>NC_135658.1:50677152-50983224 GCF_964188315.1 Podarcis muralis
GCGGGGTTTTTTCGCTCCCCCCCCCTTTTTCTAAGCCGCTAAGCTGCTAATAGCCTTTTAGCCGCTAAGCCGCTAAACCGCTAATAGTGCTAATCCGCTAAGCCGCTAATAGGGTTGCTTCGCAAGACGAAAAAACCACTAGACGAAGAGACTCGCGGAACGGATTATTTTCGTCTTGCGAGGCACCACTGTAGTATATTTGTAAATATATATTACAAAAACACAATCCGTCTCCAGTGATCTTCCTACCAAACAAAGTCAAATGCCGGTAAGCATTTCCCTTGGAACTTCTTGCCACTTGGGGAAGAGCAGAGCACATAACAATGACAACAAAGGAGATTAATAAAAATGGAACATTACTAGTGGCATGGTTCAACAGGGACCAGGGGCTCTCTAAATGCCAATGGACTCCTGATTAAGCTGTTCCAACAACACTTAATTCAGCCCCACCCCCCTCAAGTTGTGCATGTAAACCAAACCAAAATAGCTTGTGCCTTTTTTGTTCTCTGTGTAACTACTGGTTATACCATGTCTACATTTTTCTTGAAAAGAGCAAGAAAGATTCTTAGACCCTCTAAGGGGCAGTGCTAATTCAGCCCACCATGGGATTGCCCGAAAGTAAAAGACATATTACCAATAAAATTCCTCAGTAGCTCTCAAGACTCCAGAATCACTGGAATGCTTGAAAGGAGCTTTCTCTCTGTGGCTTGATCTATGTCTCAAGGACATAATAGAAATCTTACTTCCATTTTCATGCTGACATAACAGCAATTTGCTAGAGAGATGATCGTATAAACAAGGTGCTACAGGTCATGCCATCATCCAACTCGTATTTTCTTTCAGACTGAGGTCTACATGATTATAATGATAAGGAATATTTTCTAGGGAATACTAAAGTGAGCAGACCTTTTTCGATGTTAGAAACATTACGGGTAGAAATAGAACTACATAAATTCACAACTGCAGAGCGGCGGCTGCAAAGAGGGTATAGCAGCCATGCCAAACTTGGATCCCTAGTTGTTGCTGGACTGCAGCTGTGATCATAATGAGATTCTAAGCTTGGAAATCCCTCTTGATTGTGGAAATGAAGGTGATGATGAAGCAGCTTTTCCACTCTGATTCTCTGTAGCATAGGTTGTGAATCTGTTGCCTTCCAAGAGCTGTTAGGTTACAACTGGGCACCATCCCTGACTGTTAGCCATGATAGTTGGGGCTGATGGCAGCTGGAGTCCCTCAACATCTGAAGATTCATAGGGTCTCCATCACTTCCATATAGTTTGGCCCTGGTGAGGTATGGGAAGACAGGCAGCCTATGCTCCCTCCTATTATAACCATTTCCCATTCTGCCTTTGAGGAACTAGGGAGACAGGGGGAGGCATGAAACATTTGTCTTGTATCTGGAATACAAATGTCTGTCCCTCATATCTGGGATAATGCTTATCATTCCTTGATGTTCCTGTTTCCTAAATTGTATTAATGTGATTCTCTCAGAGAATGAATAGGATATGGAATCAACTGGGTTGTGCTTTGCAGAGCAGTTGCTGAATACTATTGTATGCCCTTCAGAACAGGGTTCAAGGCTAAAAATATACACCCACACCTCCCTACTCACAATAGTTCAAAATAAATAAATAAAACAGAATCAGGCTGTTGCATTCGCAGTTACAAGTATGGAGACTGCGCCTCTACTCATCAGATAAGCATAAAATACTGGCATCTCCATAGTGTAGCATTATGTAAGACTCCAACAAGAATACATGACCTTGACAATGCTTTCTCTTTAGCAAAATGCACAAGGACTGGAGCCTTTTCCTCCCTTGTTTATAATCAATCCTCAGCTTGGAAAGGACTTTATTTGTGGGCATAAATTAAGCCTTGCCTGTCAAAGGAGAATATCCTCCAAAGCAACATGCTAAATGTGTTTGCACCATTGACCTACAAATGCAGAAAGACAGTGGGCAGCTCCTTGCTGCGTGAGGAGGTTAAAAACAAAACTTGCTTATATTTTTTCAGCACCTTTACTTAAATGGATTAAGACTGCCATCTATAGCATTAGATGCCAGAAGTGTGAATTTGTCCTTTCAGTTCTCCTCTGAGTTATTTTCATGCTGGGAACGCTCTCACACTGAAGGGTTTTGAATTTTCTTTTTGAAGTTTTAAAACATGCTAATTTAAAGAACATTGCAGATCTCCGAGCGCTATTGCGAGACTGCAGGATTTGTTAGCTCTGAGTAAACACTTAAGGCTACTCTACATCATCAGATTCATCCAAGTAATTATTTCTGCAGGGAGAAAGGTGCTATGGGCTTCACACTAGGAGACATGACAGCAATTACTGTGACCCTGGTGACATTCTTCTCTCCAGCAGCCTATTGCAGATCAGACTGTAGGCATGTGTAGCTAGCATGGATATGGCTGTTAGCTCTTTCACCTATATCCTGGCTAATTCTAGACCAGAGCTGAAGAACCTCAGGGTTGGGTTCTCTCTGTCCAAAAAGAGTCACTCTGCCTAAGACATGCCCTTCTTCCTGTCACCCAGCCATACTGTCCCTGATTTTCCCTGGCTAGAATGTGTCCCTGGCCTAGAATGTACATTTCACCATCTTTACTTGTAGCTGTTACCTAGAGCCAAAGTGACTGTGGAGGCCAATTTTGGATCCACACGTCCTTCCAAAATGGGAACAATGGTTTCTGGCCAGGAGTTGATCACAGTGGGGATTTGCCAAGAGTGCCTTCCTCTTAGCAAGTTTTTCCGTTGCGTCCTGAGTTTGAGTGTCTTCAAAGCCCATGACACCTTTGGTAAAGGCTGTTCTCCAACTGGAGTGCTAGCAGGCCAGTGTTTCCCAGTTGTGAATGTTTAAACTACATTTTTAAAGATTTGCCTTGAGACAGTCTTTAAACCTCTTTTGTTGACCACCAGCATTAATCTTTCCATTTTTAAGTTCGGAATAGAGTAGTTGCTTTGGAAGATGATCATCAGGCATCCAAACATGACCAGTACAATGAAGTTGATGTTGAAGAATCATTGCTTCAACACTGGTGATCTTTGCTTCTTCCAGTACACTGACATTAGTTCGCCTGTCTTCCCAAGTGATGTGTAAAATTTGTCAGAGACACCGTTGATGGAATCTTTTGAGGAATATTTTGTCAGTACATTATTAGCCTCATGTTGCTTGTGGTTGTTCAGAGTTTACTGAATTTAAAAGCTGGAATCCTTTTCATAGGGAAGGGGTCATGCTGCTGCTGCTAATGCCACATCTCTCCTCCCCGCATCATGCTAGTGGCAAAGGTGGCACAAGAGGGACTGACGATGATCACATGCCACCTATGAACCACAGGTTGCCCACTTGTGATTTAAAGTGCCACATGTTACTTTTCCCTTCATGCAGGTGTTCATCTTTTTAAAAGCTTTTAGGTGTTCTTAATTTTCTTTTTTAAAAAGCAATGCCTTTATTTTCTTTTTAATAGTATTGGTTTTACTGCTACTTCATTGTTTAGTGCCCTGGGCTCCTTTGATAGGAAGGGAGTGATAGAAACCTACTAAAGAAATACCGTATGTTGGAACATGTAGTTATTCATTACACTAGTATTCAAGTATAAATTCAGGTGAGGTCTGTTGTTTGTTATAAAGCATATACACTTGTAATTTTAAAGCGAGGGTTTTTTAAGGGTTCTCATCCATAGCATATAATCCAGAAAGCACAGTTTATGCATTGTGGTAGCCAACAGAAATATGCTCCTGTACAGCTTTTCTTGCAGAAATTCAATATATACCATAGCTTGTCAAACTCCGAACATAAATAGTAGGTGCCTTAGGCATTTGTTTCCTTATTGTCTGCTGCTGTTTTAATAGCAATAAAAAAGCTTGTTTAAGCTTTAGATATGGTTTAACAGTTTAGTTCAAACAGTTTTCTGAAATGATACAGAATTCAGGGTATAAACTAGATTAGAAACCATTGCTTGTGGGGTATTTTAATGTTGTCCAGGCAACTGTGTCTACCAGAATATATTCACACATATGTTAAAAACTAGAAAATTGCTTCTTCTTATCCAAATAGTTGTATAGCTACATCTATATGCCATGCCAAAGTTTCCTTGGAATTCTGAATTTCCCCGCTTCTATTTCTGGTGCATTTCACCACATCAATTCATACAAACAGAAGCAATACACATTTCTATTAATTTCCAATAATATATATGTCCATATTTCCGATCATTTCTAGTAATAGGTTGAACTGAATCACTGAAAATCTAGGATTCAGGTGTGCATTTGATTGCAGCTGGCTGTGAGAAAGCAGCAGCAATGTTGCATTGGCTGTGTAAGTCTGCAGGAAGCCTGACCAGCAATAAATCAGGTCAGGTTAGAGGTCAGGGCTCCTTTCTCTGCATGCAGAGATAAAGCAGAAACACTGAGGTGGAGGTGCAGGCTTGATGAACAACCAACCAGAAAGAGAAAAACCAAGAGAAGCAGGAGAGTGGAGATGAATAGAGAAATTGCTGGGATGCATCCCATTCTACTTGCAGAGACTATTTTGAAGAAACAGAGATAAGAGAGTGGAGCCCGCTAGGAGTATCCAAAGAAAAGTGAGAAGAGAAAAAGGATTTGGAAGTGAGGGACTCAGAGTACTTAAGAAGGCAACAAGAAACAGAGGTGTTGGATCTAGGTTTGGGGACAAAAATTCCTAACAGCAAGCCTATAACAGGAGATTGGTGGAATGTAAGGGAAGTAGGGGTAGGATGCAGAACAAGCTCAGGGGACGATTCCAGTGTTGAAAATGGCATCTGAGCTCTGGGGCAACTCAGATGGGCAGGGTACAAATAATAAAATTCTTTTTGTTATTGTAGCACCGAGTATACTCTGAAGTAAGAATATACTGGCACTGTAAAGATCCTCAGGTGTGGCAGGGAGACGTGGTAGATAAACATAGAGTGAAGGTAAAACTGATTGTGAGCACCATGTGTGGTAAATTAATTTTTAAAACTATTAAACACAGGGGAATGGATCCAGACTAAGTACTTAAGTTATGATTAACTTGCCCTATTGATTTCAATGGGATATAAATTGACCTTCATTAATCTAAATCCAGTCCAAGAAAATCAACCCATTTTATTAAGTGTGACACTTTGCTTTATTAATGAAAGCAGCTTCCATTCACAGAAGGGGTCCTTCTATTCAGTGCTATTTTTCTAGAAAAAGAGGTGCTGGAACTCACCATGAACCCTCTCTCATCTTCTTAGATTAGCTAAGGGGCCCACCTGAAAGGGGCCAGAACTGAGTTCTGGTGATTTGCTGGCTGAAAAAAAAAACCCTACTTCCATTACTGAAAGTCTTCTGTGAATAGAAGGATTTTCTGTTTGTCAGGACTAGAGTCAGACACAGGTTGGTGATAAAAGAAGCAGATCTCCATTACCTGTGAAGTTAACTCTTTATTCAAGGAAACAAACATACAACTCGGCCTAGTTGTCTCAGCAACACTCCCCAGGAGGTCTTGCCCCTATGGAACAGTTGCCAGAACTGAAGGTCCCTGCTTTTCACCATTTCTAAGGCTCCTCCTCTCCTGGATATTTCCCAAGCAGTCTCCAATTGCTTCAGCACTCCTCTGACCTGATCTTCTCATTACCCTGCGAGATTTTGGAAACCAGGTGGGGAGGGGAACTTGTTGCAGCAGGAGAGGGAGACACCCTGGATTCTTCAGCAGTCCCTTGAGCCCCCTCCTCCTCATGTGCCTGTGGCAGCAATTGAAATTTGACACTCACTACGCTTTTGTATCTATTAAACAGATTTTGCAGGGGTTTTGTCTTGTTTTGCAAAATCTGTCTGATGCCAAGTGACAGTTAGCTTAGAAGAATGTGTGCATAAAACATGGGGAACTACTTTTAACTGCAGTATTCTAAAATTGTTCAACTCCAACATTAAATACAAGAGCTGTAAATCCAAATCTCTGCTCATTAATGGATTTGGTAGTTCTGAATCAAAATCAATATCTCAGTTTCCCCATTGGTATATAGGTATTGTTCAGACAAACAAGGCAAAACATTTTCTGCAAGTACGTAGCTGCTATCTTTTATTTTTAAAAAGTGATCCACAACGAAAGGTAACTGAAACAGTAAATTAATAATATTTCTTTGAGAAGGGGACTTATTAGTAGAGGAGGAGAGGGGAGCAGCAGTTTTTTCAAATGCTTTTTTCATTTATAAGTTATGCTTGAAATTAAATTTAATATGTCAAATTGCAACACAGTTTAGGTGTAGCCAAAGCCCAGTACATTTCTATCGCCTTGTTAAGCCTTCTTCGGGCATTCAGCAACGGGGAGTGGAGGAATGTGCATGCTAGCTCTGTCCCCATCCAGTCTCCATCACCCTCTGCAAGTTGGAGGGTGAGGAAATATTCTGTACCAAGGCAGGCTTTTGCATGAGGCAGAACTCTGGATAATCAGGGTCTTACATCATGTGGGAATCCAACACCAGTAGATTCAGGCTTATTACTTCAGATAGTTGTCCTCCATCTCATGGAGGAATGGGGAAGGAAGGTGGGGCAAGCATGCTCCTCCACGTGGTCCCTCTACACGTGCTGCTTCTCCCATCCAAAGAGGACTTCAGTCCACTCTATTTTAGACTGAAGATGAGAGTCCATGAAATGCCTGCCTATGAAATGACAAACACTTCTTTGGGAAGGTAGCATACCACTCAATTGCAACAAAAAAACATTCAGAGGCTGTATATCAGAAAGAACGACAGATTAGAATGATATTGAATAGATGCCTCAAGATTAATTAAAAAGAAAAGCATCTGGCATAAGCAGAGATGACAAGCAAAGAAAAAAATGATAATGTACTTCTGACAAAATGTGATCATTAAAATCAACTAAATATAATTTTAATCATCTCATTAGGTAACTCGTGATGTTAAAAAAAAGATATTACCAGCTGGATTAAATCTCCAGAACTCAGTGCTCTCTGAATGACTCTTCATGTTTCCCAATTAATTTTCTTGATATTAAAAAATACATATGTATAGTATTAAATGTGTCTTGGAGGCTGCTATGAAAATAATTTCAGCAGAAGAATTCATGTTGCTGTCTTACACAGAACGTAAAGATTATTAATAGATTCTGGCATGAAATAGTTGAGGCGGCTTGTATCTGTAGGAACTCCAAATGTGCACAGATATGCAAAGACAATGGAGGTAAAATATACTTTCAGGATTGTCAGAATCTATCTCTGAAAATATATTCTAATACATTACTATATAGGGGCGCATGCATAGACACATGGCGTACAGCACAACCACAGTGCTTGCCTGAAGATGGCTATAGGCCATTGTCACTTTAATCATGGGTTGCATGTGTTCAGCTACTTGGGCTGAACCTTGGTGGATCAACCTTGCTTACATTGGTGGATCAGCTGCATGGCAGCTACCAGCAGAAAAACAATGCATCCATCATGGGTGCAGTGAGTTCCATTTCCACTTGCTCAACCTGTCCAAAGTTTTTGACGGCAGCTCTTGTCTAGTATGACCCCAGAGAAGAACAAGGGTAAGAGCATCAACCATCTTGGGTACATATGGGGTCTGCAGTTTTTCTTCCTGTACTAGATTTGAGTAGAATTTGATTTTAAGAATCTTTTGTAACCACCTGGGAGGGGCAGGATATGAGCATTCTTATTCTTGATAAATAAACTCCATATATAAATAGCATCATTCTTGTATATGGACTCCAGATATGTATAAAATACGTTGCTTTTTGCTGCTAAGCTGACACTAAAAATAAATGTTAGTGGAGAAAGAAAATTTGTTTTGGTATGAACATTTTTAGATGTCCTTTTTTAAAAAAAGATGCTCATTTGTGCTATGTAATATGTCATGCATATTATAGTGGGTTTGTTTGTTTTTAAAGAGATCATTGTGGGAGAATTATAGAATGATGAACATGTTTCATAACAGCTTGTCCTGAAGGTAAAGAGCAAAAGCTCCCAAAAATATTTGCAGCAGGATAACTATGGTGAAAATGAGCCTAAAATTTCTGTGCCTCTTTAGCTATATTGATAGGTCTTTCACCCTTGTTGTATACAGTGTGAGTATGAAAGCGGTTGGGGTTTTTTTCTTTATTTGGCTCTGAGTATTAGGGGATTGTGCAATTTCTGAAGTTTGCCTGCAGCTGACTTCCTTTTCAAACTATCAAGACATTTGCCTGAATCAATCTGGCCTCCTTAATCTAAGTCTCAAGGTTCTGTTTAACCATTTATATTTTGTTTCCAATGCAGTTCACACACATCAACTCTGGTTTTTGTCTTACTACCAGCCGGGTGAGGGAGGAGGCACCATCCATTTGCCCACTGGCAAAGAGCAATCTATTTTGTTATACTAAGGAATATGGTTAGGCACCCATTAAGTCACCAAGAAACTTGCCTGGCTAGTTCAACAATGGAATCCTCCATTAGATTTTATACCCATTCTGGACCCAGGACCCCAGCAATTAGAAGCGGCTCGGGCAACATATAACCTATAGACTCTCCCCCCGGTCATTCTGAGACACCATGTGCCTTACAACTGCACGCCTCCAAAGACATTTTTTTATTATCTTTTCTTTCCTCGTACTTTTAAAAAGCATGAAATGAACCAGTCTTGTTAAAAATGAGTTAGTGGGAAAGTGCACTATGTTATGTAATTGAAAATGTCATGAATTTTTCAGCTAGATTTGATGCACAATAAACCAGAACAGCTCCTCTACAGCTACGGTGTTGCAATCTTTCAGGTCACTGATCTACTATTCAGATATTCTTTGAGTGTCAGGAGCTAGAGATGGAGTAACTTTGTAATTAGACTGTGTGAATATCATAAACAGAAGCAAATCCCACTGAAATGAACATTATCTAGAGCCCATGCACTTAACTTCTCTCATATATATATATATATATACACACACACACACACACACACACACACACACACACACACACAATGATAACTTGCAGAAGTTCATTTCAGCTGAAATCCTAACAGCTCTTTGCCACACACCCAAACACACACACACATATTTACAGCTACATAAAGGATAGTTGTTGGTGCAACTAGATGTGACATTTTGGTTACATAAAAAGTTGTTCCTTAAATATTATTCCTCACATGCACACAGAGATATGGAGGAGGGACTCGTAACTCCCTATAGGTATGTGGGGATCTAGCACTCTTAAAACATGATATAGCAGAATTTGGATCATATTCATAATTTTTACTGAAGTCATCACTATGTCGGATATTGAGCAGGACTACCAGAGAGCAGCATCAGGACTACCAGAGAGCAGCTTGCACTAAATCAGTGTTGGAGAACCTGTAACCCTCCAGATGTTGCTGAACTCCAACTCCTGTCAGCCCATGCCAGCATGGTCAATGGTTAGGGATTGTGGGAATTGTAGTACAGAAACAATCGGGAGGGTCACATGTTCCTGACCCCTGAATTACGGTAAATAGGTGAACATGGGGAACAAATATTGCAAGTTTGATTGGATTGTATGGCTCAGAACAGAACACTTAATGATTTTTACATCACAATGTTATGGGAACTGTCCCAGAATTGTGTTACAGCTATGACTTGCAATGGTACAGAACCCCTTTGAACAATAACATTATATAAAATGCCAGTGCAGGATATGTAGGTGAAATAGTAGCCAAGCATGAGGCTTTGTTCATGAGATTCTTCAACGGAAAGCAAAATATGCTTTGCAACAAGGAACACAGATTTCCAGGAAAGGAAGCATCAGGATTCCTATACTTCTAAAATGGATAATCTACTTAAGAGACAAAAATGGTAGCCAGATCATTCTACAGAATTATCCCAAGTTTTTTAAATAGTAAACTGTCTTATGAAGAGCAATCATTTTGAAACTAGCAAAGGGGGCAACCAGAAGAAGTGCAGAGATCCGTAATAACACTAAGAATGAATACATTGTTCTTGATGTACTTCACTTTACAGAAGTTGGAGGTCTCCATAATTCATATGTGTCCTATTCAGGATAATGCTGCCTCCCACTTCTCAGCACAAAGTCTTTAAATGCACTTTATTAAATGGACTACATAAATGTACTGTAGATACACGATATATAACAAAAGGCCCAGCTAGCTGCCAGCATCTTACTCTTACATACAGAAAAGCATTATCATTGAGGCATTTTCAGAAAATTGCTTTCTACCATGATAGTGGTGACCCTTATTTAGACTCTGGAGGTGACAGAGAAACTTGTGAGAATTGTATCCACAGGTTTAAATTAAGAGGAAAAGGGGGATGACTGGAAAGCTGATGAGCTTTTGACATGACAAAGTGCATACACTTCAAAGTGTGTTATTGAGTATGGCTGTGCACAAAGATGAGAGAAGTGCACATGCAGAAAGTTATTCACTTGCTGCTGTAACATCAGCAGCTCTCCCTGCTGAAGAAGCAAGCTGCTCTTTAAACTGGAAAGCAAGCTTGCCTCTTTGCATTGGGAACTGCAACAGTGGAGTTCTGGGTGTAAATGTGCATCTCTCGCATGCGTCCCAGTCTGATGTTTCTACAGCAGCGACATAAAGACCACAAAAGGCAATCAACTGTTTAATCAGCTTGATTCTTCTGCCGATAATTTTCTCTGCCTCTATGAAGCTGCATGACCCTAGAGGCCATCTAATACTGGATGCATAGAAGAAATTGGTAAGCACCATAGGTCATCAGGTCATAGGTTGTTTCAGCAAGGTCAGTGTTGGACAAATATGAAAGTATACGAGACATCCATTTCTTTCTGGTATAGTTCCTCTGTGTATTCTTGCCACCTCTTCTTGATGTCTTCTGCTTTTGTTAGGTCCTGTCTTTTATTATGGAAATCTTTGTACGAAATGTTCCTTTCATATCTCCAATTTTCTTGAACAGATCTCTGGTTTTTCCCATTCTATTGTTTTCCTCTATTTCTTTGCATTGCTCGTTTAAGAAGGCCTTCTTGTCTCTCCTTGCTATTTTTTGGAAATCTGCATTCAATTTCCTGTATCTTTCACTATCTCCCTCGCATTTTGCTTGCCTTCTCTCCCCCGCTATTTGTAAGGCCTCATTGGACAGCCACTTTGCTTTCTTGCGTTTCCTTTTCATTGAGATGGTTTTAGTTGCTGCCTCTTGTATAATGTTACGAGCCTCCATCCATACTTCTTCAGGCACTCTGTCCACCAAATCTAAATCCTTAAACCTGTTCCTCACTTCCACTGTGTATTCATAAGGGATTTGACTTAGATTGTATCTTACCGGCCCAGTGGTTTTTCCTACTTTCTTCAGTTTAAGCTTGAATTTTGCTATAAGAAGCTGATGATCTGAGCCACAGTCAGCTCCAGGTCTTGTTTTTGCTGACTGTATAGAGCTTCTCCATCTTTGGCTGCAGAGAATATAATCAATCTGATTTCGATGCTTCCCATCTGGTGATGTCCATGTGTAGAGTCGTCTCTTATGTTGTTGGGAAAGAGTGTTTGTGATGACCAGCTTGTTCTCTTGGCAGAACTCTATTAGCCTTTGCCCTGCTTCGTTTTGAACTCCAAGGCCAAACTTGCCAGTTGTTCCTTTTATCTCTTGACTCCCTACTTTAGCATTCCAATCCCCTATAATGAGAAGAACATCCTTCTTTGGTGTCATTTCTAGAAGGTGTTGTAAGTCTTCATAGAATTGGTCAATTTCAGTTTCTTCAGCACCAGTGGTAGGTACATAAACTTGGATTACTGTGATGTTAAAAGGTCTGCCTTGCATTCGTACTGAGATCATTCTATCATTTTTGAGATTACATCCCAGTACAGCTTTTGCCACTCTTTTGTTGACTATGAGGGCCACTCCATTTCTTTTACGGGATTCTTGCCCACAGTAGTAGATGTGATGGTCATCCGAACTGAATTCACCCATTCCCTTAGTTCACCGATGCCCAGGATGTCAATATTTATTCTTGCCATCCCATCCAGATTAATTGTAACCAGATTTTAATTGTTGTAAGTGGCTTTGGAGAACCTTTTTAGAGCTAAAAAGTGACATACACACGTGCCGTTTTAAACAAATGCATACATAAAAATTGATAGGATATAATCACAGATCCCATTAATTTCATCAGAAGCTTTTTGCATTCAAGGGCTCTAAAGCATACTTACAACCTTACAGCTCAAAATATATATCAAGCTTTCTTTTAATGAGTCAGAACTTTGGAGCTTGTTAAGTCTATGTGGCTTGACAGTAGTCCTCCAAAGTGGCCCAGCCATAAGATCCTTTTAACTGAAGCCAAATAGTGAACCTGGGAGATGCCCCATGCAAAGCACTGCTCTATTGCCGTTTCTCTTCCCGATGCACATCATTTTAGCATTCCCTTGATGGGCTTCTGGTGGCTCTCGGATGCATCCAGCTGGCTGCATCAACCCAGCATTTTGAGAGAATGCAGATAGCTGCCAAGATATACATGGACTTGTATTTCGCTGGTGTCCAATTCATTTCTGGACTCTATTCAAATTGCTGTCTATTGCCTTTAAAGTTGTAAATACTAGCAGTCGTAAAGACTGGGGCCATGATAGTTTAGAAGAGGAACACCTCCCCTTTCAACCTGCCCATTCACTAAAATCAGCTTAGCAGTCCTTTCTGTGCCTTGCTGCTTATCTAATGAACGGTTACAGATAGGTAGCCGTGTTGGTCTGCCATAGTCAAAACAAAAAAAATTCCTTCCAGTAGCACCTTAAAGACCAACTAAGTTCTTGGTATGAGCTTTCGTGTGCATGCACACTTCTTCAGATACCAAATCTGAAGAAGTGTGCATGCACACGAAAGCTCATACCAAGAACTAACTTAGTTGGTCTTTAAGGTGCTACTGGAAGGAATCTAATGAATGGTTAGCAGAAACACCTTGCCCTGTGACAGTCATCTGCCTCTCCAAATGGAGAGAAAAAATGTTGACTGTGAGATACTGTGAACCACTTAGAGGTCTTTTGTTCTAGTAAACAGTATATACATTTTGTTGAAAAAAAGAAAATAAATACAAGATCATCAACAATCACTATGATCCCACACTGCCTGTTTCTTCTGTCCCCTCCTTTTTAGAGATTTTGTTTTGTTTAATGTTTTATTATTTAATGGATTGGTGTTTTGTTTTGAAGTGGGCCTCCATGGTCATTTAATTTTTATTATAATAAAATGGAAAGGCAGAATATAACCATTTTCTAGAAGTATATAAAACTTTACCATCACTCTGAAATGGAAATGACGGGAAACAATGGGCCCAAAAAGGCCAACAGAAGGCAAGACCATTCAGCAATAACAGCCAGACAGCTGCAGCATTCAGTTTGGCCCCTCACAGAGTTCGTGCAAGGGGGACATCTTCCCTTGCAGGCCAGTTGAAGGAACAGTGGGTGAGTTTGGATTATGTGTAAGCAGCAGAGTCTGTAAAAGTAAAACCAAATAAGCAGGAGTTTACCAAGCCTCTGTGTTCGGTGGATTACATTCAGTATGCATAACTGTGGCAATCTCAGGTGAATTATTCTTAGTTACTGATGCAAAATATTACAGCAGCACCACATGGAGACAAATTTACAACCCATGTGTTGTCAGCTCTGACAGGGCCCATCACCCCAGGAGGTCCTACCACTGATGTCTGCTCCACCCCCTTTTCAAATATATATATTTAAAGGGGGGGGGGCTTGTATTGTAAGCAGTGTCAAGCAACATAACCTATCTGCTTTAATTTCCCACAATGCTCAAGAGTGATGCTACACTGGAGATATTAGGCCTGATTTAGCTGGTTCTTATTATGTTCAGGAAGCCAAACATATCACAGAAAGATATTCCTTTATGCACTAGGAATGTACAAAACTCTCCTGAGAAATTTGACTAATCTTATTAAAACTGTTTCAGCTCCTCTTGAAAGACACATATTTTGCCTAAGGAGGAACCTAAACACATTCCAAGCTAGCTCTCAATTTCACTTAAGATGTCGTTTCAGCTGCAGCTGTACAATGATGATGAACAAAGCAGCCCATTTCTGCTGGTCCAAGTCCCATTTATATGGGATCCCTCATTTCAACTCATTTCAGATTGCTCTCTCAGACACATTCAAGTGGTGCTAAAACCAGGGGATAACTGAGTTCCACTCTGCACATTAATCCAGAAGGTTTAAATCATGTCAGTTTATATAGGGATTTGTGAAGACTGAATTTCCTGGGCAACCCTAATGATGCTCTGACTTGCAACTTTCCACTAACCTGTTGTCCTAAGTACTCCATTTCATATATCTCTGTAAGATCTTCTCATAGTCTGCTGTCCCATCTTTGAAACTGTACAGGGCATGTATCAGCAGCACATATACAATATACAATATCTTTATTGTCATTGTCCCTTGTGGAACAATGAAATTGAAAACTACATAAAACTACATAAAAACTACATAAAACTACCACAAAACTACATAAAACTACATAAAAACTACATAAAACTACATAAAAACTACATAAAACATTCAAAAACCCCTAAAAACTCTAAAACCCCCATTTTAAAATACACTATACTACAGAGACCCCTTATGCTGCGTTTAGAAGCAGAATTGCATTAGCGTAGAAACTGTTTTTAGGCGGCTAGTCCTGGCCTTTATAACCCTATACCTTCTTCCAGAAGGCAGAAGCTGAAAGAGATCATTTCCGGGGTGCGTACTATCATGTGCTATCTCTGCCGCTTTCTTATGGCACCTGGCAGCATAGATTTCATCTAAGGTGGGAAGAGTGCACCCAATAATTCTCTCTGCAGTCTTTACAACCCTGGATAGCATTGTTTTTTCCCTGGCCATGCAGCTCCCAAACCACACGCACAGACCATAAGTTAGTACGCTCTCCACAGTGCAATGGTAGAATGCCATCAACAGGTCCTTTGAGAGATTGTTTTTCCGGAGGATTCTCAGAAAATATAACCTCTGCTGTGTTCTCTTCACCAGGTCTTTGCTGTTCTCTCCCCAGGATAGGTCGTCTCTCAACTCCATTCCCAGAAATCGAAACACAGAGACCTGTTCCACGCACTTCCCCTCAATAATAAGTGGCTGAATATTCAATTTACATTTCCTAAAGTCCACAATGATCTCTTTTGTTTTCTTTAAGTTAAGCAGTAAGTTGTTTTTCCTGCACCACTCCCCCAACTGCTCAACTTCCTTCCTATAGGCCGTCTCCCCCTCTCCAGCCGTAATTAAACCAACCACCGTTGTATCATCTGCGAACTTAATGATCTTATTACTGGGGTATTTGGGGGCACAGTCAACTGTATAGAGCGTATATAAAAGCGGGCTCAACACGCACCCCTGTGGCGTCCCCATATTCATGATGAGATCCGCAGAGACGTGGGAACCCAACCTGACCCTTTGGGAACGGTTTGATAGAAAGTCTAATATCCACCTGCACAAACATGGTGGAAGTCCCAGGTCTAATAATTTGGGCACCAATCTATGCGGATAATAGTATTAAATTCAGAACTAAAGTCTACAAATAACAGTCTCGCGTAGTCTTGCTTCTCCAAATGAGTCAGGACAGCATGTAAAGCCATTGCCACAGCATCCTCTGTGGATCTCTTTGCCTTCTACGTAAACTGGTAAGGGTCAAGTCCCACTGGCAGACAAGATAAGATGTGCTTCCTCACCAGTTTTTCGAAACATTTCATTATAATGGGTGTCAGCGCCATAGGGCCAGAATCATTCAGACTCTATCTTTGATGTTTTTGGCAGGGGTATAATGGTAGCGGATTTCAGACAGGGTGGAACAGTGGCTTGGGCCAGAGACTGGTTAAAAATCTTCGTAAAGATTCCTGCCAGTTGGTCCCAACAATCTCTTAGCACCCTGCCAGCCACCCCATCCGAGCCCAGAGCCTTCCTCGTGTTTACCTCCTTTAATATTCACCTCACTTCTCCCTCTTCCACCCTGGCAGCAATTCCTGTAGGTAGTGACGCCAATAGCTCTGGCATCCCTGTTGGAGTCACTGTTGGTGTCACCTCAAATCGGGCAAAGAAGGTATTCAACTCTCCCACCAAGGAAGCAGTACTCTCTACCACTGATGAATTCTTTGATTTATAACCAGTCAGATGTTGGACTCCCTGCCACATTTGTCTAGTATCATGATTTCTCAGATGGTCCTCATTTTTTCCTCTGTACTCTGCTTTTGCTTTCCTGATACCCCTCTTTAAGTTCGCTCTTTCTATGCCATACAATACCCGGTCCCCAGTTCTAAAAGCAGAATTTCTGGCCTTCAATAATCCCCTAACCTCTCCTGTCATCCAGGGCTTCCTATTTGGATACAACTTAACATACTTTTCCCTGGTGACATTTGCTGTGCAGAATCTAATATAATCCAGGACCGTTGATGTATAAGGTTCTAGATCTTGATAGTCGAAGATATTCCAGTCGGTCTCCTGGAAACAGTCCTGCAGTTGCTGAGAGGCTCCCTCAGGCCACACCGTAACCATCCGTGTTTGTATCTGGCCTTGTTTCCTGAGGGGTGTGTATACTGGTGTCAGAAGCAGGGACACATGATCTGAACCACCGAGGTGCGCCAAGGTCTTGACCTCATATGCCCATCTAATGTTCGTATACACCTTGTCAAGAGTATTTTCTCCCCTTGTTGCACACTCAATGTGCTGATGGAATTTTGGGAGTACTGCCCTCACATCTGTGTGATTGAAGTCCCCCACAATAATGTGCACAGCCTCCGGGTATCTGCTCAATTTAGCATTGATGTTTTCATGCATACTGCTCATGGCCCTGCATGCATTTGCAGTTGGTGCTATGTACACCGCTGTTAACACCACTGTTGTAAATTCCCGGGGAAGATAGAAAGGTCTGCATTTAATTGTCAGAAATTCCACATCCGGAGAACAGTAGGTATCCAACTTGACAGAGTCCGTGCACCAGTTTTGATTTACAAAAATACACACACACACACACACACACACACACACACACACACACACACCTTGTTTCTTGCCAGAATCCTGTGTCCTGTCCCACCGGTACGTTGTAAAACCTTGTAATTCAACAGCTGTGTCTGGAATAGCTGAATTTAACCATGTCTCTGTGTGTATCAGCACACAACAATCCCGGATGTCTTCCTCCACTCCTACATGAAGCCTCCATTCATCAAGTTTATTTGCCAATGATCTCACATTAGCGTAAAAGATACTTGGAAGAGGTAGTTTGCATCGTTGTTTCCTTATCTTCCTTATCTTTATTCTCTCTTTCATTTGACCTTGTCCTCTACAGCCTCTCTTCTGCTTCCGCTCTCTTCTTCTCCTCCTCCTCCTCCTCCTCCTCCAATGTCATGGTATTGACGGAGTACGAAGGGGAGGAGGAGAGACGAGCAGAGGAAGGGGGGCAGGAAGAGCCAGTGCAGGAAAGGGGGAAAAGCCAGGAGGAGGAAAGGCTCTCAGATGCTGGAGCAGAGCCTCCACCCCGCACAGGAAGTTCTGGAACGGATAGCGATGCAGTGTCAGTTCCATCTGCTCAGGAACGGAGAGGGTTAAAGCGGAGAGGGCAGAGACGTCAGTTGAGAATGCCGCACCTCTTCTGTTGGAAAAGGGGCGGACGTAAATCACTCCGGGAATCTGACTCACAGGATTCGGACGTGTAATTATGTGTGCTGCTTGTACATATGTAAAATAAAGACTGTATCTATGTATCTCTGAGTGAGTAGAAGCACTTCTTGTGAAGAGTATTCTCAAGCCATCACAGCATTCCCGGAGTCATCGTTCTCTTCGCGAGAAGGAAGAAGCGGAGCCATGCAGAATCCATCGAAAGAGAAGAAAGGTACGCCAGAACCACCAAAGGGAGCGGTGGGGGGTACCACAGCAGGGCTTTCGGTGGAGGCAGTCTGGCAGCAAAATGTTTTACTACAAGCGCAGGTTGAGCAACTTGCCAGTAAACTGGACTTACAAGTGCAATTGTTGGAGGCTGAGAAAGCAAACAGGGGTAGCAAGATTGTGCCCTTACACCTCAATAAGTTTGATGGGAACAGTCAGAGATACTCCAGCTTCCGCACAGAGGTGCTATACACGTTGGAGCTGAGGAAAAATGACTTTAAATCAGACCAAGAAAAAGTAGCGTTTGTGATCGCACATCTCGAGGGGAGTGCGAAAGATTGGGTGATTCCTTTGATGGCTGGGAATCACGCTGCTCTGAGGAGCGTGAAGGAATTTATAGATATGATGGACGCGGTGTTCCTGAGTACCTTGCATACTAAGGTCACGTCGCAACAGCTCCTGAGCTTGAAACAGGGTAGCAGGCCAGTAAGAGTTTACTGGGCTCAGTTTGCTACGTTAATACATCAGCTGCAGTGGGCTATGGACTCTCCTCTGGTAGAAGCGATCTTCAGAGGGGGTTTGAACGCAGAGGTGCAGGATCAGCTTGCCAGGATGCCAGAACCCTCTAACTTTGATGAACTAGTGAGAATCTGCCTCCAGATTGGTTTAAGGGAGGAAGCCAGAGAGGCAGAGAGAAAGACTGCAGCCGGAAGAAATTGGCGCGAAAGTCGCATTCCAGAGATTCCAGAGCGCAAAATTGGCGGAGGGCCCAGAAAGAATGGGGAGGAGCCGATGGAACTGGGAGCTGTGCGCGCCAAAACCACTTCGACCGTTAGCACAATGGCAAAAGAGGGGAGGAGGGGCTGGAAGGAGACTAGGAAGTGTTTCCTATGCAGCCAGCCTGGACATATTGCCAAAAACTGTCCAAAGCGTCGTGCCTGGGAGTCCTTGTCAGGCGCAGAAGTGAAGGAGGGTAACGGAGCACAGGAGCAGGACCAGGGAAACGAGACAGCCTGGCTGGAAGAGGAGACCCCCAGCCGGGAAAGGAAGAACTAAGAGGTCTCCGAGCCGGCACTCCAGTCCCTGGAATCACTTTGGAAGTGAAACTACAACTCCCAAATGGGCGACATCTGACTGTTCATGCATTAATTGACTCTGGTGCATCTGCCGATTTTTTTGACATTGACTTGGCCCTGGAGCAGAGACTGGCATTAATTCCTTTAGATTTTCCCTTACAGGTCCAAACGATCGATGGAAGGCCCCTGGTGGCGGGAGATGTCGCGTACCAGACCCCGCCTATGAGAATGGACATGGACCGCCATACTGAGACACTGTCCTTCCATGTGACTAAGCTGAGTGGACACCCCGTGGTATTGGGGATGAGTTGGTTAGCCAAGCACGACCCTGCCGTAGCTTGGCACCAAAGATCGCTCACGTTTGCTTCGGCCCACTGTCTTCAGAATTGTTTGGGGAGAAGAAGGGAGGATTCATTGGGAGTCCAGGGAGCTAAAGTGGGAGAGGAAGGGGTTCACACGGGGGAAGTGAACATACCTCATTACTATGCTGCCTACAAGGACGTGTTTAGTGAGAAGGAGGCAGACAAGCTCCCCCCCCCCACAGGGAGTATGATTGCAAGATAGACTTGGTGCCAGGGGCCACGCTACCCCCTGGGAAGCTTTATTCTATGTCGGAGGCAGAAACGCAAGCTTTGAGGGAGTTTTTGGACGAAAACTTAAAAAGGGGGTTTATCCGAGAATCCACTGCAGCAGGGGGTTCCCCTGTTTTCTTTGTAAGCAAGAAAAACACGGATAGGCTTCGGCTGGTGTGTGACTTTAGATGGCTGAACAGTGTAACGGTACCTATAGCCTACCCATTACCAAAGATTGGGGATTTATTGACGAAGGTCAGGACGGGGAAAATCTTCACGAAGTTGGATCTGAGGGGGGCTTATAATCTGATCAGAATCCGAGAGGGGGATGAGTGGAAAACCACATTCTACACCCTATTTGGGTCATATGAGTTCTTAGTCATGCCCTATGGCTTACAGGCGGGAACGGCCACATTTCAATCATTTATACAGCACGTGTTGGGGTCACTGCTGTACAAGAACTGTGTTTGTTATTTGGATGATGTACTCATCTTTTCAGAAACTGAGGAAGAGCATGTGAAGCACGTTACAGAGGTATTAGAGAGGCTGAAAAGGCATAAGTTGTATGCCAAGTTAGAGAAATGCCAATTCCACGTGAGAGAAGTGGAATTTTTGGGATACCGCCTCTCTACTGAGGGTATACACATGGAAAAGAGTAAGGTGCAAAGTGTGTTAGAATGGAAGCCACCCAAAACGAAAAAAGATGTGCAAAGGTTCATAGGCTTCAGTAATTATTATAGAAATTTTATACCTAATTACGCACAAATCACGGCCCCCATAACCGATTGCCTGAGAGGTAAGAAGGCTTTCCATTGGACTATTGAGGCACAGGCCTCCTTTGAGAAATTAAAGAAGGTGTTTGCCTCAGAAGAATATTTGATACATGTAGAGCCAGGGAAGCCCATGAGGGTAGAAACAGATGCCTCTGACAGAGCGGTGGGGGCCATACTATTACAAGAGGATCAAAAAAAGAACTGGAGGCCCTGTGCCTTTTATTCTAGGAAGCTAAGTCGTACTGAACAGAATTACACAATCTTTGACAAGGAACTTTTGGCTATAGTAGAGTCGTTCCGAGTTTGGAAGCACTTCCTAGCAGGTGCTCAACAGCAGGTACAGGTGTATACAGACCACAAAAACCTAGAGTACTGGAGAAGGGCTAGGCTCCTGAATCAGAGACAAGTAAGATGGGCAGAGTTCCTGTCGGGCTTTAACTTCAAGATAGGGTATGTGCCAGGGGTGCAGAATGCAAGGGCAGATGCGCTATCCAGAAAACCCGAATACATGGAAGGGCAAGAGACTCCCACAGAGAGATATGTGTTCAAACCGGAACAATGGCAATGTGCGGCCACCATAGTAAGGGAGCAAGAACTGCAAACACTCACAGAAAGGGATGAGTATGCACAAAGGAAAGTGTTAGAAATAAGGCAAAACGAAGGCAGAGGGGGGAGTTTTGAGGAGAGAGAGGGTTTACTATATTACAAGGGGGTGTTGTATGTACCAGATGGGGAATTGAGGGCGAGAATTCTTAGACAACATCACGACAACCCGACGGCAGGGCATTTTGGGCGTAATAAAACTATGTATCTGATTACTAAGGAATTCTGGTGGCCCAAAATTAAGGATGACGTAGCAGAGTACGTCAGGGGCTGCGCAGTGTGCCAAAGGGCAAAGGGAGAAAGGGCCGCGGCTGCAGGCTTGCTCCAACCTTTGCCCACACCTGATAGACCCTGGGAGATGGTCTCTATGGATTTTATCACAGACTTGCCGGCGTCTCAGAGAAAGACAGTGATTCTAGTAGTAGTGGACATGTTGACAAAAATGGCACATTTCATACCCTGTACCAAAATGCCCTCGGCGCAAGAAACAGCCAAACTGTTTATAGACAATGTGTTCAGGTTGCATGGAATAGCTTCAAGATTAATAACAGACAGAGGAAGTCAATTTACTTCACGTTTCTGGAGGAAGTTAATGGAGTTATTGGAGGTAGAAGTAAATTTCACCTCAGCTAGACATCCTCAAACCAATGGGCAATCAGAGAGAGTGAATGCTATATTGCAGCAATACTTGAGATGTTACGTAAGTCACCAACAAAATGACTGGGCTGAGAATTTGAGTTTGGCTGAATTTGCATATAATAATGCAGTGCACACCTCTACAGGGGTGTCGCCGTTCATGGCTAATTATGGGAGACACCCCCGAGCATTCCCTGGGAGGGAAGGAAGGTTGTTAGTGCCTGCAGCAGAAGAGTTTGTAGAGGAAATGGAATTCCTACATAGGATGCTGAAGGAGGACCTAGAAAGAGCAAAAATAGAATACAAGAGGACAGCGGATGCCAGAAGGAGGGAAGGAGAGAGGATACAAGTGGGAGACAAGGTTTGGTTGTCGTCCAGGGGGTTACCATTTAAGGGAAGGTGTAAAAAGCTGGAACCCCAGAAGCTGGGACCATTCGAAGTAATAGAACAGTTTAATCCAGTATCCTTCCGGCTCCGCCTACCAGAGAACATGAAAATACACCCTGTGTTTCACAGATCTTTACTATCACCATACAATCCTGCACACAGGTATCAACAGGAGGCAAGGGAAACTCCTCCATCTCCAACAGTGGTAGAGAATGGGGTGGAGGAGGAAATTGAAGAAATCTTGGATTCTAGGTGGTATAGAAATAGGTTGCAATACCTGGTGGCGTGGGAGGGTTGTCCAGAAACTGAGAACTCCTGGGAACTGGCAGAATCCATTCACGCACCAGAATTGCAAAGGTCTTTCCATACAAGATACCCTCATAAACCTAGGCCACACGATTGGCAATTAAGAGAAATTTTTGAGCAAACTGACGAGGAAGAGGGAGATTTCTTTGGTTTTCAATCCTCAGAAGAAAGTGAGAGTGACGTGGAGGAGGAGGAGGATCTTAGAAGAGGGGGTGATGTCATGGTATTGACGGAGTACGAAGGGGAGGAGGAGAGACGAGCAGAGGAAGGGGGGCAGGAAGAGCCAGTGCAGGAAAGGGGGGAAAGCCAGGAGGAGGAAAGGCTCTCAGATGCTGGAGCAGAGCCTCCACCCCGCACAGGAAGTTCTGGAACAGATAGCGATGCAGTGTCAGTTCCATCTGCTCAGGAACGGAGAGGGTTAAAGCGGAGAGGGCAGAGACGTCAGTTGAGAATGCCGTGCCTCTTCTGTTGGAAAAGGGGCGGACATAAATCACTCCGGGAATCTGACTCACAGGATTCGGACGTGTAATTATGTGTGCTGCTTGTACATATGTAAAATAAAGACTGTATCTATGTATCTCTGAGTGAGTAGAAGCACTTCTTGTGAAGAGTATTCTCAAGCCATCACATCCAACCCCGATAATTTACGATTTCTGGAATCTCGCACGCCCGTAGCTGCTCCCACACAGCACAGTTTCTACATCTGTATCTGCTGCTACTTCTGTCTCTGTACAACAGCATTTCGTATCGACTATAAATAATTCGTCCTAACAAACCCTGACTCCCCTCCCAGGAGCTCTCAGCCGCAGCGTCTGCACACGCCGACATCTTTATCAATCATGTATGAGGTTTTCTGAAAATCTGGATATTGAGGATATCCAGCCGGGTTCTGCCACCCACAATTCCTGTCTCGTTCCTTGATCTCAATGAGAAGCAAGAGTTATTTTTAACCTTTTCTGCTAAAAATGCAAACAATTATTGTGTATTCTATTAATTATTATATGTATAATATTATACACATATTATACACTTATGCTTTCCAGTAGTTGTAAAGTAACCGGCACAAAAACTCATAAACGAGAATGCATGTGATAGTATAAAAATTCTTATGTATTAATAAATGATGCTGCAGAAATGAGAGACTTAACTCCTTTATATGCATATGTTTGTGTAAAATTTTGCACATTATTAAACAGGCTTTATTTTCTTTTTTAAAAAAATAACAGTGCATAAGTGGCTGGGACATAAGCTGGGCTCAGTGTAAGATCCTATTCAGGCAAAGCTTGACTAGCTTGAAAGCACCAAGATTCATTTAAAATTATCTCCTTCTCCATCCCTACCTATGTATGTAAATACCTGGTGGATATAAGAAACTGCCAAACCTAGAGAAATAGGTACAGTTCGGCAGTAAGAAAGGGTTCCAGACCTCTACATCTCTTTACAAATTTCATTGTGTTCAGCCTTCCAGTTCATGTAACCTTTTGATGCCATTGTAGGAGTTGTTAAAGACGCACATGCAAATGGCATTCAGATTAAATGGAAACTGAACCACAACGTTCGTTTCAAATAAAACAAACAATGCATGAAACATTATGTCTCGAAACATCTAAGCATGTGTTACATTTTGCATAACGGCCAACTTACAAATTAAAACTCTGAACTGCATGGGATATTATGGCACAGTTGAAGAATTCTTTTGACAGTGGCAATCTTGACATGTGCCTGTTACCTGGCCTGGGCTTTCTTCCAGCATGCTGAAATGATGACTAAGCTTCTGGGGGAAATGCTTCAGTTACAAAAGGAAGGCTGGCAGCAGCGCTAAATATAAAGTGCTTGTTCATAACTTGATAAAATGGCAGAACTTTTAGCAAAAGCACCTATGGCAGTTGGCCTCTATCCTCTCACAGTCAATATGGAACCTCTAATCTGATATGCCTGCCAACAGTTTTCTTAATCTCCCTGATATTACTTAGTTTGGTACATCTGCTACTTCAGATGGTAGCATATTGCACTACCAAAGTATAGCCTTTTGATTTCACTGTGAAGTCTGTAACAAAGGAATACAAAGAACTGAAGGTGAAATAAGCTTTTAGATCTTCAAAAATGTGCATGCTCTGTATCTTCAGGCATAATAACCTACACAATTTCTTGAAACAGGGTGTGAATGAACACAAAGCTCCGCCATGGTTTCTAATAAATTGGTCCAGGTCTACCAATCTTGGACGCAGCCTATGTCATCTTCAGTATGCTTATGGCAGTATTTGTCCTGAGTACATATTTATCAACCTGTATACCCATAGTAGATAGGGACGTGAATGGCGCTGTGGGGTAAACCACAGAGCCTAGGACTTGCTGATCGGAAAGTTGGCGGTTCGAATCCCCGCGATGGGGTGAGCTCCCGTTGTTCAGTTCCTGCTCCTGCCAACCTAGCAGTTCGAAAGCACCCCTAAGTGCAAGTAGATAAATAGGTACCGCTCTGGCGGGGAGGTAAACGGCGTTTCCGTGCGCTGCTCTGGTTCGCCAGAAGCAGATTAGTCATGCTGGCCACATGACCCGGAAGCTGTACGCCGGCTCCCTCGGCCAATAAAGCGAGATGAGTGCCGCAACCCCAGAGTCGGTCACGACTGGACCTAATGGTCAAGGGGTCCCTTTACCTTTACCTTTATACCTGTAGTAACAGTTTTCTGAAGAAAACAGCTGTTTTCCTTTATCATCATAAGTCTAAACCCTCAAGGCAGCACATAATGTAATTCATTGTTATTATGCTTATTGCTTTGCCAGTACACTGCAACATTTTATATTAGCAAGGCCTTATTAAAGGATGTGTTAAGAGGCTGTTGATATTGCAAAACAAATTTTAGTGGTATTTTTCCCTGCATGACTTATGCCCCAAAGTGTTCAAGCACCAAACACTTGAGAAGAAGTTAAGGACATTGATTCAACCCCTCCCACCCAAAAGGTAAGCAAGAGGGACTTACATAAATACATAGTACTGAATCCTGCAACAGGAATCCCCCCCACACACAATGATCCAGCCTCATTAATACAGCATTTGTGTGTGCATGATATCCTGGGTGCAGGACTTACCGTATATGCAGAATTTAAGAGCACAATCATATATTATACTCGTCACTTGCAAAGAAAATGCACCCCAGTTCAATGGGGCGTGTTGTTGTTGTTGTTTAGTCGTTTAGTCGTGTCCGACTCTTCGTGACCCCATGGACCAGAGCACGCCAGGCACCTCTGTCCTCCACTACCTCCCGCAGTTTGGTCAAACTCATGCTGGTAACCTCGAAAACACTATCCAACCATCTCGTCCTCTGTCGCCCCCTTCTCCTTGTGCCCTCCATCTTTCCCAGCATCAGTGTCTTCTCCAGGGAGTCTTCTCTTCTCATGAGGTGGCCAAAGTACTGGAGCCTCAGCTTCACGATCTGTCCTTCCAGTGAGCACTCATCAATGGGGCATACTCTCTAGTAATTGGGTATAGGACTGCAGCCTAAGGCTACAATGCTATGCTCAGTTGCCTGGTCTCAATGGAACTTACTTTTCAATGGTAATGCATCAAATTGTGTTTTAAATGACACAACATCATTAAACTATGGAATGAAGTTTTCTGTATATCAGTGGCTACTAGCCATGATGGCTATGCTCTGCCTCCACAGTTGGAGGCCAAAGCCACAGAAGGAGAGAGTGCTCTTGTTCTCAAATCCTGCTTGCAGGTTTCTCCCAAGCATCGGTTGACCACTATGAGAGCAAGATGCTGGACTAAATGGGCCATTGGCCTAATCCAGCTGGCCCCTCTTATATCCTTATTCAGTTGCTGTTGTTGTTGTTAATTGAATTTATATACTGCCCTATACCCAGAGGTCTCAGAATGGTTCACAGAATGAAATCAAAATATAAAACCACAAAATACATAATCAAAATAAAAGGCACAACCCAATAACCCATCTAAAAAACCCCACATTTTAAAAGCCACATTTTAAAAGTCAGCATACCTTGCTGCATGTGAGTAAAATATGTGGTTGATCAGAAAACACACATATATATATATATTTAGATGATGATGATAATAATAATAATAATAACAACAACAACAACAATAATTTATTTATTATTTAAACCCCACCCATCTGGCGGGGTTTCCCCAGCCACTCTGGGCGGCTCCAAACAGAATATTAAAAACATGATAAAACATCAAACATTTAAAACTTCCCTAAACAGATGTCTTCTAAAAGTCAGATAGTTGTTTATTTCCTTGGTATCTGATGGGAGGGTGTTTCACTGGGCAGGCACCACTACTGAGAAGGCCCTCTGCCTGGTTCTACTTACTAATACTTAGCTTACTACTTCAATTTCATATTGAGGTCTTTATACTTCCCCCTGACTTTATGGAAGTTAGGCTCCTCATAAAAAATAAAATAAACAAATAGTACTTTGGCACTAATGGAATTCTGCCTACAACGACACAAATGGTGTTACATGAACCACATGAAAAATTAATTTAGGTAATGCAGATTTCTTCTGTGTACAATAGAATCTTATCTAACCATCAGTAGCATTGTTTTTAAATTAAACATTATGGAAATACTTGCAATAAAGCCACAGAATAGCCATGCCTTGCTCTGTTTGATATGTAAAAGTTTATTTCTTGTAATTAACCCTTTACAATGATCTTATTGAGCTTCTGCCTGCCTGTAATACCGCATCTATTTTAAATTGTGTTAAAAGCAAGCTTTTGGAGTGTGTTTATTTGTTCACCTGTATATGTGTTACTGATTTCAATAATGATGCATAATGGATGAGAAACAAAAGTCTAAGTGCCCTGGGGGCAGCAGTCATACACAGGCCAAAGCTGGCTCCATTGAAATCAGTTGACATTAATTGCTTAACAGTACATTCAATTCCCACAGATTTCTGAGATGTCGCCAAGTAACCGTAACTTTGTATATGTACAAAATGCGGATGCAAGGCTGTGAAATCATGAAACTGAAGATGACTGAAGCATGAAAGATGAACGACATACTGAAACTGTATGCAGTGATAAACATGCTAGCATTGTACAGTGGTACCTCGGGTTAAGTACTTAATTCGTTCCAGAGGTCCGTTCTTAACCTGAAACTGTTCTTAACCTAAAGCACCACTTTAGGTAATGGGGCCTCCCGCTGCTGCCACACAATTTCTGTTCTCATCCTGAAGCAAAGTTCTTAACCCAAGGTACTATTTCTAGGTTAGCGGAGTCTGTAACCTGAAGCGTATGTAACCTGAAGCGTATGTAACCCGAGATACCACTGTATCTGACTATATCATAGTCTGACGCACTGAAAGCCACTTGGTCATGAACATGGGTCGGCAAACTAAGGTCCGTGGGCCGGATCAGGCCCAATTGCCTTCTGGATCTGGCCCACGAACAGTGAGAATCGCCACATGGATCACCAGCACGCAGGTTCTTTCCCTCTCCCTCTCACACGGCTTTGTTGGTGCCAGCAGCAGCAGCGCTCGAGTGGCCTCCATTTTAAGCAGCCCCCCTCCAGAGCCCCTTTCTGTCCCGCCTCTGCTGCCAGCCCCTGCCTCTCACAAGACACAGGTAAGCACCCACCAGGGCTCATGGTGCTCTTGCATTATTATTATTTTTTCCCAAAATATAGTCCAGCCCCCCACAAGGTCTGAGGGACAGTGGACCGGCCTGCTAAAAAGTTTGCTGACCCCTGATCATGAATAAGGGTGCTTCCTAATAAATCTTTATAATGGGATTACTGTTCCCACTGCATGCAATGCTTTTTTTGCAGCGCCCACAAAATGTCATGAGCATTAAAACGGTATTGTGTGGTTCCAACCCCTTTTATTTGAGTTTTCCCTTTCCAGGGAAAACTCTAATACCTTTAAAAAGCCCTGTTGCCAGCAACTCATTTGAAGGACCTCAAGGGCCTGTTTTTGGTATTAAGCCTCGATCAGCAAGCAGTCCATTGATTTCAGTGAGCCTACTCAGAGTGTGACTGAGATAGAAACCTTACTATTTAAAGCTCTAGACATGTCCTCATTATTGTTGTCACAAAGCAGACTAACATGGAACTAGGGATGCGGGAGAAAATCGATGCCTCTTGCCTTTACAGGTGAACCTCCCTAATTTGCTCTTTCTGGAACAATATGAGAAAAGAACCATCCCTTCAAAATTCACACATTTCCAGTTTTCACAATGCAGTTATCCAGCCAAGTAATCTGTACAAAAATGCCTGTAAGGCGTGAATGAAAAAGCGTGCATTAGTGAAAATAGCATGTAAATGGATTAAATTAAGCAGATTGCTTTGTAATAATGTGTGTGCTAGACAAAACTGCAGACAAACATGTTGCTGATGAATTTTCATACTTTTTAAACACGCACACAAACACGCAAAATGATGTGGGTATGTGGAGAACTGAACTTGAGATTGGAAAAATGAGAAACTGAGACAAACCAAAATTGGCTGATTTGCCCATCTCTACATGGAACATAGGAAGGAATACAGCGTTGTGTTATTCCGGTTGTTCTGTCAGCAAAAGCAGTTTAGCTTGTTTGATGGAACAATCTCCCCTCTCCTCCTCCAGCATGCTGTTCTAGGGTTCTCCAGACTTATTGGGACAAGGAGAAGCGTGGCCCTAGCAGGACTCATTACACTGGATCCTGCTAGCATACACATTTAGTTGAATCTGGTCCATAGGCAGAAAATCAGAGAACTGGTCTGCCTAGGTTGGTGTACTCTGATTTGTAATGTTTCTCCAGGAACTTTTCCCAGCTCTACCTGGAGACGCCAGTGATTGAACCTGAGTCTTTCTGCATGCAAGTCAGATGTTTTCCCATTGAGCTACAGTCCCTCCCAATGGCTATTCCTCTGGAATCCAATATTGGTATTGTTGTTGCTTAGTTCAGGATAGCTACTTACAGTCCAGGTTTCAGACAGGCATTTCCCTCAGCTCTAGTTGGAAATGCCAGGGACTGAACCTGGGGACTTCTGCATGTACCCTCAGCATGGGCTCTTCTGTACAGATTGATTTAGACTGACCTTTCCCAACTGGTGGCTTCTAGATGCTGCTGGACTAAAACTCTCAACTATGCCAGTTGGGGCTGATTTGAGTTGTAGCCCAAAACATCTGGGAGACACCAGGTAGAAGAAAGCTAATTTAGATCAAGAATTTGGAATAGAGGAAAGCGTTAAATCTTCCCAGCCTGAGCATTGCTACTCCAAGCCAATTTGCACTCACAATCTCTGCTTTTCATTTTTTAAAAAAAGTGTTGGAAGAACCAATGTGACATGTAGTTTGTCCTTGAAGGTTAGGAAGCTGTGACATCATTAAGAGAGGAAGCAGAGAGTTTCCACTGTGGGTGGGAATTTAAAATTACTTCATTTATTTATTATAGCACACTAGGCATTCTCTCTAAAGTCACTAGTGTGGTCTTGCACATGGTCAAGTAATTACTGATTTAGCAGATGGTGGTGGTGGTTTGAAATCTTACAAATAAGGGCCATACATACAAAGGGGAATGGCTTTACCTCAGTAGTAGAGGAGTAGTTTTGCATTCAGAAGGTCCCAGGTTTAATGTTCAGGTAGGGCTGGGAATGTCCCTCTGTCTGAAATCTTAGACAGCTGGTCTGTATGACCATGGACAATACTGAGTTAGATGGCCCCCTTTGATCAATGGATAGGCAATATGACAACTCCAGCAATCTATGAACAGATTGCTTTCAGACAAAGATTATATATGGACAAATATAATGATATATCAAACATATTTATTGAAACCATAGTGATTTGTGAACTGATGTATACTTGAGGGAAATAATAAGCTCATCTACTTGCATACATATATACTACATAGTTTTGTAACCTTAATTACATTTTATTGTCATTTCGAGATTGTTTTCCTCTGCTTCCTTTTGTTTTTATGGATTTTCTTCTTCTTTCCCCCCTTTTCTTTTCTCTTCACTTTAATTCACTGTAAAACTTTAAATAATAGATGCACCAGTGGTCTGACTCAGTAGAAGGCAATTTCCTATGTCCCTAAGAAGCTGTGTGCTACTCATCTGATGTCTACCCCATAAATGGTTACTTAGTTAGCAAATTACTTAACAAAACCAGCAGAGATTTTGTGCACACATTAGACATCAAAACATATTCTGAGAGGCAGAGAGATGTGCCATCTCTTGCTACTGCTTCCACTTTTATATGTCCTCAGAGATGATCGGGTAACTTATTATCCAACAGTTTCCCCAGCTTACTGTAATCACTTCTGTCTGTTTGAAATTATTAACATGCATGAACATGAACGGTAAGAACAGAAGGTTTTTACACATTTTCCTCCAAATTTACTGAAGACGCTTTAGCAGCAATTAAATTGGAAGCCCTTCAGAATTTAGATTAACAACAGGCAACAAACAGTTCAGTTTAACCTAGGAGGTTATCCTTACTGTTTTCCAAAAGGCAATCGATCCAGTTTCCGATAGTGGAATCTAACACAATTCCCCACCTGCTTCACAAAAACCTCTTTCACAATACAGCATCATGCCGGAAAGGCATGAGTGGAAATGATGGCAGCCTGCAGCCTGAGGACATCCCTCTCTTGTTTACCATAGAGGGATTAGCTCAGTGTTTAGAATTTAAAGGGGTGAAATGATAAAACTAGCAAAAGGTAAGCTTACTCACCCCATCCCGCTTCTGTGACATATTTCATTGGATTCAATCACAGGCTAACTGGTTTAGAAAAGTGGCAAGCTGAATTTAAGATTGGGAAAATGAGATATAGAGAACTGATATGGGCAGTTTTGTCCACTCCTGTTGGGAAACACACATTTTACATGGTAATATTATGCCGATGCAAACCAGCCTTAAAACATTTCATTGACCAAAAGAGAGAACCAATCGCATAGCCCTCTTAAGTGCTGTCTTATAATTTATCTTTCATCAACTAATCATGTAGGATTCTTTTCTTGCTTAAGAAACCACTGTCTGGTAAGTATGTCAAGCAGTTTTAAAAATAATGTTCTTGAGATCTTCTACATTACAAATCATTACTAAGACAGCATGTGGGTTTATCTAGTCAGCATGCCCACACTGAAAAATTCAAGTTGTACTTTATGCAGTGACTAATAATAATAATAATAATAATAATAATAATAATAATTTATTATTTCTATGTTGCGCATCTGGCTGGGTTTCCCCAGCCACTCTAGGCGGCTTCCAACAGAAGATTAAAAATACATTAAAACATCAGTCATTAAAAACTTCCCTAAACAGGGCTGCCTTCAGATATCTTTCTTTCTTTCTTTCTTTCTTTCTTTCTTTCTTTCTTTCTTTCTTTCTTTCTAGAATGTAGGCTTGCCATACGTCAGGAAAATTCCTGACACGTACCGATTTTTCAGGTGTAAAAATGGCATCAGGAGAAATTTTGCCGATGTATGGCAATGCGATGGGAAAAGCAGTGGAAACAGTTTTGGGGAAATTTCTCTTTTCAAAATATGGTTTGTAAATTTATCCTTAGCCTGAAGATACAATTGGCCACTGAAAGTAAATGAGGTATCTGGTTGAGCCACATTGTCACCTTTGACAGGACTTAACCATCTAGATATCCTCTACCTTTTACCTTTATTGATGTAGGGGGGCGCTAAAAGTACTGTGCTGAATACCCCCTAAATTTTAGGGGGTAAGGTTAAAGCTCATTTCAGGGTTTAGGGCCTAAAACAGCGCTTGGCAACATGTGGCCTATGGGCCAGATGTGGCCCTTGAAGACCATTTTACCAGCCCATGAGCCACCCCTGAACTGAGCCGCCCACTCGGCGAGTCCCCTGCACGCTGTGCTAAACGGTCACAGTGCGGGATTTGCTGAGTGGCGCGAAAATTGCGCCTGCGCACGCGGCAGATACTGGAAATCGCATCTGCGCATGTCCAGATGCTGAAAATCGCTTCTGCGCGGGCGCAATTTTCAGCGTCATGCAGTGCCAGTCCAGCCCACAGACAATCTCTGTGGGAGTGATCCAGCCCATGGCCGGTAAACCTTGCCCACCCCTGGCCTAAAACCTGGAGTCAGCACTGCCAGTACCTCCATTTTCCACAGGACCCTTATTTCCACAGGGTGCCTTAGTTCTGCAGCTGCTATTCTGAGCATTTTGACTGTTCTCCTGGCTTCAGAGCCACAGACTGAGCTGAACAGATTGTGAGCCTGAAAACTTTTTAAATGTGTGCTAATAAAACTCAAAATGCATTTTGCCTGGGGTATCCCAAAGGCAACATACAGCTATTATGCTTTGAAATCATTTCAGAACAGAAAACAAAGTCATACTTCTCATAACGTAGGTATTGTGGTATCCTTGGAAACAAACGGTTTAGGACGTAGAAGATGAAAGGGGAATGACTCTCAGCATTGACCTATACTAAAAGCAGGTGGACTCTTGTCATTTTCTATTAAGCCAGGAGTCAGCATTTTAGTGCTCCTGCCTTGCTTTCTGAGGAGGAATTTCAGAATGCAACATTTTTTTAAAATGTTGCCATTCCATGTATTATTTATTTAGAGATTTATTGGTTAACAATTCTCTGGGCAGTTCACACACAATTCAAGCAGTAACAACATTAAAACACAAAAAATCAATACAATATCCACATAATAACCAGTGAAAGTAGCATAAAATCATTCACTACACCATATTATGAAATGTGGGGGTGGGGGGTTTGTACACATTACTTAAAAGCAAAGATAGTAAGAAGAGAGAACAGAACCAAACACAGGAAGATATCTATTGCTTAGATAGTTTTTATGAGGCGACTAATAAATATAACTAAATATTCTTCTAATGGAAAAACAATACTTCTGATTAAATCACTGTATTTCTTAAGCATTAACATCTCCCCGAAGATTTTTTTGGGGGGAGGGGGTCATTGCTTGAGACCTATTAATATTTATTTATCATTATTTATTCACTAGGGCTCAAGTCCTGAACTTATGGAGAAGAACTGAAGATTTGTGTTATTATATTAAAGGAGGTAAAAAATAATAATAGTATTAATACAATGTATTCTCTTCCCGCAAACTGCTTTTTCTCTGATTTATCGAATGGCATGCTTACATGTTATGGTAACTATAGGAATGAAATTAAAAACTAATGGCAGGAGACAGGGCCAACCAGGATCTGGACCACAGTGCAAAGGCAGGAGGGTTAATGCCTCCTATCACCATCCACTACTGAGGTACTGAAGAACGTTCCCTTTGAGCTGTTATTAGCCCAAGGAGAGAAGCTCCCATTGATGACAACAGAAATCTTCCTTCCTTCCTTCCTTCCTTCCTTCCTTCCTTCCTTCCTTCCTTCCTTCTAACAATCTAAAAGTGGTGACTTTCATTGGTATTTCAGGGGGAGGGGGGAAAGTGGTGAGATGTTTGAGTTGGCAATCCATTCCCCTTTCCCTCTTTACTGGCTTTATAAGTTTGCTTTCACATAATTAACACAATGTGTAGCTTGATCCTAAGTCTATCGGCAAGATAGATTACACTGGTTCTGCAGCATTGTTGGGCAGGATCTGATCAGATGCAGAACAACGGCATTTTACCATTGTACTGTTGAGAGTGTATTAATTTATGGTCTGTGTGTGTGGTTTGGGAACTGCACGGTCAGGGGAAAAACAATGCTTTCCAGGGTTGTAAAGACTGCGGAGAGAATAATTGGGTGCACTCTTCCCACCTTGGATCAAACCTATGCTTCCAGGTGCCATAAGAAAGCTGCAGAGATAGCGCAGGATAGTGCTCACTCCAGAAATGATCTCTTTCAGCTGCTGCCTTCTGGAAGAAGGTACAGGGTTATAAAGACTAGGACTAGCCGCCTGAGAAACAGTTTCTATCCAAATGCGATTTTGGTTTTAAACGCAGTGTAAGGAGTCTCTATGGGAGTATATTGTATTTAAAAATGGGGTATCAGAGTTTTTAGGGGGCTAACCAGGTTGGGATAGCTGGGATAGCAGACTTGCTGGTTTTTGAATGTCTTACGTAGATTTTTCAATTTTGTTGTTCATGGGACAATGACAATAAAGATTATCATATCGTATTGTATAACTGGTGTAAAAATCTAAGTGTGCTCGGTTCAAATTACTTATCGATTTGAATTAAACATTTTAAAAATGATTTGTTGCATTTATCTTGTCATTTTCCCTACTGATTTCAAGCAGCTTACATGTTCCTTCCTCCCTTTAAGCTTCAGAATAAACCAGAGTGATAGATGTGTCCGAGAGATAGTAACTGACTGAAGGCCATCTTATGGCTTTCATGGATGAATGGGGATTTGGACTGCAAGCTCCAGTCCCATACAAACTTATTTGGGAGTAAATCTAATTGAACTCAGTGGGACTTACTTCTAGTAGACTTGCATAGGCTTCTGCTATCTATCTCCACTGTATCACACTGCCTCTCAAGGATGTTCCCTTGCCAGTGTATTTGGGTCTTTCAGCACACATCAAATGCCATAAATCTCTTGCTGTGTACCTGAGAGCTTATAGTATATAATTAGCTACTTTTATCTCACAAGTAAAAATTTTAAATCACTTAAATCCTACCTTAGAGACAAAGCTTGTTCTTCCCTGTAAACTCAATTGTCAAGAAACACAGCTTTTTCATAGGGTTTTCCAAAACCATTACTATGGATTAGAATCCCCACTGCGCATAAACATGCACTGAAATGGTGGAATCTCCCTGTTATTACAAGCGTGGGTATGAGTGTAATGGGCGGTAAAGCTAAAAAGGTGGTAAGTGATGACTAATATGCCATTATCGTCTGCAGGTGGTCCCTACTTCTGAAAATTACTCCTTACCTGAGTATCTTCCTGGAGCAATGTAAGATTTCATCCATTCATTATCTCACTCATACAGGCATCTGGAGGGCATGTGTGCTTTAGTTAGTCATTTAAATATGTATCTTGCTATGCTTGTAGCTGTTGCAAGCCATCATGAGTGTAAGATGGGTTAAACCTGGGGACGGGGCAATGAATATAATTTGGAAAGAGGGAGGGAGATTATTAATATATACATATTGCAGGCAATACAACAATATCTGTAAAACTCTGGTCAAATATATGCTGAGAGTGGGAACTTTAGAACCTGGGAGAAAAATATTGGGTCTGAACTTGGATGAACTTCTGTGGCTTGTGCCCATCTCTTATCAAAACCAATTAATCCAAATGCTAATTTAATTTGATATGCCAACACAGTGCTCTGGGAAATATAGCAGTAAAGCTGGTTTTTTAATCTGCCAATTGTCTGTGTAATCAGGCTATGTTTAATAGAAAGACTGCTCATTTGCAAGCATAACCTTGTATGAACCGAAATTTGATGACATTCTATCACCCTCTACCACACGGAATAACTTCCTGTTCCCCATACATGCCCAGGGATTCCAGAGGGGTTTCTCAGTGGAGCCATTACTATATTGCCAAGAGAGAGAAAGAGAGACAAGAAACATGCAGTGCAAACCTATCTATGCCTTCTCGATGCTATTGAGCAAATGGAACTAACCTCCAGGTAAGTGGTACATGGGATTGCATCCCTTCATCATAAAACATTCACCATTTCAACCAATTGTTATTATTTAAATGTCAGGGTTTGTCTCCTTTTGTTTATCTGGCCCATGCCCTCATTCTGCCCCCAAAGGGAATGACTCCCTTTGGTGTTGCCCCTTCAGTGGCTGTCCCACCCCAAGGCAGACTGGCTTTATAGTGCTGCCCCAAAAGCTGGTACAGTCCTAGCTAGGGCAGCAGGTGGTCTCTTTCAACCCAATACTGATGTTCTGTGTCTTATTTCTTCCACTGGCATGCACATGAGTCCACAACCCTGCACTGCAAGAGATTGGAGTAGAAAACCCATGGGATCCTTTCCAACATTATAATTCTATGATTCTGTGTTCAGAATTCAATATACTATAGGTCCTGAGACATAATCTAGTTAAGTCTTTCTGTGTGCATATGGTCTATACGTGTGTGGGGGATGTGGGTGTGCTCTATGTCCAGATGTGCAATGGATGTCCTATGTGCTGGAGTGAGTATAGGGTTGCTACATCCACTTTGTTTTGGCCACAGCTGGAATGTACCTAAAGTTTATGATATGCTCTGGAAGATCATTCCAGAAACAAATAGGGAGAGGCATGAGAGAAAGAGTAGAAATGTTTGATAGAACACAAGAACTTGTATCCTAACGAGAAGAAGGCACATGAACAGGCTGAACATAAAAAGATCAAGCAGAGAAATGGGGTCAATTTAATAAAATGGCTTAAAATTGGGAACAAAACATTTAAACATTTGCACCCTGTAAAAAGAACAAAAAGAAGTAATATAATCAAAATTACCAACCAGACAAAGAACTTTAAGCAGGAAAATTTAAAGCAAATCAAGGACTAAAGCGGCAATCCTGTACTCTCACACCTGGAGATAATATCATTGAATGCAATAGGACACCACCATCAAAGGTGATAGAAGGGTGGTCAAAAAGCCATACTTAATCAAGTGAGACATTCTTGAAGACTGCCTTCTTGCAGTGGCAGGGCGGAGGGAAATGGGTACAATATTACAATGAGAGAAATTACACAGTTTTGCAATAGAATCAATCTGGTGGGATACAGAAAAGAGTCAAAGATGATATCAACATAATTCAGCATACTGTGGCAGATCAACAATTGTCCACATTTTATTTTTCTTTCTTTCTTTATTGAATGCCAGGAACCTGTAAAAGAGCCTTCTTGGAAGCACAGCAATGCCACCCAGCTCCAGATATAATTACTTCAGTTCAAAACTCTTTTGGACCAAATGATAATTGCCTTCTCTAATGTTAATGGAACAGATAATCTTTTTATTGTATTTGTCTCTAGAAGACTACTTTTTTTGTGTGTGAGCTAAATGGAACAATTTTTAGTAAAACATTTCCACATGCTTTTAAAATGGCAATTTCCACAGAACCTAAGGGATATTAGTCCATTAAAAGGCAGGCAGATTGGACTATGCACATTAATGATAGATGAAATGTTTTAGCATTTACCAATTTATTTTCTGCAACTAGCAAATATATTTAAACAGTAAAAAAAAAAATGTTCTTAATGAGTTTTGTTGAGTGTTTTAGTGCTATCCTAGAATTTTAATGCGGAAAGATTCCTGAACTTTCCACATTCATATCATTTTCTGTCTTTAAGTATTCTCTACAAAAGTTGGAGCTAATGTATTGTGTGCAGATCATGAAGTATCTTTCTTAAAGGGATATTATCCTCCAAAACATAGCTATCCACACTGAGATGTTATGCTGCAACCCTCACGGTTTATGTTACAATTTAATTTAGCAGAGGAAATAAAAATTTCTTGGAAACTTCTTATTAAATTGACTAAAAAAATCATTTCAAAATGATACTGCTACCCTTCTCCTAAATGTGTCTGCTTTACATGTGGGTAAAGAATAACAGTGGCTTCCATGCTATCTTCAGGATTAGAGGCAGAATACATGCCTCTCTTGAATGCTGGGGAACTACTGTAGGTGAGGGCTGCTATTGTCCTCCTGCTTGTGAGATTCAGTCTGATCTAAAGAACTGAGTTCAATGGGAAAACATGCATGCCCAGGTTAAGGTTGATGGCAACATTTATGGAGATATGAAACATGGACAGGGAGAATGGGTTTGTACCTCCCCGCCCCCAATGGCTTCCCACAACCATCATGCTCATATTGCCAGATATGTCATGTGACAGAATGAGTACATGGTGAGGAGGATTTCCACTTCTTGTAGCATGTGGCTCGGCACATTTGCTGGTGTCTTCTGAAGCTGCCATCTCTGCATGTGGGCATCTTTTTTTCATTCCTGCTCCATTCCTATATGTCACATTGTAGTCTAGATTTATGGCACTCTATGCAATTTACGTTCTGTACAATGTATTATCTATACAGTCTTGATGTGTAGTTGATTATGTCTTGTGATGGACAATAGGATTTGACAATAATTTGGTCTTTTCCAGATTCAGTATTAGGATCAGCCCAACACTGTTGCTATAGAATGATCCCTGCAGTTAAAAAGTACTGCCTGTATGATATCTTCTGGGCACATCTGCTTTCTTGTCTCTTCTCAATGACCATGTAAATGTCCAGAAAATCAACATTTGGGGTAATCACTATGAATTAGATATGGTACAATATGGTTTTCGGTCAAGCAATGATCATGAATCATATTCTGAGCAGAGGAGTGTGTTAAGGTGTGTGGCAAATTAAATCTTGAATAGTGGGGGTACATGCATTGCAATTTATTCAAATACCTGTACGCTTTTTTTCTGGGGAACTGAGGTTAGAGAAAAATAGTTCTACAGAATGGCAGATCCATTTTCCCTGCTCAGAGCAAGTGTTACTAATTTGATGTATTCATTGTGTGTTTGTGTTTAAAACAACAACAACAACGAATGCGTTTTAAATTGTACTGATTGTAAACAATGCTTTTAACAATAAATAGAGAGGCAAAAATCAGCAGTCAGTTCACAACTTTGTACATGCTATAATGGTTTGTTCACTGCAAAATTGGGATGTTGCTGAACATTCCATGTTCATTCACTGAGCCAGTCAGTGTGCAGTGCTTTACGGCTGCAAGTGAAATACTGTATAGATACTGCTATGTTTTCTGTCTAGAAATTGACTATTTCTCTTTTCCCCAGGGACGGAGTCAGCGCTCATGGAATAATGTCTCATATTTCTATTGTTGTGCATTGCTTGTTGTAGAAAAACTCCCATGGCTGAAAAATCAAATTAATTCCTATTTTTGACACTGGGCTTTTCTTTGGCTTTGTACATAATACCCAACAGCCAATTATCCTAAATGGTGCTATTCACTAAAAACAATAGCTCAGTCCAAATTCCACCCATTAGAAGAAAAAAGTGTGGCAGAGCTCAGTTTCCCAAACTGCAAAGTTTCTTTAGAACAATGCAAAAACTCAGTGGTGCCAAACAAAATTTAATCATAATAGAATGGTGGGGCCCTGAGACTTTTGAGATACAACCTGCCACATTGAACCTATTGGGGCACTGAAGTTTAATCAATTGTGCAAAGGCATATACAGCCTGTATTTAAGGAGTCATTCAAAAAACCAAATAAATAAATAAATGGAGAACAGTAAAAAAATGTCTGAAGCTTGATGTTTGCTTGTAAATTGCACTGTGAGCTAACTCAATGTGCCAGGAGTTTTAAAATGGTGATGCAATGATTGATGCCACATTAACTGCATGACTACATAGTATGGGGATCAAAACTGTAGAAGCTGTAGAAGGGTAAAGATCTATAAGGTTACGTACTTCATCTTCCTGCCAATACCGCATTGTGCCCAAGGCAATTTTTTTCTCTTGTGCATTGCCCAGTCTCATTTGAGAGACTTATCTGCTTTATTTTCCTAACCCGTAGACTTCCCTGTGTTTTTTCTTTCTGCCAAACCTATGACATGTACAGTGATTCTGAGGAAAGCATTCAAGCTTGTCTTGCTTGTTTATTTGTTCAGACTTTATATACTCTTTACACAAAAGTCCCAGAGCGATTTACATAGCAATGCTTTAAATTACACACAAAATCTGTTCAACTGATGTAATAATAAAAAAACTACAGTATGTTCAATACATGGAAGAAAAATACTACAAAACAATCCAATTTGTCAACAGCTTCTAGACAACATTCATAATATTTTTGGAAGTCTCATGCATTTCCTGGATGTGGGCACAGTCTCAAGGAAGTTATCCTGCCTGCACAATCCTCAATGAAATTTCTGGAAAAACATGGTGATCCTTTTTTTTTCCACTGGGACTTGCACAGGAGACTTGGTCCTGCATTGACACATTCTTTTTATTGAGTACAAAAATATTGCTGATAATCTAAGTCTTCCCTTTTCTATTCTGCCTTGCCATAACCCCATGAGAGATAAAAGTCTGGCTTCTGTTTCCTCAAGCATTGTACCAGTATAATCTTACCTTCTTTTGTGCTAATGATTTGTGCTGAAAACTAATTTTGGATTACTTTTGGGGGGGGGGGAATTCTGTTAGAAAAAAGCAAGCTTCTGGGAAAAAGCACACAAACACCTGAAGGTCACTGCAGTCCTATTGTGATAAAAACACTATTCTGAAGCTTATTAATGAATCTCACTGCAGTAAATAAGGGTTTGAATGGGTTGGAGCAAAGAAGTAATACTTAAAAATGTATGTAGAATATTGAAAGCTGGAGAAAAAGCCATTTTTAGAGCAGATGAAATTTTGAGATTTAGCAAACCTTATGATTTAGTGATGACACATTTAAATTGTATTGGATTTAATACAGCATTTTTTTGAACAGGAAAAAAACCAGAATAGAATGTTCAGAAAGAGGCAATTTTGAAAGTGAAATCCTCTGTTGTTTCACCCATCTTGCTGATGGAAGCTCCTGAGGAGAAATCAAATATGTTGGAGCATGTATTTGATGGAACTGCTGTGCCAAAGAACATTCAAACAGAGTATCCAAATAGGCTTTTAATAGTATTGTCTGTTGCAGAGGTATAATCCATCTTGAAGTCTTGATGCCTTGAGAAAGTGTGTGTGCTTAAGAAGCTACATGAATAAAAATAATATTCTTTCCTGTATCCTTAGCTTATACTGTTGTTGTATTTGCGGACCCAGGCACTGGAGTGTGCGACAAACCAGGAGAAGAAATGAGACACGGATGGCGTGGGTCACAATAGGCCACAATTTTTATTGATTACAGATGTAAGTAGGCTCTGCCAAAGGCATTGGGTATGTATTCAACATCAACCAACTCACCTGCTAGTTGATCAATATGGTGGGTTCATCCTAGTTTAGGGTTCACCCTACGACATAAATAAAATAGGATGACCCCATCAGGGCCACCATTTGGGAGGAGTGCTTTGGCCCATCGGCCGCCACCTGGGCCCCCAGACAGAGAGAGGACCCCTTCTGGACCCCTTAAATGGGGTACCCAATGGACTGTGGATCCAATCCAATGCCTAATCCACATCCAGAGTTGACCTCCACTGTGGCTGACTCACCACCAAGCCACTCACATCTGCAACCAATCCCCTGGCCAGATACATCAACCATACTTCATTCCCTGCTGCCTTCTAGTGCACCCCATCCAATCTGAAGAACATGTCGTCAGACAACAGAATACCAGAGTGCCAGTTTACTCTGCCCCTGAGCTTTGATACCACATTCCAAAAACTGTGTTCACTTTCTTTCACACCCAATTTATCTATGCCAGCTAGCTCTTCTGTAAATGGGTAAAGGTAAAGGGACCCCTGACCATTAGGTCCAGTCGTGACCGACTCTGGGGATGCGGCGCTCATCTCGCTTTATTGGCTGAGGGAGCCAGCATACAGCTTCTGGGTCATGTGGCCAGCATGACTAAGCCGCTTCCGGCGAACCAGTGCAGCACACAGAAACGCTGTTTACCTTCCCACCGGAGCGGTACCTATTTATCTACTTGCACTGGCATGCTTTTGAACTGCTAGGTTGGCAGGAGCAGGGACCGAACAACGGGAGCTCACCCCATTGTGGGGATTCCAACCGCCGACCATCTGATCAGCAAGTCCTAGGCTCTGTGGTTTAACCCACAGCGCCACCCGCGTCCCTAGCTCTTCTGAGCTCTTCTGTACCTCTCCATAATTGCTTCTCCAAAAGTTACCGCCAAATAATGGGCATGCAGGGGTATGTCATGTGCAGGGTCTTGAGGTCTGCTGACACCACCAACATGAGATTGATGCACTTCTGGGTGCCTAGATCATTCTCACCCAACTGTATGACTACACATCTGTAGTGTCCTGAACTTCAACATACCCAGAGGTGAGTGGAATAACCTGATTAAAAGGGATAGACCAAACAAGAAGGCAGGAGGAGGAGCATTATATATAAAGGATGTGTACACTTGTGAAGAAATCCATGACCTTTTAATATATTCACTGTTGTGGGATAATCAAATACATTGCAAACCAGAATGTTTGATTGCTCTCATCTCATCATCTAAATTTAAGCCCTCAAAATACTAAGGTTGAATTAAAGAACTGGTAAAAGTAGGCAAAAGAAGAAAATGAAAAATGAGGCCAGCCAGTAACTGACCTCATACCTGTGCCAGGTCTCAAGGCACAAACACACCTGACAAAGTCAGTCAGTGCTGCAGCTGAAAGTCACAACAGCTTTATACTAAAAAGAGATGGGGAGCAAGCAGTGGATGGGGAGAAACAAGGCATGATTTTATATACATTTGTAATTTGTAGTACAGGAGAAGCTTTGAGTTCATTTTCTATTTTTAGCAGATATATATTTCTAATGACACATACATACATACATACATACATACATACATACATACATAGCTCTTTTCCTGCACTGCCAGCATAGGCACAGGCAAGTGAGCTGCAGATGGCAGGAAGCTAATATTTTCAAACTTCAGAGCATACATATAGTTTCTGAGAATCTTACGTGAAGTTAATAAGTCACTTTCCCATAAATTAGGCTTACAGTCTAAGCTATTTTATTGTTTCTTGAGATCAAAATATATGAAGAAGGCTTACACCTACTTACTAATTTATTATCCCTAAACATGCCAAAGAGACATAAGCAAGGAGACACATGCATGCTTTCTAGATAAGGCAAGCTTTAAATTTAATTTGACAAGTCCTAATCCTCACATTAATCCATCACATTTTATATCATAACATCCTTCTAGTCAGCTCATCATGTTTACACATTCCTTAACCCCAAATTTATTGACCATTAACTGATCAGCAAAACTTTAAGCACCTTTGTGACCTTGTATGATAGATTGAGCATTCACCAAACTTCATAAAAACCATTAACTATTAGGAGTTTTATGATACAACATTGTCCCCTTGTTGATGGAAGCAATCTATTCTATCTTGTGAATTGACCAGGCAGGTGCAATTTGGGGCCGTGTGATAATGCTGAAATAACTACATCAGGACTCAGTAAAAAAATCAGGTCAAATCTGTATTGACTGCAACAAGAAATGAAATTGGTGTGGCAAGAAGGGCAAGGATCCTGCTCACATTCCACCAACCCTTGCTGATGGAATGGTCCTTGTTTTTATTGTAATTTGTATTGTTAGCTGCCATTAGAACAGGATGCTGGGCAAGGTGGGGCATTGGCCTGGTTAAATGGCTCTTTTTATGTTCTTCCTCCCCTGCTCACATGGAGCTGCCATTCGGTTTTTCTTTCTTTCTGTGGTGCATGCAATATGCTGGAAATTATAAGAGTCTCGAATGCAATTTAGACAGCTTCAATTTTGAAAACATTGTTGAAAACACATTTTGGGGACAGAAAAAAAGATAAATCTCATTTGAACTGTAGCTAAAAGCTTTACCTCAATAGGGAAAATAAGCCAACTGAACATTTAACAACCAAGTATTGTTCCCAATGAGTCAAACTCATTTTTACTACAACATTGGGGAGCTATAGAAAATGACTGGAGAAGGAGTTCATGGTTTCCCTAAGCTTAATTAGGTTGTGACATTCAATGTAATAGTTGCATCTGTATTTAGATTCTCTGCTCAGTCTTTTATATGCTTTTAACCAAGGTTAGTACCTTTGTTTTCCCTCTGCATGTTTCTTCAGTATTCCTCCTTGCCAGGAAAACATCTGCTCTGGCCAAACATCTGTTCTTTAATAAGGGGCTTATCTGTGACTAGCACTGACTTTATAGAAAGAGAGTTCATGCAGGATCAATTCTATCATGTTAGATACAGATATATATTTGGACCTTTCTTCATCGAACTCTCAGGGATGGTTTAGAATTTAGATGAACTCCCAAGCTTTTCCATTACCAAAGAAAATTGTTATTTGGGGGGCAAAGTGAGTCCAGCAAATTGCTGCTATAGATGTTGCAAAGAATTGTCCATTTCTCCCCACCCCACCACCAATGTTTACTATTCTTTTCTCTTTTTTTCATTATTAAAACATTTCTGTGTCACCTGCATATCAATCTCAAGGCGGTATACAGTAAAATTTAAAAATAGAACATCCACAAGAAAAATCAGCAAAGACTTGGAAGCATGAATGTGTTTTTAAGTGACACCTATTGCACTCTACCTTAAATCAATTTAATCAGTGCACATAAATTAGATCTATGTAAGTCAAAAGAAAACCTGCCTAATCCTTCCAGCATCTCATGATCCAAAATAAGGCCAGAGTGCCCTTGATGAAATAATAGGTGCAATGAAGAATTAATCTATGCTGGAATTTCACCGTGGGCAAACCCAGTATCCAATGTGTAAATTATCTCTTTTGCAGTATCACATGGAAGAGTTGGTAATGCAGGACTGAAGTGGAACAAACAATTGTTAAATTGAATGTTCATTTTGCATTACAACATGGAAAATATAAACATATTTTAAAATGTCGCACATGAAAATACTAAGGACAGGGGGCAGGTTATGAATTTTCACAGTGTTCCAAAGCCTTAGCAACTCACACAATTCTACTTACAAAATGTAATGGAAAGCAAATACAAATACAGATAATTTTACATCTGAAACATAATAGAATCTATTGCACACATATTATGCAAAATGATAGTACAATATTAATAATTAATATAATAAGACACCAAATTATAAAGTTTACTGTTATGTTTAGAATTTAGCTATGGTGTTCTTTCCAAACAAGAAAATAAGAGTGTGTGTTAATGTTAGTAGAAACTAGTAAAGACAAGCCCCTTCCCACAGCAACGCCTGTGGGCAGAGTATGGCTGTGGGGCTGAACAAAATGGTGCCATAGCAGAGCACCTGATAGTGTGGTGCTTGGGAAGCTTTCTGGGAAATGAAGAGCTTCAGCGGTACTCTTGTGATGAGTGATGGGGCACTGGATAATAGAGGTGTGTGCTGACCACCAGATTCAGTTAGAACTCCAATTTGACACTTCATAAATAGGCCAAATCAGCTCAGACCAATTGGGAGGTTGCCCAATTCAGTTTGAGAATCCAAATTTACTTTGACCTCCCCAGTCCCCAATGGGAATTTTTTAAATGGCTATAGCTTCTCCCTCTGCCCCTTTTAAACAGAAATAGAAGAAATCTGCAAGTGCAGTGGCTCCTTCCAAATTATAGGCAAAGAAGCCTACATGTCAGGGACTGGCTGGGTGGAAACCACCTGACCAAGAGTCCCCCATGGGAAGCACAGAGGGAAAAGAGCTGCCCAGAGTGGCTGGGGAAACCCAGCAGTATGGGCGGGGTATAAATAAATTATTATTATTGTTGTTGTTGTTGTTATTAAGGATTTGGATCCTGGTGGTGGGCAATCAGATACACCCCAGAGGAGAGGAAGAGCTGGGAAGTACTGAAAACTGGGAGCTTGGAGGATGAGGAGGAAGCAGGCGGGTGATTACCGTAGTAACTTCCCCCAAGAGCCACTGTTACAGCTTTTCTGCTGACAGCCTGTAAGCCCCCACCCCCTGCCCAAGGCATCTGTGCATATCACAGAGCAGAGAGCCAGGTAGAAACAGAGAGTGTCACTTGGGGAGGGGATGGAGGGAATGGAGTGAAATGGGAGGTAAAGGCCAATCTGAGCATCTGCTTCAACTAGACAGCAGCAACTCTTAGAAGTCTCCGTGTATCCTGTGTTCTGCTTCTTTAATAAAGAAATTAACTGTAAGTTAGCTGGCGTGTCACTGTCTCTCTGTTCCACGAATGACCTCTCCTGTTAGCCATGTCACTATGAGACTTTGTGCTCAATACCTCCAAATTGTGACCCATTCCCCTATCCCTCTGCCTCCCCTTCCCTGAAAAAAAAATCTATAACTTTGTTTTTATTTTTGGCCAAAATGGGATAAAATTTGCTGACAAGTCACCCCTTCTAAAAGCATGGGTTCCGTTAATTTACACAAGGTAATCTGTAGTGATTTTTCTATATTACATTTTTAGGATTGAATGCACCACCACCCTTTCACTATTATGAAATTAAAAAGCAACTATACCTTTCTTTGTTTTGAAAGAAGTAGATAAAATTTGCAGGCATACTAACCCCTCCAGGGTGGATAAAGCCTGCCAAATCATTGGCGAGTAGGTTCAAGGGCTTTCAGCAGACATTTCTGCAATATTTCTTTTTCCACAAAAGGAACTACCTCTTTAAAAAGTTACTTTTAGCCACTGAGGTCCAATTTTCACCGCTGCCTAGCACAATATATTTCATCACTTCGCCTTAGGATTAATCCAAATCTGACAAATACTTCTAAAGACTAACTCTGTCTCTGTTTTTACTGTTTTCTCCTCAATGGTATAGGAACTTAAACCCAACTTAACCCCCTCCCCAGTTAATTGCTTTCAGTCAAGAACAAGAAAAATGAATGATGTTATCCTACCAAACTCATGATAAACTTCTGAAATAAGTGAATCAAAACAAATATATTCTATTATGTTGAAGGGCACTATAACTGATTCACATCAAGTGGCAACTATACTTTGCGAAAACAAACAAAAAATTGACAGAGTGTTAATTAATTTTGGAGTGACCATGAGCTGCTAAATGAACACAGGTGGTTGTTTCCTCAAGAGAGCTATTTGTAATAGACTTTAAATTAGCAAGAGGGAAGCATCAGCTTTAAATACTTTTGAAATCTCACAAGTGTGAAAGACTTCATACATCATAACTGAAATAATGGAAGGTGATTAATAATTGTCCTTGCCTAAATGAGTTGCCAGATGCATTGACTCTCAGGTGTAAAAATAAAATTAATCCAGAAAAATTGAATATCCCAGGTGCAACTTATTCATAGTTATATGTTAACCCTTGAAAATTTGTACTGTCAAATGTTTTGAAGAGAATTATTTTAACACACAGTATTTATTTATTTTTTTAAAAAATAAGCTTTTATATAAGATTTCAAACAGTTCCAACATCAGGACCTGACATGTTCAGGCAGCTGCCAGGACTCTAGTACCCTCACAGGGACCATAGCTAATGCTTGGACTTGAACCCCAAATATTTATTTTCAGAAAAACCACACGCCAATCAGTCAAGGTAGGGTTGCTTTAAGGCACTGCGGCAATTTAAAATGGCACCACTGGTGCCCAGCACTGATTCAGAGCCCTGCTGCTGCCTGTCACCACTACTGGGGCCCACCAAGGAAGGAGAGGGCCAGTAGACAGCACTTTACCGTGGGGGTCCTCTAACCTTGGAGATGACCCTGGTTTGGAAAGTTGGCCTTCTCCACAGAGGTGTGCCTGGCACCTTCATTATACAGCTTTCAGGGAATGCTGAAAATGCATTTCTTACACTTCAGGTATATGTTTTTAGGACCCAACTTATTTGTATGGTTGCCAGTTGTTTTAAATTGTTTTTTTAATATTCTACAGTCGTACCTTGGATCCCGAACACCTTGTGAGCCAAATGTTTTGGAGCTTCCTGCAGGCAACCGGAAGCCGCACCTTGGTTTCCAAATGTTCTGGAAGTCGAATAGACTTCTGGAACGTATTCCATTCGATTTCTGAGGTACCACTGTATTTTAATGCTGTAACTCACCCTGGGACCTTAGAGTAAAGGGCGAGTAATTAACAAGTTTTTAACAAATTCCCAGAATAGTTTTAATGCAAAAGTGACAGCCGAGACACCATCAATGTGTGTCATGAAGTCAGATACAATACAGGGGAGAACTGCTTTACACCTGAATTCTGAGACTGGTACTGTCAGTAAAAACAAGGCAGCCTACAATTTTGTATTTGTTTAATTTCATATATAGGTCTGTTCTTGAAATCTATGGGCCTTATATCCTTTCATTATATATATTCATACACATGCAGCACTCCCCCCCCCCTTTAAACAAATGTAAAAAAAGTATTAGGATAGGAACAAAAGCTGCAGGAATAAAATTACTGTGGAAACAGCTTTATTTTGAGAGATACTGGAGTTCCTGCACTTAAGAGGCCTATTGAATTGCAAGAAAAAGGTTGCTTACAAAATTGTAAGTATCCGTTATTTTTTCCTACTGGCATTATACTCTCTGAGTGGAATAATAACAATAAAGTCAGAAATGGCGTATGTCATTGGGATTTGCACACAAACTCAGTAAAAGGGCTAAGACCTGTTAAATTCAGTTTAGATCTTGAATAGAATGAATAGCGATGGAAGCTCAATTAATTCTCTTTGTATTTAAAGTGAATTACCCCATTTAGTCAATCATGGACATAATTATGTGTGACCCAACATACAGATATCAATTGGTTTAAGCACTACTCTAATTTCTGCATTGCAGTTTCAGTTCAAAAAATGCATATTTTACAGTAAGATTATTATGAAACGTATGCTTTTAGGGGAAATGCATTGAAAATCATACAAAAATTCAAATTTCACAGAACGATTATAAAAATAGACAAAACTTATTCTTTAAGGGGAAATACATTGAAAAGCATACAAAATGCATATTTTAAGAATGAATATAAAATACATGTAAATTGTGTACAATTCAAACACAATTTTAAAAGCATTTTTAAAAAACTGCAAAAAATGGGATGGGCTTGGCTCACATAGACTGAGCACATGTGAAATTGACATGAAGTGGAAATAGACTGATCTATCTATCCTTAGGAACAATTTATCATCAAGGTTCAGCCCTGCCCAGACCTTGAACCTGAGGTCTCCTAAGAACAGGGGTCCTCAAACTTTTTCAGCAGGGGGCCGGTCCACTGTCCCTCAGACCTTGTGGGGGGCCGGACTATATTTTTTTGGGGGGGGGATGAACGAGGGATGATGAGTGGTGTGCGCGAAAGGGCTCCGGAGAGGGGCTGCTTTAAATGGTGGTCGCTCGAGAGGGGTGCTCAGCTAACCGTGGGTCCTGTGTCTTGCGAACGGCGGGGCTTGGCAGTGGCAGCGGCAGAGGGACAATGAGTGGCGCACAAAAGGGCTCCGGAGAGGGGCTAGCACCAAAAAAGCCCAGCTCCCTTCCTCCTCTAGGCAGGGCAGGGTGAAGCTAGGAGGAGGGAGGGAGGAGTCGCTGTCGCTGTCGCTGCCGCCGCCGCCGTGGGAGGGAGAGGGAAAGAACACACGTGCTGGCAATCCACACGCTGACGATCCATGCGGCGATTCCCAGACCGTCCGCAAGCTGGATTTAGAGGGCAATTGGGCCTGATCCGGCCCACGGGCCTTGGTTTGCCAACCCATGCAGAAGAACATGGGAACAGCCTTTTTGGATCAGGCCAAAGACCATCAAGTCCAGCATCCTATTCTCATATGGCTACGGGAAGCGCACAAGCAGGACCTGAGTAAAAGAGAACACTCCCCTTCTCACTGATTCCCAGCAACTGTCATTCTGAGCCATACTGCCTCCGGTAATAGAGGTAGAACATAGCCATCATGGCTAATAGTCATAAAGATGAGCATTGACAGATGAACAGCAAGGAGACTAGGACCAGCACCATACCTGACAATAACACTAAGGAGCCATCAAATTTGGACATCCCTGCCCTAGGACTGGAAGTCCCCACACCAGCTGCTTTGGTTCCTGGCTAGATCTCAGGTCCCCTGTCTTCACGCAAAGGGTCACAAGAGCAGACGAAATGTGAAGCTGCATAGGAACATTAAAGCTGCCATGTATGTGGATGGCTAGCTGCACATGAGGCTACAGAAGGGGAGGAGCAAATGCATGGAAACACCTGCTCATATCAAGGCCTGACTCAAAGTCAAGAGTAGCTGGAGCCTTCAGCTCCTATATAAGCTCGCAATCTAAGCTGCTTCTCTGCTGAAGCACTAGTGTTCATCCAAACTCCAACCTGAATGAAACGGAGAGTTATAGCATTGAAGAAGGATGCTTGAATGGAGTGCAGCTGGTGAATTACTGGCATGCAATAAAGGAGAAATGGGATCAGGTCAGAAAGCAGGAACCTACAACCAAAATGGCAGATGAAATAATTGGGTGCTAACCAGCAACAGTACGTAGTCTGTTGGATGGGCAATGGTGAATTTGTTTTAAATAAGATATGAATATACTATATACTGTAGGCTGTGCAGTATTGGGTAGCAAAGACATGGAATGGCAAAGACATGGAAAGAAAAAAAATGTGTGCTGAAAGTTCTGTCAAGGAATGCTTGTCTGTTTTATCCTCTAGGGGACACTCTGGCTCTCTTCTGAAAGTGTGATCCTTCTGTGTGATCCTTAGATGAAGACTCACATCACTTACAAACGAATCTGCAACATGTACATAGAGCAAGCAGTTACAGTCCAGGCAGGGTATCAAGACAGGAAGAATGGCCACCAAGTAGGTGGACTACCAAATCAGTCAACAAATGGGATGGGTTGTTAGGCAACAGTCAGAAGTTTGTAGCACCTGATGGAATGCTACTGGTCCATTGAGTTATGTGACCCTCTGATTGTTGTTGTTGTTGTTGTTTAGTCGTTTAGTCGTGTCCGACTCTTCGTGACCCCATGGACCAGAGCACGCCAGGCACTCCTGTCTTCCACTGCCTCCCACAGTTTGGTCAGGCTCATGTTTGTAGCTTCGAGAACACTATCCAACCATCTCATCCTCTGTCGTCCCCTTCTCCTAGTGCCCTCCATCTTTCCCAACATCAGGGTCTTTTCCAGGGAGTCTTCTCTTCTCATGAGGTGGCCAAAGTATTGGAGCCTCAACTTCACGATCTGTCCTTCCAGTGAGCACTCAGGTCTGATTTCCTTAAGAATGGATGCGTTTGATCTTCTTGCAGTCCATGGGACTCTCAACAGTCTCCTCCAGCACCATAATTCAAAAGCATCAATTCTTCGGCGATCAGCCTTCTTTATGGGACCCTCTGATAGGCAGCTACAATCCTATCTTCTGCTCATTCATGCTATTAGTGCTGGAGCACTTCAGAGAGCAGGATAGCCTCTCCCTTTTCTGCAGAGCTACAGGGTGAAGCACCTGGTCCTGCTGTCAGACTTTAAATACTCGGCGCCTTACAATGTTCTGCAAGCACAGTCCCCTTCTGCAAATTAAGAAATGTTCTGAGTTTGTTATGCTGTTTATGCATTGTGAAACATTTCCTCATAGAGAAAAGGCTGGAGCAGTCCCTATACAAAGGGTACTTTATGTCCTATCAAATGGGTAGCAGCAGCAAGCTAATGAACTTTTAGCTTAATGCCTTATTCAGCAACCAATACTAGATGAAGCCTGAAAGAATACTGGAGAATCAATGGAGGTTACTTTTCTCTATTCACCCTTTCTTCATTATTGCTCACCACTGTTATATGGCAATAAAGATCACAGTCTTATCTCTGAGGGAGAGAGATTGTGCCCCAAGATACTCCTAATTCTTTCTGACCCAGAAAGCTGATGGCATTTGCAGAGCACATTCCATTGCTGATTTGTTCAGACAGTTTTGACGCAAGTAACACCACCACAAGAATTGTCAAATTGACAGTTCTCTCTGGCCTTTCATTTATGGAAGAAAATCTGCACATTCAGCTTTTATACAGACTTGAGAGTCAAAATAAAAGTGTGATGTAGACTATATTAATATATATTTTTCAAACAAAGCAGTGCAAAAAAATACACTAATGTTTATTCATTTCATCTGCGATATTTTTCAAATGAAAAGTCACACAGCCCTCAGATTCAAACATTTTTGATTAATTTATTTGTTTCCAAAGAGCTGCTTGAAAGATCACGGGCCTTACAACAAATGAAGTCTGACATAATTAATCTTTGGACACCAAAGGTTATTTCAAAGAGGAATGAACTATTTTTTCACCTTCCTGCAGGCTAAGGAACTGTCACTGTTTCCTTTGACACTGTTAGTTTCCACCTAGCAGTGAAATTGAAAGCCACTGTGTTGTTACAGACCTCAGGAACAACTTCAGTAATCCTTCCTGTTGACCTTGCTTCTTCTTGGACTCACTCATATCAGCTTTACCAGCATTTGTCCATTTGCCCTGTTACACCAAAGCAAAGAACGAGATTAAAGATCTTAGAGGTGTTATCCTCATATCCTCAGGTCCAGAGGGTGGCAACATGAGAATGGGTCTTTTCTGCAGTGGCTCCCCATTTGTGGAATGCTCTCCCCAGGTAGTTTCGGTACTTGGAATAGAAAATGACCAGTTTTGCCACAGTGGATCCTCTCGCATTAGGTAAACTTCTCTGTACAGCATTTTAATTACAACACATTCAAACATAGCATTTTATGTACATCAAATGTCAATGCCAGTTATCTTCCATCTGTGACTATCACCACTCATAAGCAGAGCCATTGGGCCACATTGTTGGGGTATCTGACTAATTGAATTGAGCAGGCAATGGAAGCATTTAAGAACCATTTCTAAGGGGATTCAAGGTTGCTGGTTTCCCTCTCTGTCCTCCTATCCATCAAGTCACCTGTCCTCCTTGTATTTGTCTTTGACACTGATTATGGGTCACCGTTCGGGATCAGGAAGGGGTGTGTGTGTGTGTTTGTGTGTGTGAACAATAATGCTACTCCTATTCATTTTAGTGCATTTTTTCATAATTTTGAAGTTAGGTGTGCCTCTGAACTTTATGATACTGCAACTCATAACTCTGAGGTACTTGCTGTTGTTGAAATTAATGCCACAATTCCCACTGACTTTCACAAGATCGGGGTTGGGCTCAATAGCTTTCTCCTTTTCACGCCAACTAAATGTAAATGTAGTTGTGGCATAATTCATTTAATACTGCTTTTATTGGAGATATAAATGAAACTTTGCTGAAAATGAAAGTATTAACTTTCAATAGATCTTCTGCAAACACTTTTTCCATAGAAATTTTTCTCTTCAGATGGGCATTTTATCAGCCTTGGATGGAGGCATATTAATAGATTTTCTGTTTGTATATTGCAGTAATAGGAAATTTAATTAAAACCCTTGGCTAATAAAAGTGCAGGGAAGTCGAGAACAATAGCCATAAAATAGCAGTTAACTTTTAATCAGATGATAGATCAAGGAAGTCAATGAAAAATAAGCCTTGAATAATATTCAACTAAAATGGCTTTGTATATAGTCCTCCAGTAGTGTATTGAAAATGACACTTTGAGTGTTTCATGACATTCTCACATAAACAGAGAAGCTTGCTTTGACCTCAGTAGATACATTTTGCATTACCACCATTCATCTGAATCCACAAACCAAAGCTAGAGGACAGTGATGGCAAGACTAGCATACAGCTCTATAGGACATCTCTGTGAAGCTCGGCTTACCATCCTTGAACCCCACAATTATGTAAACATTAGGAATAGAGGGTTGGGAAAGAAGGTTGCTAATGGAAATGTGTGTATTAGTTAAAATGCCTATGTTATAAGAAGCATGCACTAAAATGGTGAGATTTTTGTAAGGACTTTGCCACAATTCCACATGCATTTGAAATTTATTGATTTTCAAACTAAGCTGAAGATTGGAAAAATGAGAATCTGAAATTGACAGTCACCCACCCCTCCTAGAGACCGACTGAATCTTGTCAAGGTCCAAAGCCAATAATGAATCCGACAGGATTTGGGGTGAATACAAGTGAGGGGTTCCACAAGTAGAGAAGGCTCCACACACCACAAAGAAGGACCTTAAGACCCCCTACTCATTATCTATAGCCATGATTGATATTCAAGTACCCTGCTTCTGACAAAAAGGGGATGAACCAAATTTCACAATTGAAGATCCTTATGGCGGCAAACCACTGTGCTGACTGAAATACGGAAATAGGAAGGGAGAATGAAAATAATGAACACAGGGATCTGGGTGGAAGGGCAGGACTGAAGGGACTGATGGAAAGATATCAAAGCTAATACAGGAGCATTGATAGGTGGCACTGCAAGTATGTTCTAGTATCTTTTGGTACACATGTTGGGGGAAACAGGGTTGTTGTTTTTTATTTACACTTTGAATTGTAGGGTTGGAAAGGACTACAAGTGTCTTCTCGTCCAGCCCCTGCAATGCAGGAATCTTTTGCCCAATGTGGGGTTCAAACCCACAACCCTGAAATTAAGAGTTTTATGTTCTACTGCTTGAGCTATTTACTTGATGAGGGTTAGAGCTTAATGGCTATTCTAGTAAGGTAGAACACTTTGTTGCAGACAGAGATAGTTAAGAATTTTACCTGTTTCTTAAAAGACAAATTCCTCCCAGAATAGCTATTGGTTTTGTGCTCCCAACCCCTTCTAGGATCTTTACCTTCCTATCAGGTAAACAATTTGGGTTGCCATGCCTAGCTAACCCCTAATTCAGCCCTAACCATCCCTGTCTAGGTGCTTTCCAAGCCCTAACCAACACTGACAGACAGACAAGTCCTAACTGAGCCCTCGCAGACAGTTAAGTCCTATCTGACATCTAAACCGTCAGGGTCTAACTTCTAAGTCCATACTCTTTCTCCTGATTGGATGCCACATCACCCAGCCCTGATTGGTTTCTGGGTCATTAGGAGGCTAACCTAGGGTCACAGACGTCCATTACAGATGTACCCCTAATAGTCACTTCTTGTATACTTTTGCTTACATGAAATCTGTACAATCCTGGGCTGAGGGTGGTGGTATGAAGAAATCTCAATCTTGAAATCAATTATTTTGACCCCCTTGAAAACCTTTTGTATTTCTCTTAAGTACTTATTATACCATTGTGAAATGGTCTGTGTGAATATAGCATTCTCTTTGTAGTCTTGCAGACCTTCGGGGTGCAGCACATTACAGAAGAACAGCTGTAGCAGTATCACTGTTCTGCAGTGTGCACAGACAGGTAGGAGATTACTGGATGAAAGTAGTAATAATAAATACATTACACACAATATGATCCCCTGTAGGGTACATCTCCTGGGCCATGTTCCAGCCTGAAATCTGACATGGTTTCTAAAACCATTTCCAAAAGACTAAAAACGACTGCTGACATACATAACTGCTATTGATAATCCCATAAATATAGCTCTTTGCCTAACGTATAACAGTGACAGAACAGGCATTGAAACATTACAGACAAATCTATTAGTGGAAGGGGGGGATGATTAATTTCATTACAATGAAATGTTGTTCCGCATTTGTATTTCTCAGTAAAATAACATAATTACAAAGCCATAGATTAAATTATGAAATTTCAGCATTAGCAGCAGCAGCCTCAGTTCAGGAAATTGGCTCTGTTAAGTAATGGGATCTCTTGATTGCATTAGCAGCCTACACAGCAGTTCATAACATGAGGTAGCGCTATCATTATAGTTTTCTCACTAGCTATCTACATTACCTTCACGATTTATGAAATAGCAGGACATGGCTGTAAAAACAGACCAAAAGTAGAAGCAGCCTTTTTTAACTGACCTTTACAAGACAAAGGATGCAACTCACTCCAGTAGCAAAGCTTACGGGGAGCTCAAAGGGGCCAGTGTCTTCCCCAAAGTCCTTTCTCAGCCCTTTCTATAGAAGGGCTTGTGCTACCAAATCTATTGAAGGCCAAGAGTTTGTTGTAAATTGGACTTTCTATGAAAGATGTGCTCAAAACACACTGATGTCAGAATGTGGAACTTTTGCCTTGTACAGCAGAAAGGTCTCGGAAATAACAGTGTGAATGAAGTTCAGGGTCCAACAGAAAACTGAGTCTTAAATTACTTAAAAATGCATTTTCTTCCTATTTGTTTTAATTTTCAAGTATACTTTGGTAGACACTAATAATGAAATTATTATATTCAGAAAGCTCTGGGCTGGTGACATGCTGAATTTTCATGCTTAAGAAAAGAGTGCTTTTAATTGAAGAGGCATGCCTTCACATTTATAGGAAGCCATTTTCACTAAACGGCCTCGGTCCTGTATACCTGAAGGAGCGTCTCCACCCCCATCATTCAGCCCGGACACTGAGATCCAGCGCCGAGGGCCTTCTGGCGGTTCCCTCATTGCGAGAAGTGAGGCTACAGGGAACCAGACAGAGGGCCTTCTCGGTAGTGGCGCCCGCCCTGTGGAACGCCCTCCCATTAGATGTCAAAGAGATAAATAATTACCTGATATTCAGAAGACATCTTAAGGCAGCCCTGTTCAGGGAAGATGTTCAGGGAAGTTTTTAATATGTAACGCTGTACTGTTTTTACACTGATTGGGAGCCGCCCAGAGTGGCTGGGGAAACTCAGCCAGATGGGCGGGGTATAAATAATAAATTATTATTATTATTATTATTATTATTATATTTCTGAGCAATGATGCCATGTGTTCCCAGGATTCCTGTCCTGCTGGGATCCTGCTCTCTCCTGCACCCCAGTTCCCTTTTTCTTTCTTCTGTTTCTTATTCTCTATTCACTGTTTATTTTTGCATACCCCTTACTATATCTGGATATGCTTGCTTGTTCAATAAGTCTGTTGCCTTTTGTGTATCAACAGTCAGGGCTGACCCTGCCACTGGACAGAGTGATCCAACCACCTCAGGCAGCTGATGATGAATCATAGCAGTGGTGGCCTTCCAAATATCCCAGCTATATTACAGGAGGGACATTGCTTACATATAATTAAAACTAATAAAAATCTGAATAAGAAAAATAGCCTAACATGTAAAAAGTTGCATATAGTGAATTCATTTCTTATATACAAAGAGCTATGTCTAGACAAATTAATCAGGAGTGGAAATGATGACTTTGAATCCCAATTCTGTTGTTGTGAAGAAGTCCATAATTCTACATGTAATGTGTTTTCTAGGGCTGCACACCAGATCTGCCTGGATTCCAGATCTCAAAGCAAATCGGGCCAATTCAGGTTGACCCAGAATTTGGCTGGATCAGGTTGGGGCAGCCGCTGATGGACTCATTCAATGATCTGGGTCTGTCAAAGGGGGGAGGGGCACTCTGGCAATGAAGGGAGGGGAAGGAAGTACAAGGCAGTCTCTGTGCATCTCCCCACATCACCGCCACATGCTTAATCAGTTTAAAACCTGAGTACCGTATTTTTCGCACTATAGGACGCACTTTTTCCCCTCCAAAAATGAAGGGGAAATGTGTGTGCGTCCTATGGTGCGAATGCAGGCTTTTTGCTGAAGCCTGGAGAGCGAGAGGGGTCCGTGCGCACCGACCCCTCTCGCTCTCCAGGCTTCAGGAAGCTATCCCAAGTCTTGCAAGCCCGGCGGGATGTCCCGCGGGCTCGCAAGGCTTGCGGGCAGCAGCCTGCACCCAAAAGCTGGGGACAGCGGGGAGGCGCAGAGCCGCCACCCCGCTATTCCCCGACCTGATCTGGAGGCTGGCGGGGGGAGAAGCAAGCCTGCTTCTCCCCCCCCCCAGCCCCACAAGCTCGGGGGATAGGGGGATGGCGAAGCGCCGCCATCCCGCTATTCCCCGACCTGATCTGGAGGCTGGGGGTGGGAGGAGCAAGCCTGCTTCTCCCCCCCCCCCCCAGCCCCACAACCTCCAGATCAGGTCGTGGAATAGCGGGATGGCGGCGCTCCGCCATCCCGCTATTCCCCGACCTGATCTGGAGGCTGGGGGTGGGAGGAGCAAGCCTGCTTCTCCCCCCCCCCCAGCCCCACAACTTCCAGATCAGGTCGGGGAATAGCGGGATGGCGGCGCTCCGCCATCCCGCTATTCCCCGACCTGATCTGGAGGCTGGGGGTGGGAGAAGCAAGCCTGCTTCTCCCCCCCCACCAGCCCCACAACCTCCAGGCTTCAGGAGAGCCCCACCGCCAGCCCCACAAGCTCGGGGGACAGCGGGAGAGGCGCAGCGCGCCCTTCCCGCTGTCCCCCGACTTGGCTAGAAGGCTGGCGGGGGGAGAAGCCTGCTCCTCCCCGTTGCCAGCCCCGCAAACTCGGGGGACAGCGGGAGGGGCGCAGCGCGCCTTTCCCGCTGTCCCCCGACTTGTCTAGAAGGCTGGCGGGGGGAGAAGCCTGCTCCTCCCCGTCGCCAGCCCCGCAAACTCGGGAGACAGCGGCAGGGGCGCAGCGCGCCCTTCCCGCTGTCCCCCGACTTGGTTAGAAGGCTGACCCAGCCCCGCAAACTCGGGGGACAGCGGGAGAGGCGCAGCGCGCCATCCCGCTGTCTCCCGACATGGTTTGGAGGCTGGCGGAAGGCTTCCTCCTCCCCCAGCCCCGCAAGCTCCCAGAGCGATGCCAAAGCTGCGCGCAGCTTCGGCATGGCTCTGGGTCCCGTTCTGGGGGAGGGGGAAGCTCGGGCTTCCCCGCCCCAGCCCCGCGCCTGGCGGGGGGGGAATAAATTTTTTTGCCTTTATTTTTCCCCCCCCCCAAATCTAGGTGCGTCCTATGGACCGGTGCGTCCAATAGTCCGAAAAATACGGTATATTAGAAGTTACCATCCACACACGTTTGCTGCGCAGATAGTGGTGGTTAGGTAAACCTCTTTCTAAACTGTTTAGCAGAGCTTTTCTTTCTCCCTCTCTCACAGAAGTGGTGAACAATGACGGAATTGTTTTAGAGATAGCTCACCAAACTGTGAAGTCTCAGTCAAAATATTTTATTCCCAGACTGGGTACAAGCATTAAGGTTGCAAAGGAAATCTTTATGTTAACATAAACAATACACTATCAAACAAAAGTCTTATCTCCAGCACATTGTAAATGACAGCAAGAGTCCGTCACAGGCAGCACTCTTCTGTCAGACATCTGCTAATACAAAGCAGAGTGGTCTTTATTTTACTAGCACTTCAAGCTGACACCAATTAAGGTCAAAGTACCCAAATTTAAATGAAAAAACTCTGGAACCTTCTAGAAACTTTCCAGTTGTTTCTTTGCAGAACTATTCCCTAACACAGTAAGCATAACATTTGGGGGTTGGGGAGAGAGAGAAAGAAACATGGATCTCTTTCTCCCTGCATCATTATGCAAGGCTCCCAATTTGGTTCAGGGTCTGGGTCTGGTCTGAAGTGCTGGAATGGGTCCTCAATTGGATCAAGGAAGGTGGGCATGCACAACCCAAGTATTTTCCTCCAGAGCCTCAGTTGTGAAATGTTCTCAGAGTCTGTTTGTTTGTTTGTTTGTTTGTTTGTTTGTTTCATCCAAAAATCAAAGGGCAGTTATTAGCTGCAAACTGTTCCTTTTTCTTTCTTTCTCACATCATCCTGTTATTCCCCCCCCCCAGGCCAAATCAGCAAATGTTCCTCTAGATTTCTGTTCCTGACAATCTTTAAATGCATCACTCTGTCCAAATATTATTTGTATGTTCAGGCAACACGGTATTGGAGCCACTTTCATATTATCTAAAAATACTTGGAGCATGCAGGCAAGTGGAACATACATCTGTCTTGGGCTGTTAGTATTTTAGAAACATAAGGTATTACAGCCAAATGCCAAGCAATCTGTATTTATCAAATCCAAGTCCTGGAAGATCTCCTACAATAAACTGTTTCTCTTGGTTTAGAAAATGTACACCTAACCAGAGCTGTTGGGGTACCTGAAAGCATCCTCTCAGTGCAGACACCTGGGAAGGCCTTTATAAGAATCTTAGAGTTCAGGTAAAAGGGGGGGAAACAGACTGTTGAGGTTATAAAACCCTGAAGATATCCACAAGACTACACAAAGCTAACATATTAACACTAAGATGAAACTACTTCCAAATGAAAACAATCCACAATGTTTCAACTACTGAAAAAAGTGGAAGTTAAATTGCTAGGCTAACAAGCATGTCAAAGAATCGAAATGAAAGATTTGGCCTTGAGTGCTAAACAGCTTTTATTCCTTCTATACAAAACAGATGCATTTTAAAATGGAAAGAGAATCAGCTGTGCTACAGTGTAGTTTTTAGAAATGACAGTACCCTCCACCTCCCACAGCAACATTAATTTTAAGTGTCCTTGTTGAAAGAGGAAAGAAGAAAGGAGATTTCCCATGAGAAATCAGAATGGTTTAAAAGAACATGAAGGAACTGCAAAGAAAGGTTATAAAAGACTTCCCATGTTTCTCAGAAAAGAAGTTTGGGAAGTTGCCATATACCAAATCAGACTATATGGTTCATGTAGCTCAGTATTGTTTACAATGACTGGCCGCAGTTCTCAAGAATTTCAGAAAGAGACAACTACCTGGAGATGATGGGAATTGAACCCACAACCTGTGTACAAAGCAGATGCTCTACCACTAAGCTACAGCTCCTTCACTTGTTATAGAGTTACAGAAAAGGGATATGAGATCATTTTAGGAGGCAAAGGCAAAGTTTTCATTGCATCTTATAACAGAGATGACTACAGAAACTGCATATGCTTCTTTGACATCTGCAGTACCCAAGTACCATCAATAGTTCTTTAACATAGTAGTTCTTTCTTATGGAAAACATCTCTGCATACAGCAGGAAACTGTTGAAGGACTCATACCTGCCTCACAAAGAGATTAATCTGTATATGAATGGGGGGGGATGAGTGTTTGTGCACACATGCGATTGTGCAAGCACACATAGGTGTAAACTGTAAGACTTGAATGCTTTGATAACAGCTTTAGAGGTGCTTCTTGTGCAATAAGCTGGAAATTGAATTGCAACAGTGATTCCACATTACATTTCATAAAACACCTATATTCACTGAAGACTTGTTATAGCATGTCTTCATGGCAAAGGCAAAAGTGGACCAGCCCTTTAATAATTTCCAAAAATGTTTTTCTCTAGGCAGATAACAGCTGCCTCAAATGGACCTTACATGACCTCACTGTGCAGAGGATGGCAACCGAAAGATTTCAGCAAACCTACAATGCTCTCATGCCTTCCTAAGTCTGGCAGCATTTTAAGTGCATGTAACCCAACTGGCTGTCATGTGAATCTGCCTTTAGACAAACGGTATTAGTGCAGTTCTGTGAACGATGTCACAATTGATTGCCTATTCCTGCTCACTGGGCAGCAACTCCTCAAGACATGACAAATGAGGGTATTGGGGGGGAGAGAGAGAGACAACATTTGTACATTTTAATTGTTAAGCTGCATTGGGAGCCAATCTTCCTTGTAAATTAATTAATTAATTAAAGTTCCTGCTTTCCAAGTCTACCGCACTATCACCAACAGGTGAACATAGTGGGCATTTATAATAATCACAGCTATGATGTCAAGTTTCAGGATGTTGAGTTTTTGAGACAGAAATCTTTCAACCAGGATACTTTACAAAATTAGAAAATGGTTCACATGATAAATTCAAAGCTCAAAAGAACTTGAAAGAAGTAGCAAATTTAACTTACCTAACCATCCTACACCCGTTTACCTGGGAGCAATCCCTTTTTATCTAAATTGGACATATTTCTGCATAGGCATGCATGCGTAATATTGTGCTGTTAGGTTGCAGTTGTACATGCACTTATCTTGGAGCGTACACAACTGAATTTTGTGGGATGTACTTCCAAGGAGACATGTATAGGGGAAGCTTTTTCAGTCCAAAGTCTGCATTCCCACACAGACAGCCTTCTGAATGCCCCGTGGCAGTGATGGGTGGAGCCAAAGGCAAAAGTGGGTGGGGTAAGATGCATAAAGCCATAGATGTGACTCTTTCACACCTCTGCAAGCCCACCCACATACACACCTTTCCATCCTGCATCCAGATAAGCAGTAGGAATTATCACAACTGATGGACCCGTTTCAGCCAAGGAAACATACTCTAAGAGGACATGACACAGGAACAGTGATGGGTATGGCCTGAGGAAAGTTTCAAGGTCCAGAACAGGGCTGCATTTGGCCCTTGAGTCTGAAGTTCCATAGTCCTGATGCACAAAATTGCAAGTTTCCCCAAAAAACTATTTTATTTTGAAAATACACACAATTTATCAAGTCAAGCATCAAACAAACAAAAAAAGAATGAATAAAAAAATCATGAGGAAATATTTTTTATTAGTATTACCCAAGGGAAATTTAAATTGTCCCTAAAATTGAAGGGCCAATAAATGGAGAAAAAAAATAAGAAGAAAAACCAACTTATGGTGTAATCGTTGGATAAATGAAAATAATATGTAGGGCTGTATGCTCTCTTGATAATTTATATTCCAATGGTTTCTGAATAAACTCCATTTCTTAACAGATTCATCTGGAGTGCATCCATCTTTATATTCCCTGTTAGCCTTGTTCAGTGTGTGTAGCTTCAACACATCTTGGGCTGCCATGCCGAGCAAAGCAGGAAGCAGAGTCTGAAGAATGACTTGGAAATGGCGAGAGTTCATTTATCCTAGGTAGCAGCGCCGGGGAACAGGTGTGAGAGCCGAAAGGCTAATGGATTTCTAATCTAAGTGGAAGGTTTTACTCAAATTGAAACAAAGGTGTGACTGACAAGAGCAATTAAACCTTTTACTGCTATTTTTAGTCAAGGAACTATGTTGAAAGCTTTCACTATTATTTCAATCCCCCACCCCCATACCACTCAGGTGTCTCTCTTTATTTGGTTGCCGTAACCACAATATTTATACAAGTGATTTATATCTACTGCAGTGCTGTTTGAGTTTTCTGCATGTATTATTATACCTGCCAAAGAATGCCCTTGAAGCACTTACCTCATTCAGAATGTTTGCAGAGGGTTGGCTGCTAAGGCTTCAGACCTTAAAGTTATTTACCGTGGAGTTGTTCCTTTAATGTAGGCAAAGTGTTCAAAACGTGCAGCATTAGGTACTGCTGAAGCCGATGTGTAACTTTAGCAAAAGTTACATCAGGAAAAGCCAATAGAGGAGTTTCAAATTACTCACAGCGACAACATGTATCTCACAGAAGTCGCTGCATTACCTGACATGACTGGTTATGCAGGTACTTACCTCCCTAAAGTGATAATGTCAGTGAAAGAGAACATTGTGACATGATAATAGTCTTGTGCTGCAACGTAAATGCTAGGAGAAAGCTGGGGAGCTTATGGGGAGGGGGAACACTGAGAAGCCAATACTGTTATTTTCCAAGTGGGGATGATTATCTGTTCTTACAACAAGCAACACCAATGGATTTATTTAGATTACACCCGCTGATTAAAAGCCGATAATGTGACAAGAGTAGCTGATGTGACAAGACTAGGGAGCAGCTGCAATTTCTTGATACTGATGCAGAAGAGAGATAGCTGAAGCTTTCTTTACCATCTTTTCTGCAATCTTCCTAAAACTTTTGAAGCTGGTATGAGACTCATAGAACCGTAGAGTCTTGTGATGTTTGCAGGCATTTTTATCCCTCAGTGATATAGAAACCAGGTTCATCTTCCAATCAATGCATCTCCTTGCACAGAAAAATAGGAGTCTGTTAAGAACGTAAGAAGAGCCCTCTTGATCAAGACAGACCTGTATAGTCCTCTATCTTTAAAGCCCTATGCGGCCTAGGACCCACGTACCTACGGGACTGCCTCTCCTGGTATGCCCCGCGGAGGACCTTAAGGTCCACAAATACAACATTTTGGAGGTCCCAGGTCTCAAGGTGGTTAGATTGGTCTCAACTAGGGCCAGGGCCTTTTCAGTACCAGCCCCGACTTGGTGGAACGCTCTTGTCACAAAAGACTAGGGCCATGCGGGACTTGACATCTTTCTGCAGGGCCTGCAAGACAGAGCTGTTCCGCCTGGCCTTTGCTTTGGACTCAGTCTGACCCTTATGTTTCCCTCCCCTTATGGTTTTGATCTATGGGCTACTTTTAAAATGAGGCTGCATTTTAAATTGCATTTTAACCTGTATTTTAATTTGTTCTCACAGTAGCCTATTGGTAGCCCACAAGCCGGACCGGAGTGCAGCAAGGCTCTCCCCACTTGTGTTCCCCAGCGACTAGTATTCAGAGGCATAGTGCCTCCAACACTGGAGATTATATACAGTCATCATGGTTAGTAGACACATCCTCAGATTCATTGGAGGCCACAGATTCAATTATCTACATTGTCTCCATACCATGTATAGTTTTATCCATAGGTCTCTATCTTACCTCAGGGTTATTTGATCCCCTATGCTGTTTAGCATGTGCATGAAATTGCTGAGTGGGGTCATCTGCATGTTTGGAGTACATTGTCAGCAATATGCTGATGACACACAGCTCTACTTTTCCTTAACACCTGCAGGTGGGGCAGTGGGTGTGCTGGACCGTTGCCTTGCCTCAGTAATGGACTGGATGAGAGCCAACAAACTGAAGCACTATCCAGATAAGACTGAGGCACTGTTAGTGGGTGGTTCCCTAGACCAGAAAACTGAGAGGTTGCCTGCTCTTGATGGCACTGACAGAGTGAGTACGTAACTTGGGGGTAATCCTGGATCCTTTGCTGTTGCTTGAGGCTCAGGTGGCCATACTGATGTGGAGTGCTTTCCATCAGCTTTGTCTGGTAGTCCAGCTGTGCCCCTTTCTGGACAGGGATAGCCTAGCTTCTGTTATCTACCCTCTGGTAACCTCTAGATTACTGCAACGTGTTGTATGTGGGGCTGCCTCTGAAGACAGTTCAGAAACTTCAGTTGGTAAAAAAAAAAAGCCGCCATGTTGCTCACCCAGACAAGACACAGGTAGGTAGCTGTGTTGGTCTGACACAGTCAAAATTTAAAAATAAAATAAAATTGTCCAGTAGCACCTTATAGACCAATTAAGTTTGTTCTGGTATAAGCTTTCATGTACATGCACACTTCTTCAGGCAAGACAGTTTGAGCATATTACACAGATCCTGGGACAACTACACTGGCTGCCAATTAGTTTCCATGACCAATTCAAAGTGCAGGTTTTGACCTCTAAAGCATTAAATGGCTTGGGGCAGCAATACCTCAAGGGCCGCCTCTCCCCATATAAACCAACCTAGACCCTGAGATCATCATCTGAGGCCCTTCTTCATGTTCTCCTCCACAAGAGGTCTGGAGAGTAGCAACATGAGAACAGGACTTTTCTGCGATGGCTCTCCATTTGTGGGATGCTCTCCTCAGGGATGCTCACCTGATGCCTTCATTACATATCTTTAGGCATCAGATGAAGACCTATCTATAACCAGACCTTTGGCCGATTAAACATTCTATGGCCTTTTAAAAGGGAGGTTATTGGTTTGCTTTTGTTTGTTGCTATTATGTACTGTTTTCTCATTATGTATTTTTATGTTTTGAACCACCCTGTTATCTTCAAATCAAGGATGGTAATCAATTGTAATAAACAAGAACAACACCTTTTGTCATTGGCTCTGCCAATGGAAGGGAATGAAGTCTTGTTGTGATCTACAGCTGCTTAAAGTCTGCCCACCCTTGCCTTACAGGTACATCTCTCAGCTGTTACATTTGTCATTCATTCAGCTATCTATGATTCCAACAGTCACACTATCTAACTTTACTTCATGAAAGGCTAGAGCATTTTGCCATGTAACATTTCCAGCACTAAGATGATGATGGAAGTACCTTTTCCATCTAAATTCAATATTCTTATTTGTAACCAGCGTGTTCTTGGCCTTTATGAGATCTAAAGTTCATTTTCTCCTCTTTTCCAGATGGTATGTCATCTGTTTTCCTTTTTTCTTTTTCTTTTTTTAGTATTTCCAGTTTACCTTCCTCATACCTTCCCCAATGCTTGAGTTTTCACTTTTGTAACTGTCCTTTTTAGCATCTCTGCTTGTTATTTGATATTATTATATATTGCCTTCTGTCAAACTTCACAGGCTAAATTACAGGGGAATTTAGAACTTAACTCATCTCAAAATAGCTTCTGAAGAAAACCTCTGGCGTATTATAGTGAAAAACAAGAAAAATACATTACTAATGCAGTTCATAAAACTGCTTTAGCTTGGAAGTGAAAGGTTCTGGAACAGTGCGAGACAGCTAGTATTCTTTGTTTCAGTGATCTTGTTCCCTTGGGGATTATGGGTTGGGGACCACATATTAGGAGCAGGCTGACTACAGAAAGTGGTAGATGGGACCCAAGTCAAAAGTTGGCATGTCCTACTTTTGTTTTCAGTAGCTTAAAACAAATGAAACACCGTACCCAACATGGATGCCTGAAAATTAACATATGCATAGACCTGAAACACAATCCCTTTCATGTGACTGGTTAGCTGATCATGTTTTGACTAAGCCACAGAGGTACACCCTCAGCCTAGCTCCATTAATGATTAACCAAGTAGGCTTTATTCTAACTCAATGGGAATTTCCAACCATCACAGCAGCTCCCCACACACTCCCTGTACTGTTCAAGTGATGTTGTCCTCACTTTACTCCAACACTATTGCCTCACTCAGTTGCCAATGCTCCTCTTCCCATGCACCTCTCATGTTGAGTGAGTGTCTGCCCTGGAAAGTCATGGCAACCCTGTACTCAGGTACTGGCAGCCACTCTTGGTATATAGTCTTTAGTTGCTGGGCAGAGACTCACCACCTGGATCTTGGCTCCATTGGCTTCAGGTGCTGGCTTGGTTCTTAATTAGCTGCAGGTAGAGAGTCATGTGCTTTCAGTCTTGCACTCCTCCTTCCCACCTACTACAGCTGTTCTACCCTTTAATCCTCCTGTCCCTTGGAGACAGAGGGGATGGGGAGTCATGTTCCTCCAGGGTCCTAGCCTCTTCTTTGCTGGAGGTCTATGTGATCCCCTCACCGTGTTCCTGGTTTTCCATGCTGTTTTCCTGCTCTTCCACTAGCCCCTCATCCACCAGCTCCTCTGATACCTCTCTGTGTTCCACAGGGGTGCTGAGGTCTCTTGATCCAAGTCCCGAGGACCCCCAGCAGCTGCTGGTGCCCTTCACCCTTATTCTGCAAGTCATGGTGTTCCCATCACTCCACAACAGCAATTGCCTGCTTTGCCCCAAAGGGGCAGTGTAAGAATGGACAGGACAGAGATGTATAAAATTATGCATGGTGTGAGAAAGTGGGTATAAGAGAGGGAGGAAAACTGTTTTCTAACAGTAGAGCTTGCAGACATCCAATGAAGCTGATTGTTGGAAGAGGAGAAGACAGATTTATGGAGGATAAGGTTATCGATGGCTACCAGTCATGATGGCTATGTTCTACATATCTCCACTGTTGGAGGCAGTATGACTCTGAATGCTAGTTTTTGAGAATCACAAGTGGGTAAAGTGGTGTTGTGCTTGGGTCCTGCCTTGGGTTGGCTACTGTGAGAACCCAGTGCTAGACTAGATGGGTCACTGGCATGATCTGCCAGGGCTCTTGTGTTCTTCATTGCCTTAAACATTTATTACTAGAAGGGTTTGACTCTCAGGTTCAAGAGCAGCTCCATTATTATCCCTACCTTCAACCCCGCCTATATGCTGTCTCAGTGTCTGTACAAAGGAGGAAGTAAAATTACTGGCATATATATATAAGTAAAACCTTGGGAGAAATCAGTTGAGAGAGAGAAGCAGCTATAATTTTTCTACATTACTGCATTGTTGTTTTTAAAAGGTGCTAGTTGCTTGCAGTTCCATCCCATAATAAACCTGCGTATGGCATATAATAAACCGGTGTTATGAGGGACCGTTGCTAAGCAATACATCACTTCCAGGAGATCAGGATTCTCTGTGTGACAATTCCAGGCATCAATTATTTCTGTGATTTCTGTGGAACATTCTGTGTATTGCTCAAGATTAAGGGTGATTTATCACCCTAACATAGTTCAAATATGTAAAAGCCTAAATCTTGTTTCAGAATTGCATCTTTTTCATTAAAAAACTAATTTTCCTTTGGAGCTTTGCTGCGTATTCATCACAAGGCAATGCGACAACAATGTGACCTAGTTTTATTCGGCTTTGACCAAATTGTTGGACAAAGCTGAATATTCTCACTAAAGGCAATATTCTGCTTGTAAATTTAAATTGCTTCATTTATCATACTCACCTAAATTCTTGGAGTGGGTTGTTTGTGTCCCCCATGCTGGGGGATAATGATACCAGAAATGTTAACTTCTAATTAAAAACAAAGAGCGACACACAGGTATTCTAGATAAGGCTGCAAAGCATTGCGTTATTAGGCGAAGTATGTTGGTGTGAACTCTGTTTGCTTGAGGAGCCAACCGGAACAAAAACCATCTGGAAGATTGCCTGAATGAACTAAGACCAACAGTTACAGCTGTTGTTGAAGAGGGCAAGTTCCACCTCCTGCCCCACCCCTGTCTGTCTTTTCAATAAAAGCATTTGGGAGACAGCATGAAAGTAACATCAGCAGCCTTACTGACAAGCTCGATTTTCTTCATTGCAAGAACTGGCTGGAGGATAGGAGAAAAAGGAGTCGGGTGGGGGGACAATGTACACCACCTTGAGCTCCTTGGAGAAAAATATGGGCTATAAATGCAATAAATAAATAAATAATCCATCATAGCTTTTTTGCCTACTGTAATATATGTCAAGTTGAATCGGTTTAATTCATGCTGAAATGGGAATGTATTGGTGAATGGGTTTAACATTGGAAAATTCCACTGCAGTATTCTAAGGGACTCTGAGCTTTAACTGAGTGATAATTAACTATTGTTGTTTTCTTCTAGGTTTTAAAAATATCTGTTACTTTTTTTCGATAATTTGATAATTTCATTATTGCTTTTGTTTTTAAAGTATGTTTTTATTGCTATCGTTAATGAATATTTTATATCATTTTATGTAAGCTACTTAGAAACTTTTTTTTCCCCATTGTGTGGTATGTACATCTTGCTCAAATAAATATTTCAGCATGTATCTTTAAAAGCACACTTCAATGTGTTTCAAACCTAATATCATCCTGGGCTATGATGTGGTCCAAAGAGGTTGCACTTACTTTTTAATTTAAAGCAAACGAAGCAAATAATAGCTGTTCCAAGTGGCAAGGAACCCAAACTGTTGGTACCAGATGGCTCTGCAAATGTCCTAAGAGTGAATAAATATGATATTATCCCATCCTTCACAAGTATGTTTATATGAGAAGACAAGGTGGTTGCTCCTGTCATTACATAGGGATGGACATCTCCCACCCCACCCCCATATGAAGTCCCAGGGACATCTGCATTGGGGAAACATATGACAGCGATTGTGTTTGCTTGTTTGTTGGCTGTGACTATTATCTAAATGAAAAACTTAAACTCAGACCACCTCATAGTACAGAGAGCACAGAGCAAACACAAAAAAGTCACAGTATGTCCTGATCCCCACATGAGTCCAGAACCTGTGGATCAAATCAATTCACTGTTGCACATGAACAGGCCACATTCCTTGAGCATCCTAATTGTAACACACATTTTGAATATGTGTGACCATCATGTCACAATAGATAGTTTGAAAGAAGTGGGGTCAAGGCACTAACTGCTACCACCTTAAGACTCGATTCTGGTTTAGTCTTTATGTACTTAAGCCATTTTCATTTCTACCCCTCCTCACTTGGCACACACACCTTTCTCCTTTATTTCTATCCTGTTGACAGGGCACTGGTTTAGGGTGACAGGGATGAAACAGAAGGGATCTACTTACTTCAGACTTCGTAGTTGTTATGAATATATTGCCAATTTAGAAATTGGGAATACTTACAAATAGGAAAACTGATGACTGAATTCTGCATAGTGGAGATATTATTTCATCTGGTGTTCTGTTATCGAAAGTCTCGGTGGCATAACACAGATAGCTCAGTTGATAGTGCATGAGACTGTTAATCACTGAGTTGTGGGTTTGAGCCCCACGTTGGGCAAAAGATTCCTGCATTTGCAGGGGGTTGGACCAAATGACCCTCGTGGTCTCTTCCAACTCTGGGATCCTAAGCGCACTCCTCCTTTCTGCAACATAGGATATCAGCAGGGGGGGGGAAGCATGCTGAGTTTTAGACCTGATATCACTGAGCAGGTCATATGACTGCTCACGATATGCTAAGCACACTGCCAGTTGACTTTTAGCATGACACTAACCCTGGCCAATTACACCCTTTTCTTTGTAGCGGCAACCAATCCATGCTAGGCTCAATGTGGAGTGACAGCAGCCACATGGAGGTATTCAGCAGATACTGCCAGGATGGAAGTCAATAGAGCTTCCCTGCCCCCAGTAGCAGCAGCAATGATGCATGCCAAGAGGTTTGTATAATAGTGACAAAAATAAAATAAGAAGAAAACTAGAGGTGACAAGCAATTAAATACTGAATGGACAATCCTGTCCCACAAAACAAGCAGTGGCAGGCTTAAAAATTCAGCAAGATATTCCTAAACATTAAATATCTTTCTTTCTGCCCCCTACTCCCTTCCAGTTGGCTGCCTGGAAATTCTTTATCTCTATTGGCTTTAATTGGGCAAGATTATTTCACATGGATCATTAGTTCCCTAAGTAGTTAAATACTTGGCTTGCTTCTGGCTATAAGGGCTCATTATAATTTTACACTTCCAGACAGTGAGGGAGGGCCGAGAAGATTGTTATTTTTCATGTTCTGGCTAAGTGCACCTGAGCTACAATTTGCCCAGGAAAAAAAACCTATGAAATAGATAGGACCTTTAAAATATGAATAAATAATCAATTTCAGTCATATTTTTTTATTTATATAAAGTAACAATCTTAAGAATTAAAGGACCAGCTAAGTTGCTGAGGTAGACAGTTAATGACGGTTTCGTTTTTGTTCGTTTTTTGCAATTTAGCATCCGGCTTTATGACATGTCAATGCCAGCCTTGCAAATAAGTCTACAAAAGCTACTAGCCTGAAAATTATATAAATGATAGATAGATAGATAGATAGATAGATAGATAGATAGATAGATGATTGATAGATAAATAGATATAGATATGGATATAGATATAGATATAGATATAGATATAGATATAGATATAGAGTGTTATCATTCTTCTTTCCAAAGCAAGATGCTCTGCCCTTGCTTTTAAAATGGGGGGGGGAGGGGGGAGGTAGGCTGTAGTTTAAATGCTCCATATACAATGATTTTATTGCAAATCTAAATACATAAAGGAAGTTGGACTATGTGAATATTCACAAGCTGTTCTTAAATTGAGCATGCATAAGAAGCAATTAGCAATGTCAATTGTAAAATTTTACTCTTCATCGGTGAATAAATGTTTAGCCTAAAAATAAATGCTTAACTTAATCTCCCTTTAATATTTCTGCAACACAGTTTCAGTTGAAACAATAGAACAGAGTTCAGTTCAAAAACTTCACGCAGCTAATTTGGAGAACTGGAACATGTTTGTCTTCTATGGGAATAGGCAGGAGAGCTGAAATGTTGTTTTTTGAAGCAGAATTTCTGTAGTCTGCAATGAGTGGATGGATGGAGGAGGCTTAGACCTTTGCATCCCTGCTCAGCCGCAGATTGAAGTATGTGCAGCTGAGATTATTATAAGCAATGACCGCATTATGGCAGCATCATTCATCATTATAGGAGTATCTCATAATGGTACTACTTAGAAGAAAATGTCTGAAGATTGTGTCTGATACACCGATTAGCTTAAAATAATATATTTTCAAAAGTCGACATTGCCAATTTACTCTGCTTTGGCACTGAGCTGCATGTACCCAGAATTCATTGCAAAGACTAATAAGGGTCCAGCAGGAAACCTTTCTGAAAGACCCCAAAAGGCCTCAGCTGTTCTTCCTTAGCAAGATGACTTATATCAAGATCAGACCGTCAGGATAGAAAGCCTATTTTCAGATTGCTGGTTGCACAGGGAGGGCGGAATGACTGTAAATAAGTGCCACTCTTCCCTGACAGGACAGCCAGTGACCCTCATGGCAACAGGCTGCATCTCTCTGAAATGCGAACAAGGATGCAGACAAGTCAGTAAACAAGATGATGAGAATCTGAGGATTCAAGATAAAAGACTACAGCCAGTACTTTGATAACAGGTTGAATTCAGAGCCCAGGGAATCCAAAGCTTGAACACTTTGTCTAGTTGCATAAATCCCACTGAAGACACACATAGCTGATGGGCAGATAATTAATATAACTAATAGTAATCTAATTCAGTGGCTGAAAGTCTGTGAGCATTATGAACTGGTTTAGGATTTTCTAAACTTTTGACAGATTAATCCTAGTAGGAGTAAGCTTGACTGCTTGCATTGAGATTTACCTCCAACTAAACAGGGTCAGGTGACAGCAGCCACGAAATTAAAAGACGCCTGCTTCTTGGGAGAAGGGCAATGACAGGCCTAGACAGCATCTTGAGAAGTAGAGACATCACCTTGCCAACAAAGGTCCGTATAGTTAAAGCCATGGTTTTCCCAGTAGTGATGTATGGAAGTGAGAGCTGGACCATAAAGAAGGCTGATCGCCGAAGAATTGATGCTTTTGAATTATGGTGCTGGAGGAGACTCTTGAGAGTCCCATGGACTGCAAGAAGATCAAACGCATCCATTCTTAAGGAAATCAGCCCTGAGTGCTCACTGGAAGGACAGATCGTGAAGCTGAGGCTCCAGTACTTTGGCCACCTCATGAGAAGAGAAGACTCCCTGGAGAAGACCCTGATGCTGGGAAAGATGGAGGGCACAAGGAGAAGGGGGCGACAGAGGACGAGATGGTTGGATAGTGTTTTCGAGGTTACCAGCATGAGTTTGACCAAACTGCGGGAGGTAGTGGAGGACAGAGGTGCCTGGCGTGCTCTGGTCCATGGGGTCACGAAGAGTCGGACACGACTAAACGACTAAACAACAACACAACAACAACAAACAGGGTCAGGCTGTTGATTGAATAGGCTTAATTAGCAGCCTGGGGGAAAATGAGATTCCATCCTAAAACATTAATAAATCTTTTGTGAACAGTCAGTTATAGTAACAAGAACCTATTTCCTTTGGAATACTATTGCTACACTTGCCTATCAGCATAAATCCCACATATGCCTATTCAGAAGTCTCATTGAGTTAAATGAGGTTTGCCCCAGGTAAGTATGTATCTGGTTGCATACTGAATATTGGTGACGATTCTGCTTATAGATATAATCCTGAGCTGTGTGACCCTCTGATGTGCTAGGTTCTTTGCAGAATGTGCATGTCTGCTGGATTTTGCAACCAGTAGCAAAATCGCGCATGGCAAACATACCACTTATCCAGCTCTACTAGATGCCTCTGGTTTATATGACTGGCATCTGGAGGACATCCTGGGGAAAACTGTACCTTTAAAAAAAAATGTCCCAAGCTTGTATGGGTATCTGATCACATAGGCCATAAGGACAGGAAAACTTCCCACAGATCTGGCCCTTCTTGAAATAGATCCAGTGAGGCATTCAAGTTGGTTAACAACAGCAAAGGCTTTGTCGCATGGGTTTCAAAACATGGTATTAAAGACAAAACCCTCAAAAATTTAAGCATGATAGTGGAATACATGGTTTGTGTGTAAACCCTGCTGGTTCAACATCAAAGTAAGCCACTCTTGAGTGGAAAGCCCACATCACATCTTGTTTCAGCTGCAGTGAATAAGGCTGCAAAATAAGGCTGTGGTGGATGCTGTTTTGCCAACCATCCAGCACTCAGCCATGGTGTGCATTCAGTGAAATGATAATCCAGACACTCTTGTGCTCAGATGACAGTGAGAAGAGGAGATCTGGTGTCCAAAACATCATTGACTTGAGGGGCGGAGATTATGACAAACTGGGAGATCTTTCTATATGTCTGAGGAAGACATCTTCCATCAACCCCAGTGCTTCATCCCTATTGGAGACTGGTTTGACAGGGCATATGAACCTCCTTTGATATCTAAACTTACTGCAGCAGATGTAAAGAAGTTCATCAAGACGCTCATGCAAGTTCTACAGTGGCCCTGTCACACTCAATCTATAGAGAGGTATGTGAAACAAATCACAGAGGCAGCAGTCAGGGTGTTTACGCATGGCAAATGTGAGGGCTACATCAGAGGCCAAGCAGCAAGTTGATGGCTGATGTCCAAGAACATATCAAAGCAAGACTTGTTGAAATTTGTTGTTAAAATTTCTTATAAACTGATGTCATTACTTTCTAATGCTACTCTATAATTTCAACATAATGTTGTATGCTTAGTAGGATGTTTTATGCAGAAAAACTATGTTTTAAAAATAATCTTACTTGACATTTTCAGAACATAAAATTAAAATTACTTGGTTTTCCAAGAGCAGTTTAGATGCTTTTTAATCAAACTTAGATTTACCAAGCTAAATGTTGCCCAATCACAAAATAACAGCAGATTTGAATTCCTCACAAACAAAACTCATTTTTAAGACTCTTCACTGAATAAATTTGCAAAAATAAAGTTTCACCCCCTAAAATGACAAGTCCTATTATCCCACCATCCCATGTGTAGCCCAAATTCTCTTCCTGCCTTGTCATGTGCAAATGTGGGGTTTTGTTGATCCTTCCCCACCCCCATACATCGTTTTTGCAGTGTTCATGACTTACATTTTGATGTCTTCATTACAATTTCATTATGTAAGGAATCATGCTCAAACAGTGCCTATTTTCATCTTTACTGCTCAAGAAGGGGAGGATGGCGAAAAATAAAAATAAAAAGGGTCATACCAGTTAAGGAAATAGCACATTCCCTTCTGCTGTTGTTCTTTTTATGCATACTTTTACTGTTTTTTCCTTAACAATACAGTCCCATGAATAAGAACAATAAAAAAAGAAAATCGGCAACAGAGCATAGCGATTTGTAGTGCAGTACCATACAGATTAAAGTAAATATAATCAGAACAAAGCCAAAAGGGGAAGCGGGTTAGATGCAGAGGGAGGAAAGGCAATAGGCTCTGGCATGCGCATCATGCAAACAACTCTAAATACGGATCCTGAATCTCTGAGTACTTTTTCATCTATGTGCCACCTGCTAAAGGTAGCTTTTTCTATCCTGCAGGGGTTGAGAGGTCTTCCAACCACTAAGCAACATGACATCTGACATCCTATTTTACTAATGCAGAAAAGGAGTGTTCTGCATAGGAGGTAAATCCTTCCTCACATCGTGGGACTGACAAGTTATCTGAAATACATTCTTTTCATTTTGCTTCCTAAAGTTAAAGATTATGCCTTGCTCAATTTCCTAAAAATCTGTTTTGGATCATTCAGGTCTATTCAGGCTGCCTAAAGAGTACTGTTTTTATAGGAAGTGCTGAAGAAACTGAGGCCTAGATTCCTGAGATGTCTAGGAATAATAATAATAATAATAATAATAATAATAATAATAATAATACCCCACCCTCCCTGGCCAGGGACGGGCTCAGGGTGGCTAACACCAAATATAAATTACAGTAAAACATAATGGTTTTAAGTAAACAGTTACCGTATTTTTCGCTCCATAGGACGCCCCGCCCCATAGGACGCACCTTGTTTTTTGGGGGGGGGGGAATAATGGGGGGGAAATTATTTTCCCCCGCGAAGCCTGGGAATGCAAGCAGCTCTGCGCAACCCTCGGGAGCCCGGCACGAAGTCGCACTGACCCCTCTCGCTCTCCAGGCTTCAGCGAAAGCCTGCATTCACCCCATAGGACGCACACACATTTCCCCTTCATTTTTGGAGGGAAAAAAGTGTGTCCTATAGGGCGAAAAATATAGTACTTGAAATACGGCTTAAAATACAGCTTAAAATGCAGCCTCATTTTAGTAGTAGCCCATAGGTCAAGACCATAAAGGGAGGAAACATCAGATATTCACCGGAGCCAGCTATCCATGCTGGTCCTACATGGGCCAGCAAAAAAGCCAAGGGAAGATTTATATACCAAATCCCATATAAGGGGTCAGATGATTCTAAGCCAAAGGCCAGGCAGAACAGCTCCGTCTTGCAGGCCCTGTGGAAAGATGCCAAATCCCGCAAGGCCCTGGTCTCCTGTGACAGAGCGTTCCACCAAGTCGGGGCCAGTGCTGAAAAGGCCCTGGCCGTAGTTGAGACCAATCTACCTCCTTGTGGCTCAGGACCTACAAAGTATTGTTATTTATGGACCTTGGGGCATACCAGGAGAGGCAGTCCCATAGGTACGAGGGAATAAGCGGAAGCAGCACTGATCAAAAGTGGAAACTATGGCAGCCCGTCATGGCAGTGGAGTCATGGCAGCTCTTAATGTTTTGGCTGCTTTCAAAATGGGAGAACCCTTTCCCCATGCTAAGGGCAAATTGTGAACATTAAGACAATGTGTCTAAGATGGGCTACTGACAGTCTTCTGGTTACTTCTGGCATACACCACTCTCTCTCTCTCTCTCTCTCTCACACACACACACACACACATACACACACACAGAGAGAGAGAGAGAGAGAGAGAGAGAGACCCTTTCTTCTCTGATTGTGATGGACATTTTGCTAGTAACCTATGAACAGCACTTTTGAAAGCTTCAGATACAGCAGTTCCTTTATCAAGCATGCATGATCTTGCGACAAATCTCCCTAATAGCAAACCCTCTTTTGCTGTTCTTAGGCTAAACTATAACTTGATGGCAGTTATAATGAATGGCATTGACATTCTAAATCCTATTATGCTACCTGACAATCTAAAATGAAAAGAAGAGGAATGCGGGAGGGGGAAGAGAAGCATTTTTGAGAAGCTGGCATTTTGACTTTGACCATTAAGGCCAAATAATAGACCACATCTGAAGGTCAGTGACATTTTATATGACATCTTAAGCACTGCCACTTCTGAACCACTGTTGCTTTCATGCCATCCTAGTAGATCTTGCATAGTATGGAAATTATAGTCTTTTTTGCATGGTCATAGAACATATACCCGCTGTCCCTGTTCCTGATCCCCAGATATTTTGGAGTTCTGCACAGAACATGCATGATAACCCTCAGTTCACAGAGAAAGCCTACATGCAAGGCAGCATTGTACAGAACGCATACAGAGCCCATGAGCATGGGGAGGCTGGAAGGCAGCACTGGCCTATACACACATGCTCTCATCACATGTCTTTAGCTTACAAGATTTCCCTCCCTGAGATAACACTGAACCTGCTGTTGCCTGGAACTGATTGATTTCTGAACAGGATGGGCATAAAAACAAATCCTGACGTGGCTGGAAGGCCACTCCCACCAAAGGGGTGACATCACTGGAGGAGTTACAGGTGAACCAGACCCTTGATTTCTGACTAGGATGGTGAGGTTGAACCCAGTGTAAGAGATTAGACTGAAGCCAGCTGGTTCAGGGAACTACCCTTGTTGTGAAAGATTTCAGGGCCCTGGGTGAGAGCCAGTAGACTGAGAGGTGTTGAATGGGGAGGCATGTCAGAAGAAGAGGGGGTTACTATCAGTCCCAGTTATAGTACTGATGTCAGTATATAATAGTAGCTTGTAAGGATAGTTTTATGGTATTTGGGGGGGGGGGAATACTGTACACTGCTTAGAGATGTTTTTATAATGGAATAGAAATATTCTGGTTTTTTAAACCCTCCACAGTTAACAACTAATTTTTATTCTTATAATTGAGGTGGGGGGTCAGACTCCCCTAAATTCCTGGAACTAGTAAACACTTAGAATTTAATCAACCCCCCGAATCCTTGGATTCAGCAGGGATTCAGCTGCCAGAATAGCCAAACCAGGCTGCTAAAAGCTGCTAAGAATAATTCATTAACTGAACAAAGGCAAGGTGATGAGCCATTAAGAAAGCAGAAATTCTGTGCCAGATGCAGATAGCGGGAACCACACCCTGAGCTCTCAGTTGCTGGACAGAAACAAAGAAAAAAGAAAAAGTTTTGTGTGTTTAGGATTTCAGTTTTCTGTGGCATGTTCTAAGTGAAAATGTTTCCGTCTGTAAGCGGCAAGCTGGAGGGAGGATCAGCGCCATGGCTGAAGTCTTTTCAGATCCCAGACTACAGCTATGGGAGAAGCAAGAACCTTTTGGAGTGTTAATGCTTTGAACCCCTCCATCATAGACTCAGGCTGTATATATGTGTGAATAAACCATCTATCATAAAGACACTGCAGTCTCCACTGTGCCTCATTTCCAAAGGAAACATGAACCCTGGGTAAGCACCTAAAATCTCGCACTGCTCGGAGATTGGGGTAATGTGTAACATTATTTTAGTACATTCTCATAATTTAATTGCTTATTTGAACGTAATGTCCTACATTATTTTCATTGTGGTTCTCAAGGTGGCTTACATGAGTGTCCAGGTGGTGTTCTTTCCAGACACTGACCAGACCTAGACCTGCTTAACTTCAGCAAGGTGCCCTAAGAACAAGTATTTGTTTTTGTGTGTGCTAGTTATTGTTCTTACATCTTCCGTTTTGACAGACAATAGAGGTAAGACTTCTAGACTCACTTTGAATTCATATTTATCCCAGAGCTAGAATACAATGAAGATGACTATATATGAATATCCATTACACCTTTTTAAAAGCCAGAAGATTCTTTAAACTAAGAATATCTAGTCTGTAACAAGTATTTTCTGGATGAGTTTTAAGCCAGAAAGAAATATCCAACAGTTGGACAGCATCAGCATCATAATAATAAAGTATAATTTACATCACCATTCTCCAGGTGGAATTACATTAGCACTTTTTCTGCAAATGTGTGTGGATAATACATTGGCTTGCCTTATAGCATGCAGATTATTTTTCCATTTAGAAAAGTGCAGTACTTAGTGAATCAAAATATATGATGGTGTGTATTTTTAAATCAACCTTTCTATCCAGCAAAGTGTGTATGGAGCACGGTGGCTAGACAAGTTGTATCCTTCACAGAGAAGAAGTTGTTATATGAAGATTAAAAGTCAAGCCAGAATAGAAGGTACAAACATGCTAGCAGCTTATAGGTGAGCATTCAACCATAGCACACTTCATTTGCAGCATTCAAAATCCTATTCAGTAGGCCAGTGAGGAAAGTATTTTCATTTTACTACACACTGTGCAGATCTTTGCTGGATTTATAAAGGATCTGGCTACATCTCAGATTCTAATATAAACATAACAACAAGGGATAGCTTTCCAGCAGGAAAGAAATGGTGGCAATGGCATTTTTTCCCTCCCAAGGAGACTTTCATGGAAATCTCTAACAATAAAATATTCCCAGAATGTGTACAAGACTGGCATGCTATTCAGTGATACACGAAGGTCAAGTAAGGTGCCTCAGAGGGGATTTTGGCTTGTCATAGGTAAAGCAGGATCTGTATAAGGCGGAAAAAAGTTGAAGTGAGAAACACTGAAGTTCTTTTTGGAGAATCAGTGTTTCTGATTCAAAGATAAATAAATACTGCAGACAAGTGTCTGCTGAAAAAGCAGAATCCAGCATGGGGAGGGGGGAGAGCTCCATTGTGACTGGAGTCAATCTTGTAGTCAAAGGGAAATAATTTACCCTGAAAGTAAATTGTTTTAAGTTCTTCCCACTCCAAACTCGACTTTAAATGTGTCTAGCACAAAGATTACCAGACCCTGAAAATCAGCAGGTTTCTTACCCGAGGGGACTTCTCTCATTTATGCAATTTTCAGAACATTTGCTAGCAAAACTTTTTTTAACCCACCCCAGAACTGTGATGCTTACCCTTGCATGAAATGCAGCTATCCACAGACGGGGTGACCAAGTTCACAAATTCCCATCCTCAAAATAAAATGCATTAGAGGTTTGGGCTATTTTAAGCAAATGGTAAAGATGCCTAGAACAAACACTCTTGGTCCTATTTGCCTAGAATTAGGCAGGCTTTTTTTACTCTGGTTGGGGTAATATACCTTCAAATTTCATGTACTTCTGTTAACAGGAGGAAAGTTATAGTCATTTAGGTTTTGTTGGGGGTTTTTTTATAAAAAAAAAAATCCAAGTCTTCTAACCATCCAGCAAAGCCCCTACTCACAGAAAACCAGAGTGCTATGAGTGACAAAGGCTGCGTCTTGACACATGTGCTCTAGAAGAGGTTTTGGAAACAAAAAGTAAAAGAGTGGCTACCCTGTACAGAGTGCACCTGGGAAGCCATCCTTTTGCTTTGAACCCACTGAATCAAGACTCTGTTGCTATGCACATCAATTCCACTATGATCATTATATTCCCTTTTCAAATAATAATGACTATTCTTGTCAGAAGGAAGGCTCACACAGAGCACACTTCCGTTAAATCAACATTTTTTCTTGTTTTAGACGCTTTGCTTCTGGAATGCTAATGGCCTGATTTCCTATTCAAAACAGTAAGGTTCAAGAAGTCACACTGAACAGCTCATGTAGTAAAATCATTTTTGTAGCATTTCATTGATTCCTTTATTCATCCTTACACTAATGTGTTTGCCATTTTAATTCTGATATTTGGATGCATGGTTAATGTGCATTATAATAAAAAGCCTTCATCACTCATAGGAACAGACTAATGTCCAAGCCATTTGCAGTTTTATTTATACTAGTAAATAGCTTTTCTTTATATTTTGTAAAGTCTGCATTCCTCCGAGGACATTTCATAGCACAGCCATTAGCATTCATGTAGCTTCTGTGTCTCATAACACACACACACACACACACACACACACACACACACACACACCACATTGTTTGCAGCAGATTACAACAATATGTACTGGAAAAATGCTTACCATGTTTCTTCAAGAACATATTCATGCACTTTCCCTTACACTACCTTCAATATTTTTCTGAAATCTTCAGTGTAATCTTCAGCAATAGGTACTAAACTAAATATGTGCAAAATCAGCTTTGAAGTCAGGGCTGGGAAACCTTTTGGGCTGAGAGACTGATCTTTATTAACTAAACAACCAGGCTCTGTGACAAACATTACTATATTCAGAACAAGTGTGAGCACCATTATAGCTCCCGGGGGTGGATCTTCTTAAACTATCTACCACCTCTACAAGTGAGGATCACAGCTGTAAGTAAACTTTGCCAGGAAGTGACCTGACTCCTGTTTCCTGAACACTCCTTCCACCATTGAAGAAAAGAAAAAACAAATACAGGGTGTGCCATGCCCTATGTGTCAGACCAGGGACAACTTGAGACAGTTGCATGGTCATCACTGACACCATGAAGTCCTGAGCCAGAATGCTAGAGGCAGCCTCAGCACTGGAATAACCAAGAGCTACCATTCTGGGTTCCTTCAACATCACACCTCATATCTCTCCACCAGCTCAGAGAAGCTGCTGGGTGGAAGATCCACCAGCAGCAGCCTAGTTTACCATCTGCTTGGCCTGACATCAGCTGCAGGCCCTCACAGCCATCTCCAAGGCAGAGGTTTCCCATCCCTTCTGCCTATGTTGATGCTGCACCAAGTAGCCCAATCAACTCCTCCCAGTTCACCCAGGTCTTGGTAATACATGTCAGATCTTCTGTCACCCACAATTAAATATTGGATTAGTGTGGTCATATTAGGTAACAATCTAGAATTAAACTACAGCACACACAGGCAAATAGGTGGGATGGCATAATGTGTATGAAGAGGCCAAGCTGCATTATACAGGTAAGCACCCACCAGCATCTAAAGCCCATGTGTTATCCAGCCATCCAACTAGGGGTAAGGGACTTGCCCCCTTTAGAAACAAGAGGAGCAATGTTAGCCCTTCAGATCACCTACCTTGCTGCTTTGCAGCAGAGGAGCGTCAGCTAGGACTCTCAGACAGCTAGTTTTAAGTCCATCATGTATTTTCAGCCTTGGTTACTTTGTTACATGTAAGTATGCCTATTGGGATAACTGGCAAATTACCTATTTGTATGAAACACTTTTGTATGCCTTTTGTATGCAAGGTAAGCCGTATCTGGCCTGTGAATTTTGGTGAGACAGTAGACTGTGCCTGTTGCAACCACAGAGCGAGAGATGCTTGTAGGTAAGAAAATGATTGTTGTTTATTGTAATAAATACATAACTTGTGTTGGAGATGGTTTCTAGTTTTAGTCTTCATTAACTAGTCTAGAACAGAACAAGGCACCCACGCTCACTCCTTTGTTCTCTCAGAGAATAGCTTGAATGTGACCTCTCATCTTGAGGTCTGAGAGAGAAGTGTGAGGAGGAGGAAGTTGTAAACAGGATGCATCTTGATATATCACAGTCTAAACAACAACAAGGAATGCAGGAATATTCTGGGAATCTGGATGTCTCTCACTCTATCTGTCTTAACTCCATGCAAACTCCTCTTCTCCAAGCTGATTTGCACCCAAAGTTCCAAGAGTGCCAGATACAGTAGTTGTCTCTAGGACTAAGTAAGATGCAAACTATCAGCTAGAATTATTTCTAGCACACAGCAATTATGTGCTCTGGGTTAATTGCACAAAGTCAAGTGAACCCGGCTCTCTAAACATTCACTTTATGATCTCACAATAGTCTCTCTGAAAAACAACTTATTTTATGAAAAATGCATAAGAAATAAGAGTCACAACTATAAATATTGGATCCCCTGTTGATTCTTTCAGTCCTTCTCTTTGCTCTGTGCCTGTGTTTCAGCCTGTTCTCCCATTCATCTACAATTGCCAGATGAGCTTCTGGATTGCTTTCCATGTTCTCCTTAAAGAGCTCGCTTGGCATGCCTCTTTCTCAGCAAAAAGTAAACAGCAAAAAAAAAGCCCTTAAATTAGTTGCAAAGTAAATACAGAAAAGGAAAAATATTATCTCCCTGTTTCTTCATTGAAAATGTGGGCAATGGAAATAATAAGGAGATTACAGAGTTATTTCAGGATGTGCAATTTATAATCAAAACGTGCTTAATCCTCTTTTGCGACTTCCAATCTCAGTGCTAGCAATCCTTTTAGAATTTTCCATATGACTAGCATGATAATTTTGTATTTGCATATGGTTTACATCTGAATTAAATAAAAATGTTGACTTTATACACCAAAACTTTAAATGGAATAAAGCTTGTTGAACCTTACAAAAGGAATGTTCCCAGCCTAAAGTGATATTCTTTGTGTCTCTCTTTAAAAGTTCAGTGTTTAGATTCTCTACCAATACAACATTTCCATTTCCAGAAATCATATGCTAAGAGCTATTTAGCATAGGCATCTAAAATCCTAAGCCATCCTATTCTTTTCAGTGATAAACAAGTCAGTTAACTCACTGTTTGACCAAGCGTTCCCCGTGGCAATGTATGAAAGCTAATACTTTTAGTATGTACCAAAAGAGAGAGACACAAATCACTAATGCCTTAGCTAAATTCACTTTTCCACCAGGAAATGTATCCCAATAGACAGAGAGGCTAGCTTGAACTTCTGAGAGTAGTACTTGTTAGTGGACATGCATAAGATCACACAGTTACTGTAAATATGGTAATTCTTCAGGAAGCCTTTCTCCATCTGTAGCAATGGTGATCTGGGGAGATTTGGGGAACTTGATCACTGCAGCAGATAAAGGCAAGATCACAAATGTGGCTGTCAAGGCAGCAGACCATGCAACTACCTGAATAATGTTCAGTTACTTAGACATTAACAATGGTTCCTCTCCTCCCTTTTTTTGATGTCCTTTGATTGTGGTGGGGCTGTGCCACTCGCCTGACCTCCTTCTGGCTAAGTTGCTGCAACGTACTAGGATGGAGAGGGCGAAGCAGCGGTGAGATCAGTGCAGTGCAAATGTGCCAGTGGAGACAATCTAGTGTTCCTGCTGGTGCATTTGCACCACACCAACCTCACTATCACCTCTCCCCTCCCCATCTCCATGCTGGTATGGAGCAACCCAGCCAGGAGAAAGGTCAGGAGAGCATAGCAGACCCACCTACCCAACCACTACTCTTTGAAAAGTGAGAATCCATTAGTATGTCCTACCAACCTTACAGATTCAAAATTTGCTGTTCCTCTAGTTTCCACTGGAGTGTAAGAAGTACAAAGTATGTTTCAATCCCACTGATTGGGGCTGAAATAATAATTTCAACCAAAACATAGTCTTATAGGCACTTGCAAACTTGTAATTTTGATATCAGTGGGAAAGTACTTTGGGAGATGGATCACTTTTGACATCCATAGCAGCACCCCGTTGAGCGAGGCCTTCCTCAGCATCACAAACTCAGTTTATTATTAATTTGTATTAGAGATGCTCAAGAGCACCAGAGTGATGCTTATTGCAGAATACTATCCATTTTTCAATAAATTCCCCAGTAATTTCATCTGAAGTGTTGGGCTCTTAAAGCTTTCTTTATGTTCATTTCCTAAGTTCTCTGCAGAAACATTTGGAAGTCTTGATAGTGAATAAGAATTGCCTCGTTATTGCTGCCTGTCACATTAAACTAAGTGGGCTTTCTACAAATCACTTGGGAGTTTATCTCCTTTCAAATGTCATCACTCTAAGTTTTCTTTTGCCTGCATAGTTATTAGGAAATAAAATGGATATGAATGGAGAACTCTCCCCACCTCAAATCATAAAAATCAGCCATACATATGGGTACAATAGAACAGTTCACAACAGAAAGCACATATAAAAGATGAAGTGCCCTGTGAATTAAATATGATACTTTTTTATGTTGTCAGCAGGAAGAAAATAGCAAGAGTGGCTTACAGTCGCTTATATTCCAAAAGGGGGGGGGGGGACTGCAATAGCATTGAAACAATCTCATTGTACAATTGTTTGAGAATCTTTAACACAAAGATAAGCTTATTCTTTAAGCTGAGTTGCTTGAATCTGTGGCAAACCATATTCAGTATTGCTGTTGGCGATGGCAGTATGTCCTTGCTGAATGGTTTAAACAGCTGGAAGGCAAAGCCCTTCCAGGCCCATTTGCCAGTCTTGAACCTTTCTTCTAAATCAGTGGTGGCTAAACTCGGCCCTCCAGATGTTTGGGGACTACAATTCCCATCATCCCTGACCACTGGTTCTGTTAGCTAGGGATGATGGGAGTTGTAGTCCCCAAACATCTGGAGGGCTGAGTCTGGCCACCATTATCTAAACCATTGTTCAAAAAATAGAAGGGCTTTCCTGCTCAATCTGACCTTACTTGGAACAACATCCTAAGAACACCAGAAAACACCTCATACAGAGACAGATCATTGGTCCACCTTGTTCAGCAGTGTCTTTACTGACCCGCAGTGATTTTCTGGTGCTCAGCAATCTTTTCCTACCATACTTTGAGATGCCAAGGATTGAACATTGGGCCTTGTGCATGTAATGTAGGTGCTCTTCAACCCAGCCATGGCTCATCCCTAATGCTACTAATCATTTGGAGGCTAAGTTACATGTTACCTGTGGGTGCTGTGACATGATCACCTAAAAGTTTCACTAGACAGTACTGCTTTGTTCAGCACCATATTGAAAAGAAATAGTAGACTGAGGTATGTTGGTGTAAAATACCTTTCAAAAATCACTTCATAGAAACTTTCTCTAAGATTTACATTGATGGTGTTTTGTGGCATATTATCCCATAACCAAGTCTCTCTCTGCACTGCCTCTTTCCCGTTTAGATAGATAGGAATTATCTTACATTTTGAATTCGTAATGATATTTTAAATTCCGCTTAGTAATCATGCCGAGTCTTCTTTCAACATAAAGTTCTTGAAGGGGCCCTTGTTTAACAACTAAAGTATGAGCATTGTTTCTAGGTTGCAAATATTGGGGGAAATGTGAACGTGCCTTCTTTCAATAATTTCCTAAACTCCATAAATCCATGCGATTTCGATAAGTAAAGATTTTCAAGCAAATATTCTTTTATCTCACTGTTATAAAAAAAAGTGCTATAAGGGGTTAAAGACCTGAACTATTTTTCTTCTTATGTTTACAACAAATATTGTACACAGCCAACATGCATAGAATTGATCTGATTACACTGGGCAACAATTTTTTACTTTTTGAATGTTGTCTAGATTTCTACAACTGATTAAGGGTATTTTTGCACGGCTGAATTAGGAAATGGCATCCGTTTCTCTCCATCAGGTCAGGTTTACTGTAAACTGAATGGTGGGCATTGATAAAGGTAAGTACACGTAAATTGCATGTTGCTTCACCATTTTTCAAACTTCAGGGCTTGAACTTTCGTTTCTTGGAACTCCTGGAATGCTCAGCGGCAGGGAGGTCTCTCTACAGAGTCCAACAGTAGTCAGCCATCATGACTGCGTCCCAGCGACCCTGATACCTGGTCTCCATCTCTTTCATGTCCTGATGGAATCTCTCCCCCTGCTCGTCATTCATTGAACCCAGGTTCTCAGGAAACCGGTCCATATGTGAAAATAGGTAGTGCATCTTGACGCTCATGTTGCAGCCCAGGTTTCTGAAAGCAGTCAGCATGTTGTTGACAAGTTCTGCGTAGTTTCTGGCCTTATTGTTGCCAAGAAAGTTCTTCACTACCAGAACAAATGCCTTCCACGCTTCCAGTTCCACTTCGTTCATTGAGTTTCTGAACTCTGGATCTCTGATGAGCTAACGGATCTGAGGACCGTCAAAGATGCCAGTTTTCAACTTTTCCATGGTCAATCCTGGAAAAGCCTGGCACAAGTAAGTGAAGCAGTCACCATCCTTGTCCAGAGCCTTGGTGAACTGCTTGATTAAGCCAAGCTTGATGTGCAGCGGTGGGAAGAGTATTCTGTCTCTGTCCACCAGAGGGTCGTTGATGACGTTCCTTTTTTGCAAGGCACCAATTCCTCCCGCACAGGCCAGTGCAATGCTTCTTCGTGTAATGCTGAGCACAGTCCCTACTATCCCTATCCCACATGCACAGAAAACATGGGTACTTGGTGAAGCCAGACTGTTGTCCCAACAAAAAGTTCACCATCTTCAGGTCAACATAAATAAACCACTTATGCTGATCATAACCAATTTTCTCCAGCACATACTTCACCGCTTCATAGTTCTCCTTCAGTGTACTCGAGTGAGCCAGGGGTATAGAGGCAAACTGGTTGCCGTTGTGTAGCAGAACACATTTCAGTGATCGCTTGCTGCTGTCAATGAACAGTCTCCAATCTTTGGGTTCGTACTGTGGCACTCCAAGCTTGAGCAGAACCTGCGCAATATCTGCACAGTACACCAAGTCCTTCTCTTCCGAGAAAAAACGGAGGTACTCTTGATGCCTGTTGTGGAAGAAGCTGATGCGAGCACTGTCAGAGAGGAGGTTTTTTTCCTTCAATCTGGATGCCAACAGTTCGGCAGAGTCCTTTGACAAGCTGAGGTCGCGAACTAGATCATTCAACTTCTTTTGGAAAAATGGATGTGGAGCATCATCTTCAAGAACCACTTCTTCTTCTTCATGTTCTTCAACACTGGAGGCATCTTCGTCACTAATGTCAGGAAGTTCTCCGAAGATAGGCACTGGAATTTCATCACAATGAGCTACAGGATGACGTGCTGATTGAAGATCAGGATACTTCGTGGGGCGGCTGCCCCATTAACTTAGTTTTGATCCCCCAACTTTATGTTTTGCCGCACCAATTTATGGAAGATTTCGAGGTTTTATGACTTCAAACTGATCCCTTTTCGACATAATCACCCAGAACTATCAGACCTGAATATTTCTTGTCATTAAAATAATCATTTCCAATCAAAACAATTATTCGACATGGCATTTTACCCCCACCAACTTCTTCTAAAATGCTCCACACAAGCGTACATGTGAACAAAAACATATAAAAACGACATGTGGCCATAGCTCAAAAACTTGACCTGATTGAGCAAAACCAATGTGATTTTTTTGATTCAGCGCATCACATTCGTCCTAAATCAACTGAAAAAACGCAGACAACAAATTATTTATCATGTTGTGTAAAATCCCTCAAAATATTATTTAAACTTATTGAGATGTTAATCTGTTTTAAAGCTAGCAATTCTTGTGATTTTTAAAATGGGCCAACATGGCAGCTTCATAGTGATTTGTAATCAATAGAACAGTTAGCCCTTCATTTATTCCTCTAAATAAGGTTTCTATGGACATGCGCAAGCTTTTATTTTCCTAAATAAAATCCATAAATGTGTTTTGCCAGCTGAAGAGAATTTTAGCGTTGACTCATCATGGTAGGTTCAGAAATAAAAAATATAGGGCGGGGAGAGGATTATCATTTTTAAAACGGACATTTTTTGTAGTCAATATGTTTTCAGTTGGGAGCAATGTTTTAATTCCCTTGTAAACTCAGATATCAGCTTCTCATGACTGTACTTTGATAACACGGTTAGATCTTACAATATCCATTTAGCCAAATATTTGATTGGAGAATATTTCCATGCAATTTTATACCACTTTGTAACTCTAGAAAAATTGTTTAAATTAAAGCTCAGATATTCAGATTTTGTACAGTGATTTTATACCTTGAAACTTTGCTGAATTCTTCAATTACACCTAATAAAGTTATAATGTCCATATCTATACTTGTGAAGGATGAGGTACAATTTAGTCACATTTTCTAAGTCAGTGTCTCATTCACACATAGCTAAGGCCTCGCAAAAGAAATAACTTCTCTATTACTTCAAATGAAACATAGTCCAGTCAGAACTTGGCAGAAAACACTGAATTATGAACATACACTGAGGGGGGCAGTCAGACTAAATCATGATTTAGACCACAAATAAATCAGTGCTTCCTTTTGTCCTGTGTGGCTGCAGCAAATCAATAATTGCTTAAAATGCAAAAGAGGTTTGTCAGCCGGCGGCTACTAATTTCACACGCCTGCCTTTTCTTTCCTCTCTGAATTTTAAAATTATTCTACAACTGCTTCTCTTTGGAAGAAGTACTTTTTTGCATTAATTTATATGGAAATCACTTGGCCCTTTTGTAAATGGCTTATGTTAACAAGTAATTACAGATTGCATGAACTGGTTTAGGAACCTCTGAACATGGACTTAGCTACCTTTAATGGGCCTTTTGGAGACCTGTCAATTACTGAAGGAGAATGAGAGCTCTCTCTCCGCATTCACCTTAACACATTTATTCCATGCATACTACACTGGCTCGTGTGAGACCATCTGTTCACTTCTGTGGAGAAAAAATTAAGTATTATTTCAAGGCTGTTTTGCTGAAGACCCATCAGAATATACAGTTCTCCTAGACTGTTGGAGGACTCGTGTGTGGGTGTGTGGGTGTGGGTGTGGGTGTGGGTGTGCAAGTGCGCGCGCATGCGCGCGCACGCATGTGTGCTTGTGATGGTGGAGGAAAATCAAAGTAATATAAATTGGAAATGCTCCCAAAGGGGAAGGAAGAAAAATGATCAAATATTGTATGCTTGATATTTGTATACCCTGAACAAAATCCTGAACTGTTTGAGGGGCACAAGTGGGTGAAAGATTGAATTGAGGCAGCTTCTGCTGCTCCTCCCTCTTTGCTTTCATGCTTCCCTCAAAAACGGACAGATATCTCACAGTAGAAGTTCATGTGTGTGAAATTTGAATGCCTATCTTACAGTGCAATCCTAACCTTGTCTTCTCAGAAGTATGTCCTGCTGAATTCAGTGGGACTTACGCCCAAGTAAGTAAGGTTAGGATTGCAGCCTTAGCAAAGATTTTCAATGGTTCCATGTTTGGGGTGCAATGATAATTCACAAATGCATTTTATATTCCAATTGGGAGTCTTGGATCCTCCAGCCACCCCTGGCAACTCAATGGCTGAAATGTTGCCTGGCTATGACGTTACAGCTTCTACCATGGCATGCAAAGCCTCATCCAATAGGCAGCAACTGGATCCAACAGCCATCTCCCCACACTTTGCCCACCCGCTGAACTGAACATACTATCTCAGATCCCACCTGGTTGCAACTGCGTGGAATTTGAACAGAAGTGCCTGACATAAATGGATCTCTCAAGTGCAGTGATAGACACTCTTTTCTAATTGAGAAGACCATCCATGTGTATCTACCAGGCCCCCTGGAAGTCCTTTCACATGTGGTCTGCAAAAGTTCACCACCATACTAAGACTGGCATATCAACTGTCCTAGAATTCCTTCAAGAAGGCCGACAGAAGTGACTAAAAGTCAACACCCTGAAATGCCAGGTGCAGCGCTCTCAATCCTCTCAAAGCCCTGCAATGATCACCTTTCAAAGCTCTCCAAACTGTTCCTCTAAGAATCCTGTCTCTTGAAGTGGTCTTCCTCATTGCACTCACCTCTGCTCACAGAGTCTTCGAACTCAGTTTTAATTTCAGTTTTCCACATTTCTACATAGCGTGTTCTCCTTCATGGAGAGCACGTGTTGCGGTGGGGTCTGCTGAGCCACCCCTCTGTTACCAGGCAGGGTCTCTAAAGATGGCCTGGGGCAGTGATTGGTTCACTGGGTTGCTGGGGTAAAAGTTATGTTGCAATTTTGGTGGGAGGGGTAAAATGTTTAAATACTCTGCACACAGCCTGGAGATTTCTCTTTGCTGTGTGCAACGGATCACCTGGAGCACTTGGACTGTCTGGAGGACAGTGGAGCGATCTTCTCATTGTCTGGTTACATTTCTTTATTTTCCCCTTCTTTTTAGTCTTCTCTAGTCCCTTAATTAATTTAATTCCCCATTTTTTTCTGTTTGATTTCCCACCCCACTCCTTACCCTGCCCTTTGGGAAGAATCTCCCTGTACCTGTGAGTGCTGCCTGGGCATAATCCTCCTGGGCTTGCCTTTCCCAATAGGGAGAGAGCCCCCATTAGGGGCTTTCTTTTGCAAAGAGGTTTTCCCCATTTTGCCTGTTTAATTGTGGGGCTAGCCAGGGCTGTTCCCAGCTTACCTGGAATCACTTTCATTTATAGTATCCCCAAAGGTTGGCTTTATTTTGGGTACGTGCAGTGCTGTTGGCCAAGTTTTAATCTAGCCTTGGGCGGGAGCACTATTTTGAGTTCCTTTAATATTGCAATAAGACTATAAAAGGCAGAGAGCAGAGCAGGGAGGCCTGCACGGCCTGCTCATATCATTCAGGCCTAAGCCTGCTACAGTTAGCAGTACAGTAAATTCCCAGCTTACCTGGAATCACTTTCGTTTATAGTATCCTCATAGGTTGGCTTTATTTTGGGTGATTGCAGTGCTGTTGGCCGAGTTTTAATCTAGCCTTGGGCAGGAGCACTATTTTGAGTTCCTTTAATATTGCAATGAGACAAAAAAGGCAGAGAGCAGAGCAGGGAGGCCTTCACGGCCTGCTCGGCCTGCACATATCATTCAAGCCTAAGCCTGCTACAGTTAGCAGTACAGTAATTGTTAAGTCACTGTGACATGTGACTCAGTCTCTCTATAAGAATTTATCTGTTTGTTTGCGGCTCACTTGTTGCTAATGTATATCTTAGGCAGACAGAGTGGAGCCAGGGGCTCTTGTGCCTCCAATGAGCACTCTTTGTATGCTCTTTAACTATGCTGTTTTTGAACAAGTTTATTTTCTTCAAGTTTGTTTTTCCCTGATAGTGGCGACTGCCGTTTTAGAGACGAGCCATTGTGGCTTAGTGACTAGAGTGCAGGACTAGGACCTGGGAGACAGGGTTCATATCCCCCACTTAGCCATTGTTATAACAAAGCAAAACAAGCTGCTCCTTTTGGACTATTTTGTGGCTGGGTAGTTTGGCCCATTTGTGATATTGCTCCCAAAAAGAACTTTGGGTTTCTTGAGGAGGTGCTTCCCTCTAAAGGGCAAGCAGGGGTACCTGGACAGGCGGTGGGCTGCCTCGAGTTTGTTATCTCATTGGAAACATTTATGTCTGGCCTAGCAGGTGATCCTAGGGCTTGGCCCGCTTGGCCCTATAATTTGATGGCCTCTGGCAGTGTTTCTGGCCTGAATAGCGTCCCCATGTGGTGCACAAAGCATTGGTTTCACCTGTTCCTCACATTGTTTAGGTTTTTTCTTTTGCACACTATGCAGGGCCCTTGCAGATACCTCCAGAGCTTGCCTTTCCTGCAGAGGATGACTTGCTGATGCCCCAAGTGCCTTCTTCCAGAAGGAAGCGTCTTCAGAGGCAGGAAAAAGCGGAGCAGGGATGATGCTTACACCTCCTTGCAGGTAAATCATCCCTGGGCTCTGATGATGATTCAGACATCACCTTGGACCTCTTCAGGGGTCAGGGTGAGGCTGTTCCGGGTCTTTAGGGATCATCCTGGATAGCTCAGCTGGTCAGCGTATGGTGCCGGTAATGCCTAGGTTGCAGGATTGGTCCCTGTATGGGACAGCTGCATGCTCCCTCATCACTCTACCCGGACACTGAGGTCCAGCGCCGAGGGCCTTTCTGGTGGTTCCCTCACTGTGAGAAGCCAAGTTACAGGGAGCCAGGTGGAGGGCCTTCTCAGAAGTGGCACCCGCCCTGTGGTACACACTCCCACCAGATGTCTACTACCAGACTTTTAGAAGACATCTAAGGCAGCCCTGTTTAGGGAAGCTTTTAATGTTTGATGCATTACTGTATTTTAATATATAATTTTTGGATGCTGCCCAGAGTGGCTGGGGAATATATTATTATTATTATTATTATTATTATTATTATTATTATTATTATTATTATTATATTGTGGGAGAGTGGACTAGATGATCCTTGGAGTCCCTTCCAACCCCACTATTCTATAAGTGGTAATACACTATGAGGGGAATGTTAGACGCAGGGCTGCCATCATCCCCTCAGCTCGCTAGGATCCCAGGGACGGGGACATGTGGACCACTTGCGCAGCTCCACATTCAAATGGAAATTCCCTGAGCAATAGAACCTGAAGCTGGTATGCAGGAAGCTGGCCCGGTGGCAGCTTTGTTTAAAGGGACTTCTTTAGGGTTTCTGGCCAGCGTTGGCCCTGTAAATTAACACATCATGGTGGCAACACAAGGCAGGGCATCTTGCCCAAGCGGGAGCCGGCAAGCTATAACTCAATACCTCTTGCCCATATTTCCATAAAAATATCTCCCTTGAAAGCCTGGCTAAAAAGGTTATCTAGATGGGTCAGTGGCTTTGTGCTTGTGGGAAGGGTTTTTCCCAAGGTTTCAGGATTCCTCTGGCTTTTCAGCCAGTGGCTCAGAATACAGCAACTCAAAAGCCAGTTAGAGAGCTACCTGTGGTAGCCTGAAAGAAGGTTAGGAAGCAGCTTGCATTGGGACGTATGGTGGGATCCCCTTGATTCTCCTTCTATTCCCAATTTTCATTTATCCCCTTTGGGGATCGTCCCTAAGAAAGCCCCATATAATTCCATCTGATCCATATTTATCGCATCCCAAAGGCACCTCAGTGAATGATGCTATCCCTCCGGAATTGCTCCGTGAAATATGCATCTTTGGATCAGGCAGTTGAGCTTACCAACAAATTGGAGGTGGTGCCTTGTTGGCATTATGCGATATTGAATTGGCTGTTAGGCTGCTGCCGGTTCACCCTCAAGATTTAAGTAGTTAGGCTTTAATTGGATGGTCCTTATATTGATAAGGTGATGCCAGTGGGTTGCTCAATAGGCTGTGCAGCACTGAGTCCTTTAGCGCCTTTCTGGATTGAACATTGCGAGTCAAGACTCGTTTAACTGGGGGTATTGTTATGTGGATTATTTTACTGGCTGGTTCATGTGACACCAGCCACTGCTTAGGCTAACTGGACGCCCCTTTATTCCCTGAGGAGCTGGGTGTTCTGTTGGCAGTGGAGGACAGTGGGTCCTACTGCCCCTTTTAACGTATTTGGGGGCTAGCTGGATACCATTGCTCAAACATCTGCTTGCCTGTGGAAAAGCTGTTTGCCTTGAAGGATGTTATTCTTGTAATACTTCCTCTGAAGCAAGTGTTGCTTTGTCAGATCCTATCATTCCTAGGTCAGTTAAATTTTGCATGCAGGGTGGTTGCTCCAGGCTGCCCCTTCCATTCCTGCTTGGCCAGGTGGTCTCATGGCCCGGGGTTCCTTCATCATCATGTACAGTGGCCTTGAGCCTGGCAGGGCAAGGCAATCACATGTGACCTAACTTTTCTCGAGTTTTCTCCATTGTAGTGTCAGCACACATCTGGACTGAGGAGTTTAGGTACCGTCAGGTCTGTCTTGGTCTGATAACCAAGCAGTGTGAGAGTCCTGGCAAAACAGTCCTCGTGCTCTGGCAGAGTCTTCGCACTGCTTAAGGTTTAATATTGCGTTTCTGCTCTCTTTATTTCGGGATCATCTAATGTTTTCGCTGTCGCTCTATCCCGTTTTTTCAGTTGGAGAGCTTCAGATCCTGGGCTCTGGACGCCCAGCTATAGCCGGATTTTTCCGGAGCTCCTGTGGCACTTGGCAACAATTAATAATTATGAGGAGCAGTAGCTTACGTTTCCCCATCCGCTTTCAGGTCTTATGAGAAGGCCTGGTCTGATTTCTTAAAATTTAGCTGGCAGTCCTCGGCCATTCAGAGGAACCTGCCCCCATCTTCTGAGCAGGACCTGCAGTAATTCGCCCACCTGCTGCAAATCGGATGCACTGTTAAAACTATCAGAATTCAGTCTGCTGCAATGTCTGCTAGAGTAAAGCTTTAAATTTTCAGAGACCCTTCTAAAAGTGTTTCATGCAGGGTCTCGGAAGGTTGAAATGGGCTTCAACCTTCACAGGACAGCAGGCAGGAAGCCGGTCAATCTTTGACCTATGCAGTATCCGCAACAAGTTAAGACTTGTCGGCTGGTTCAAGATCAAGACGAGACTTCTTTCAGTATTCCATTGTAATTTTGGTGTACTGAGGGTTGGGGAAATTGTGTTGGAGCCAGCGCGGGGCTGAGAGTTTGGAGGCTTATTGCCTCAGGACTTTTCCTTATCTGCTTTGGAGCTTGTCATAAGTGTCTGGAGCTCTAAGTCAGACCTAGTGAGCAGGGTTGCCACCATCAGGCTTCCATTCACAGGTGAGGTGGGCCCTTGCCCTGTTATTGGATACCGGAAATATTTGGCTTTTCGTTCCCCTGGGGGCTGGCACGATCTTAGTGCACAGAAATGGGTTCCGGTTCGACAGGCATCTAATTGCTTACGTCGTGCGCCAGTTATTGCAGCCTGCGGCTTGCCTACCGCTGAACACGCCTCATTCCTTCCAAATAGGTGCAGCTGCAAAGGCTGTGCACTGGGGCCTGTTAGTAGACATTGGGTCATTGAATACGGGTCATTGGAAGTCTGACGCTGACAAAGGTTATGTCAGGAAGCATCGCCAATGATGCCTGTGCTGATGCCTGTCTGTTATTCCTTTTTTCATAGGAGCAGCTGTGCGCATTTGGATTGTCGGCCACAGCATCATGCACTGAGCTGGCAAGTTCCCTGATGAGTCTGGACTGGGGGCGCCATTTCTGCCTTCCTGCCCATGTTTCTAGTTCCAGTCCACATCTGGATTGTGGGGCACAGCATCGTTTACTGGGCTGGCATCAGAGCTAGGCAGTCTGGAAGGGGACTGGGTCTTGGCCTCCCGCAACATGTGCAGGTGTTGTGGGTGTCCAGGCGCAGAATGCAGTGGAGCGAATTCATCCCGCTAATTAAGCAGAGGGTGCTTTCGGATGGCCCCCCCATGGCAATTGTGGTTCAGCTGGGGGAGAACGATGTGGCAACTTATGGTTGCTTTACTTTGCACTCCACGATTCAGAGAGCCTTGGGGAAATTGGTGACCTTAATACCCACAGTTAAAACACTTTGGTCACAATTGCTGCAAAGGCGCAATTGGCACGGCATTTCTCGACCGAGGCTGCTGAAAGGGCCAGGAAGCGCATTAATTCCGCAGTGTGTAAGTAGGTGGCGGAATTGGGTGGGTTGGTTATTTCCCGCCCGGATATTACCTTCAAGGCTCTGGCCCTTTACCGCAATGATGGAGTACATCTCTCTGTACTGGGGAATGGTGTTCAGTTGGATGCGGTAACTGCAAGGTTGAAGGTTGGGTTGGGATTGTGAGTGGTTGGCGGCGAGCGTAAAGGGCTCGATTGGCGGTTAGGCATTGGTTATAAATTGGTGGAGGAGGGGTTAGGATAGGCTGGGCCTGCCCCTCCATGGAGGGGTTAGGATAGGCTGGGCCTGCCCCTCCATGGTTGCTGCGGAAAGGGAATTCCGTTAAAGGAATCCTGGGGCTTGCCATCTTTTCGTCCAATCCCTGGAATGGGACTAGGGCCGGCAAGCCTTCGGGGAGCAGGCGGGTGAGAGGTGAGGGTCTGTGACTCAGCTCCATTTCTCCCCGACTTGCTTTCCCCCGCACTGTCTTTCGGTGGTGCCCGGAAGTCAGTTCTGTCCCCAGGCGGGGGGACAGATAGTCTTAACCAATGCCTAAACAACCACTCACGGTTTTGTATTTAAATAAAGTTGTGGCCAAAATTATGCCAAAAACCTTAAACAAAAATTAAGTGTGCGTTGTGAGTTATTTGGGGGGTGGCTTGGGGACCTCGACACGCAAAGCGTGTTCTCCTTCATGGAGAGCACGTGTTGCGGTGGGGTCTGCTGAGCCACCCCTCTGTTACCAGGCAGGGTCTCTAAAGATGGCCTGGGGCAGTGATTGGTTCACTGGGTTGCTGGGGTAAAAGTTATGTTGCAATTTTGGTGGGAGGGGTAAAATGTTTAAATACTCTGCACACAGCCTGGAGATTTCTCTTTGCTGTGTGCAACGGATCACCCGCCCACCCGCCCTAGAGTAAGGGGTTGTTGCATTGACCTTGCTATGCCTGTCATGGGGTCGTCCGCCTTGGAGCGGGGGCCTGGTAGGAATTTGTCCATCTGGCAGATTGGCTGGGCCATTTGGTTTTGCCTACTGCGTAGCAAATCGTCACAACTTGTAAGGTTGCGGTTAGGCATTGGTTATAAATTGGTGGAGGAGGGGTTAGGATAGGCTGGGCCTGCCCCTCCATGGAGGGGTTAGGATAGGCTGGGCCTGCCCCTCCATGGTTGCTGCGGAAAGGGAATTCCGTTAAAGGAATCCTGGGGCTTGCCATCTTTTCGTCCAATCCCTGGAATGGGACTAGGGCCGGCAAGCCTTCGGGGAGCAGGCGGGTGAGAGGTGAGGGTCTGTGACTCAGCTCCATTTCTCCCCGACTTGCTTTCCCCCGCACTGTCTTTCGGTGGTGCCCGGAAGTCAGTTCTGTCCCCAGGCGGGGGGACAGATAGTCTTAACCAATGCCTAAACAACCACTCACGGTTTTGTATTTAAATAAAGTTGTGGCCAAAATTATGCCAAAAACCTTAAACAAAAATTAAGTGTGCGTTGTGAGTTATTTGGGGGGTGGCTTGGGGACCTCGACACGCAACAGTTTGCAATATCAAGCTAGCAAGCCAACTAGCTGGTCCTAATGAAAATTCATCAGTATCAGTGCAAATATCTCCTCATATACACATTTTAGTCTTCCATTTTGCCTAAAAGGCGAAGCAAACTTCCCATACAATGCATGTTTCAATGGTATTTTAATTAATAGATGCATTTTAATAAACATTACTCAGCTGCAGAAGTGCATTGCTAAATTCAGAAAAGTGGGAATTTTGAAGGATGGCAGCATTTCAGTTCATAGTGTGTATTGGGGAGGTTTACTTTCTTATGTGGACTGAATCAAATTTCTCCCCCACCCTTACCATTGAGCCACTGAGCCAGAGTGTTTATATGATGCAAAGGAGTTTCATCACTTTCCAGAACTCCACCACCCATTTTTGCTCAGTGACTTGCCACACCATTAAATTTACTTCAACACAATAGTAAAAAGCGAACAATGTCAGAGTAGTGACCAAGTAACCCCTTCTCTCCAAGTGTCTTGTATTCACCTGCATTTCTTTCAAGAGCTCATGTACATCAATCCAGGTTGTTACCTGGCAGGTTGGTAGCCTTGGTAGATTGGCCAATTTGGAAAGTGCTTGAGATAAACAAATTGAAGTAACAATCTGTACTTGAACACTGCTGAAGATCATGGGCTTCCTCTTGTATTCTCTCTGCAGATTGTTTGCCCAGCTCCTACTTTTGTCTCTTGAGAAACGGATCATCAACTGATTGACCCTGTCCCAATCTGGGATTGCTTCCAGCCACCAGCAACATTGACTGGTTGGATAATTGCATGCAAAACTAATACTTCTTCCTCTAGAGTCTAGGTGGTTATTACTCAGACTGTTTCTCCCCTCCCTGCATAAAAAGTTACATTTGGGTTTAAACATTCTAGTTTGGCTAACCTGCACAGAGAAGGATTCAATTTATTGCTTGTCCTATAATCAATATTTCCCCCTAACATTAAACCCTATTAAAATGCATTAGAATGTTGCCAGTCAATTGTTGCCTCGAGGCCACCTGGTTGCAAACTTTAAAGGAAAGGAGATCAGCAGATTAGCTGCTCTGTAAAATTCCACTTGAGCAGAGGTGGCTGACTGTAAAGACTTCAAACCACTTTGGTGTGGAAGATAAAACTTTTACTAGCTGAACATAGCACAACATTAAACGGTAATTATTAACATTATTGGTTATTCACATTTACTGTGCATCCCTCAATCCCACAACTTTCAGCTGCATTCAAAACTATATTATAGACACACAGGATCAATATGCATAGCTTGGACCTTTTCATCCAATTTTCCCTCTAGCATTTCACATAGGCAAGTAACTGTTCAGTTTAGAGACTTGGCTCTTCAGCTGTCAGAACTGCTGCTGTGATAACCTACAAGTCTTTAAGCTGAAAACACAAGACAGAAAGTAGAAGAGACTCCTATATACATGGTTCAAGGATAAAATCTGAAACATTGTATTGTGCATCTTCGGGGTGAATAGGAGTAGTACAAATCCTTTGTGTTTCTTCATTCTTTTAAGCATATGAAGACAGGCTAAGATTCTGGTTCTTACCAACATGTTCTAAAGCTACCTGGCCCCAAAATAGTATACATACCCTTCTGCAGAAATCTCAAATACTGTATTTCTAGAAGAAAAGTAAACTGAAACATGTTTATTTAGTGCTGTCATGACAACAGCAACAGTCAAGCAGAATAACACACAGTCCTTAAAATATCTGTTCCAAAAACTGCTAAGGAAAGCATGGTAATTATTTTATTATCACATGGCTTTCCAAATGCCTGACTCCTACTTTCAGAAGCCACCTAGATTCCCTCATGAGAATTTATACTGAAGATTTGTTTGGGAAAATCCTTTAAATATTGCATGAGATCTTGGCTAAAATTGTACAACATTCAGCATTAGTATGTATGTTCAATGAACTAGCACTTATCTCCCACCAAACATAAAGAACAGGAGGGTTCAGTATTGAGTTCCAAGAAACCAGGAAAACCACAGGAAAAGATAAGACCAAGTAATCTTGCTGATTTTTTGATTTTTTAAAAAACCCTAGCCGATAAAATCTGTCACAATGAACGCTGCAGGAGCAAGATAATTCAAGGATTTATTTGTGCTGAGCCAAAGATGAATTATCATCATAAAGGAGAAAAGTGATGTAGGTATAAGAGTTAAACATAACTAAGTGCTAGTCTCTGGTGCAAGGATAATCAGATGTGTAAGTGACAAATTACAAATCAGAAACATGAACACATGTCCAATCCTCAGGGCATAACTTGCCCTTGATCGGCAAATGGAACATGACTTTCCTTAGTGCTTCAAGATGATAATAGAGCTGGTAATGTGTAGAATCATTAGTGCAGATGGCAGAACTTGGGAGAAACACATTCAGCTAGCAAATTTGCTCTTTAATGACAGTAGTAATAATAATGCTTGTTTATGGCTCTGCTTGAGTTTTGGCAATTTGGGTACAAGACCGAGGATCCCATCCAGTATTTTGAAAAGTGGTATTTTCTACAGCAAGATGTGAAAAAATGGATTTTAATCTGATATATATATATTGAAGAAGAAGAGGAGGAGGAGGAGGACGAGTTTGGATTTGATATCCCGCCTTTCACTCCCTTTAAGGAGTCTCAAAGCGGCTAACATTCTCCTTTCCCTTCCTCCCCCACAACAAACACTCTGTGAGGTGAGTGGGGCTGAGAGACTTCAAAGAAGTGTGACTGGCCCAAGGTCACATGCAGCTGCATGTGGAGGAGCAGAGACGCAAACCCAGTTCCCCAGATTACGAGACTACGGCTCTTAACCACTACACCACACTGGCTCTTTATTGGTAAAGACTTCAGCTCTTTGTTGTTATTGTAACGTACTGAAGGGTATGAAGACCTTTTGAGCAAATAAGGTATCTGTCTAAATTCCTCTTCCAAACCACAAAATCCTGAGGATTATTAAAGTGTCAGATTCTGGGTGGTGTTCTACAGAAACCAGAGGATAAAGGGTAGAACTGGATAACCATAAATAAATACATGACCTGGGCAAACAGAGGCTTCTTCTCTGTTTTCTTGCAACTATGTGTTGTTGTTTAGTCGTTTAGTCGTGTCCGACTCTTCATGACCCCTTGGACCAGAGCACGCCAGGCACTCCTGTCTTCCACAGCCTCCCGCAGTTTGGTCAAACTCATGCTGGTAGCTTCGAGAACACTGTCCAACCATCTCGTCGTCTGTTGTCCCCTTCTCCTTGTGCCCTCAATCTTTCCCAACATCAGGGTCTTTTCCAGGGAGTCTTCTCTTCTCATGAGGTAGCCAAAGGAATGGAGCCTCAGCTTCACGATCTGTCCTTCCAGTGAGCACTCAGGGCTAATTTCCTTAAGAATGGATGTGTTTGATCTTCTTGCAGTTGCAACTATGTACATGCATATATTTTGCACTATCCACCTGAGTTGTTTGTGTTTGTGCTTTGATTTGTTTATTTGCTTCACCGTTTTCTCTCTTGCGTCAAATGTACTTCTTGACAGGTCCTTAATCAGCATCAATAAATATAATTTTTTTAATGTCCTAAAGCAGCTTAAAACTGTAGAGGAAACCACTGTTCCTGTAGCCTGAAACTGTTATCTCTGCATGTATCAAGCTGGAAAACTATGATAACCTTGGAGTCTCTGTTGCATAAACAAGCCTGGACAGGACACTTTCTGTTAGGGAAATGTTACGAAACCATTTGTAACTTTGGGGCAGCTTTAATAGTTCAAAAGGTATTTACAAACTGGAATACATAAGTCATGTATTTATTTATTTAAAAAAAGCCGCAGTGAACTAGCTAGAGGGCTTCCAAAATGACCAACAACAACCCCCAATGTTTTTTTTGGGGGGTGTTGTTGTTTGGCACTTTTTAAACACTTTCCCATACTGTGGAATCCAGACAACTTTAACTGCAGTGGAAGCTTACTGAAGTCTTTTTACAGAGGGAGGAATAATCCTTTCAGTACATAATTATTGATCTTTACTGAAAGACTTCTCTTTTGCAGGCGTTTAATTTCATAAATGCATAACATATTGATGCTCTGTAGTTCTGTAAGTTCCATGTCATATGAAAACCACAGTAGAGATCTTTTAATGAATATTGTATATACATATATATTCATGTTGGACACACATTTACAGTTATTCAGATGTGGTGCTTTTATTTTGCTGATTGCAAATAGTTTTGTTCTTTTCAATAATGACTAACTTAAGTCCATTGATTGTAGTGGATCTACTGTGAGTAGGTCTTAGTTAGATTCAACTATTTTCATATGTTGGAACAGGTGTCTGGATCTGTAAAATGGAGTGATTCAGTTTAAATTAAGGCCAATAAATCAAATGCTCTGTTCTTTAAACACCTGGTTTCATATATGAAGAAGAAACTTCAATGCTTTAAAACCACCATGGTGTAAAAAAAAACAACTATGATAGAAATGATTTCCCAATACATTAAATGCACAGTAATGTCACCTTCACTATATACAGGAAATACATTTGTGGAGCAGCACAATTGAGTTTATCCGAAGGATGAGCCAAATTATAGCTATGTTTTGCACACAGAGATAACATTTTTAATACTGCAGATAGCATTTATTTTCCCCACAAAGCTTTTGACAGGTTTTAAAGTACTTGAGGCAGAACAAAGCCTCTAGATGAGAAGAGTAGCAACCAAGTATTTTATTTTTTTTATTGTGAATCATAAACTAGAGGTTTTTTGGTTTTTTTAATGAAGTTCCAATGCAAATATTAGAAAGCAAATGCTGGGCAAGAATAATATGATTCCCTTCAAAATATATTAGCATGAATACTTCATTTCAATGCAGAAATAAATAGCAACATAGCAAAATTATTTGTTTGTAGTATTGCTTTTTGTAAGCTATCTGGGTATTACAAATGTCCCAAAAAAACAAGAGGTTTGTGCCAGCAGTTCTATATAGGCTTTTGTAATAGGCTTTTCAATTTTAGGAAACCTGCCCCTCAGCAGATTGCCATGTAGATCCTGTTGTGCAGACTGAGTTCCTGCTCAGCTACAGGTCTCTTAATCACTTCAACTGATGGGGAGAGCATTCGACAAGCAAGGAGGCACCCCTGAAAGTGTATGTTCGTGTGTTGTCACCCTTTGGACTTTCCATGGAGGAGGAACATAGAGCTTCAGATGATCGGTTCATGTGGGAAGAGGTGGTTCTTGAAGTATCAGAGTTCTCAGCTGAATAAGACTTTATTATGGGTCAGAGCCAGCACTTTGAATTGAGTCCAGCAATTACCATTGGTAGCCAGCACAACCATACCAGAATTGTTGTTATATATCCAGACTGTTCTGCACCGATCAAGAATATGGCCACAAAAAGCATCTGTAGTTTTTTAACCCTCTTAAAAGGCAGCCCCATGTGCAATACATTGTGGTAATCTAATGCAGAGGTTACCAGAGCATAAACAACAGAAGATAGGATTAGAAAATAAATAAATCATTGACAGGTACAGGTACCTTGAATTGAGAAAACTAGTATCATTCTTACTCTTGTACCTTTTGCAGTCCCTTGAATGGTGGTAATTGATCTAATAATGCAGATTAGATTAGCTCCACATAGCTTTTGTCGCATGCTGGTAGTAGAGCTTCAGAATCAATTGGCAAATTTAAATCATACAATTATGCCCTTTACATTCTCATTTGCAGATGGAAGTAACATCAGCAGGTTGTCTGCGAGGTATGGTTAATGTGTGATGTTGTGCCACAGAAGAGATATGATTTTTGCAAGATGCGTAATGAAGTGAATATAATGCCAAAATACAGCCTTCCAAGTATTTCCCGTTAAATGTGATTTCCCTTTTTGAAATGCTGGCAGAACAAGTTGAACTATTATGTGCATAGAGTTACTTCAAAATTACCCTTTAAGAACAAAGAGAGAGAATTTTAAGAGTTTACAAGGCCTAGTAGTGTCCCAAGCTCAAGCATAATATCAAAACAGATACTTGCACCATCCTATCATCATGGATCTTAAACGTGTGTCACAGGGATGAGGAACCTGTGACCTTCCATGGGGTGCCAGACTACAGCTCACACCATCTCTGACTTACCTTTTTTTTTTTTTTTTTTTTTTGAGGGTTTCAACTTGTATATTTCTGATTAGCATGTTTCTCCCTTTATATATCTCACCTTGTTCATTATTGTGATTAATATATGATTCTGGTTGGGTCATTGTGGTAGGCAAAATTTCCCACTAGGCTCCAGTTTTATTAAGCTTGTGGCAAACGTAGCCATCAGAAGAGTGTACAAGGAACATCCAAGGTTTGCTGTGATACTTCTTCTTATGATGGAATTTGGGGGCCCTGGCAGGTGGTACAATAATTTGAATTATATATGTTCTAAGTAATTGCTACAGCCCTAACAACTGTTTTTACCTCATAATGAATTACTGTCCAAGCTTCATAAACTTACTGATAAATGTACTGAAAGGGGGGGGCGGAATTAAAAAGGGGGGAAATTAAACACACTTGGGTCATATGAGTAATGACTAGTCCATTTCATTTGAAAAGAACAACTCATATAGATGTATCATTTAAGGGAAAATGATTCCAGACATTCCAAGTTCATATTTTATAAACTTCCACATCATTAATATCAGTGTTTTTAGCACCACGTCCTCAGCACATTTTCATGAAGACTGTTGGGCCCAACTGTCACCTCCATTGAAGTGAATGAGAATGCCTTGTGGCTGGAGAAAGCATTCTGTGTTGACCTTTCACAAGAGTGCATGGAGCAATTAGTTCATGTTAGAAACCTGTTATTTTTATCTTACTGAGTTGATGCTGTTCAAAGCTATCATTATAATTATGTACAGTTATTCACTGAAAAGTGAAAGTAGGAGGAAAGTGTTCTGTGATTGACATGCACTGGCTAAATGCTTTACCAAATATGAGTGGCATCCATGCTTTACTTAAATGGTATCTATCACTTCTGTTAATAATAGTATTATCTGCCAGTGTTATCAAAGTATCTCTGTTCCAAGTTTTATGAGATTATACAGACATCTCCAAGCTGGTATTGTATTAGTTTTATGAGTAAAGTCTGAACTGGAAAGTTTTTGCACAATACAATGCAAGACATTATATTTCCACATACTCTGAGACAGCAGCCCAAACAAATCACTTCTGAATAATAATTCATTCATTTAATATGTGCATATACCACCTTTCATCATACTAAATAATAATAGGCTAGCCTGTGTCATTATCTTTTATTAACATTATGGGAAGATGAATCTAAAATTGAGGAAAATAATAATAATAATAATAATAATAATAATAATAATAATAATAATAATAATAATAATAATTTATTTATACCCCGCCCATCTGGCTGAGTTTCCCCAGCCACTCTGGACGGCTCCCAATCGAGTGTTAAAAACAATACAGCCTTGCCACAAAAAGGACATGTGTATGTGAGAGCATATTAATTGGTTAACTTTCTTTTCAGTTGTTGTTTTTAGACCACATTCTAAATTCACCACTTTTTAACCATACTGTCCAGGTCCCCAAGTGGAAAAGCTAGGATAAACCTAAATATGTTCAAGACGACTAAGATAACCTGCACTGACAGATACAGTTAGAGCTGCATGTTACCTGTGATCTATTAAATACAATATATCAAATATTACTATATTCAACTCTCATTCCAAAGTTTGCACCCACTCTACCTCAGTGCCACTTCCTAAATCCCAGCTGAAATCCAGTTTCAATCAGTGGAAAATATTTCTGGTGGACTCTTGGCCTGTTCTAGAAGCATTATATGACAGTAGCCTAGCAAGGTCTGGGATATCTCTAGGCCATGATAGCAGCCGCCATTCCTGACTTCATCTCACCACATTAGAGATCTCTGAGCATGCAAGGTAGAGACATGACTTGGGGAAACCGCATGATCCTGAGCACAGTTATTCAGAAGCCCCACTGAATTCCATGGGACTTATTTCCTAGAGGCATGCCTATGATTGTAACCTTCACAAAGATGTGTGATCAGTGCAAAAGTACTCCACCAATGCACAGACTACAGGCAATACAATGAAGTGAATTAATGTTTCAAAAGCTAGGGAGTGTCCTTTAAAAAAAGAGTTTGGTCTTGCTATGAATGAAGATATTGGTGCTTTCACTATCAAGCAGGTATTCAAATTTGGGGGTGTCAACTCTTTTGCAGAATGGAATTGGGTTGTATGCACAGGGTGATGGGGACAAATTTATGTAGTTAGAATAATTAGACGTGGATTATTACACCGAGTTGCAATTAAAGACACATTCTTTTAATGAGTTACCTGCTTCCATTAACTGATAGAAAATAAGACATATTTTTATATTGGAATTCACATTGTGTTTTTCTTGACCATTAAGCATTATGTCTTTGTGCCCAGAATGGTAACTTCAGAAAAGTGAGTAGCATGTGTCAAATAACAGCATGTACTAAAAGGCAATCATTAGCCTTACCACTTATTTGTGACAATAACACTAATCTGCAATGGCAGCCACATATCTGATTTAATAACTTACTGGGGTATAATAGAATACCAAATTAACAGAGAATTAACTTGGGAGAACCTATTCAGCTCTTGTTTAAGGCATGTGATCAACAAAACATATCCCTAAGGCATTTCCTAGATAGCAAAACCTCTAAAGCAAGAACTTTACTATAAAATTAAAATACATGTTTGCCAGCTAAAATGAACCCATCAACACAGGAACAATATTAGATTTATTTGAGGTTTTAAATATTTAAATACATTATGTAAATATTTTTTGAATGATAATGTTCAATTATATTTTACATCTTACCAGGCACGAGTTTTTTAAAGAAACTTGCTTTATATATTCCTAGAAATAACTAAATATTGAAGTCCTTTTTTCCATACAAGTTACACGATGTCTATAAAACACCAATTTTCAGTGGAGAAAAACAAAAAAACAAGTTTTCAGAAACCTAATTTACATAATATATTTAAATGTAGAAGTTATGCATGGCTAGACCAGTACCTTCAGCAAAAATGTGTACTTGGGATGTCAACATTAGAAAGCTGCAATTCCTGACACTTAAAACACAGAGGTTGCAGGTTCATAATATTTTCAGTATTTACACCTATTTGCCATTTTCAGTGTTATATTAAGCAGGACATTATGTTTCCAGCTACTTAAGGTAAGATAAATGAGATCTGCATAAAAATTGTTCAGAACATTGTGAAATATTTCCACATCTAACTGAAATCAGAACACAATGATCCGTGTTTTATATAACATCATCCGGAGGTACATCTATATACATATCACTCAAAGATGCAATAAGGGAACAAATATATAATTATCTGTGTCTGACTCCAGTCTTGACATAATAACATGCTCCCAATCAAGTCCACAATTCTGCCCATGATCTCACCATCTGAATGCTCACCAATTAATTTCTGTCTCTGCTTCCCATTAGAGTGAAGGAGAATCCTATTTGCCAGCTCACACACCCTACTTCCACCACATTGATATTGTCACTAGGAATGATGGGAAAAGTTTTCACAGACATGAGAAGTAGGTCCTGTTTCTTCCAAAAGGACAGCTGGTCAGTCAGGAGCCAACCACTCTACATTATGACTCCACCAGTGGGGACTAAGCCAGCCTCTGAGACTTAGTCTTCCTTCACAATTTGACCAAAAACTGCTAGTGTATTGGCATCGGGGCCCTAGCCACCTGTGCTGAAAATCATGGTCACCATCCTGAAAGGGAGGGAATCCCACTGATTTTTATTGCACTTTTCTTTGGGCCAATAAGAGGCACTGTGCAAATTCACCAAGAAGCTGCCACTGCCTACTATTGAGAATCAAGCCCACACCCATCTGCATAGCCACACTTAATAAGCCACACTTGATAAAGAGATGGAGCCCAGGAACTGCCCTTTAGATTTTAAAATAAATAAAACAATGCCATTTCCCTGCTTGCCACGATTCCCTTCCCATTCCCACATCTCTATTTTTCATTCAAGCAGTCCCGTAATTATACGCTCCATCAGCTGCTACAGTATTTCCTTTGTGGTTTCTCAGACTCACACACAGATTGCCTTCTTCAGCACAATCAAAATGCAGCTGCTAAGGTCATTGTACTTGCCTGTCAATTTGATCATAACATCCAAGCACTCCAATTCCTTGGTTGGCTTAGACTTCCGATGCGTTTGACCTTCTTAAACTTTTTAAAATACACGTTTCACTATTCTTAAAAGGTTTGCAATGACTCCTGACCCCACATATCCGCCACAGATGCCAGCCTTGTCTACCTGTTTACTAGCAGATTTTACAATCACCCTGGTATCTTCCTGGTAGTTACTACAACAAAATTTGACACCTCTGAGCTTCTGTGAAAAGCCTCTAAGCTATCCACCTTTGTGTTGCGTATTTGAAGGCAGGCTTTCCTTCCCCGCCTAAATGGAAGGGAGGTGACAAGTATCTAAATCTGTGCTTTTCCACAAGTTGTTTGCCAGTCCTCAGGAGCTAAAGTTATTTTGTATATAACAACACTTCATGCACATTCATAGAATATCTAGTCTATTGCACACGTTGTTAGCAAATACTGGAGGGAAGAGATCATAACTCAGCAGCAGAATACATGCCTTACTTGCTTCTCCAGCTGGTTTCTTACTGGTTTCTCCAATAAAAAGAATCACTTATCAGGTTAAGGGAAAGGCCTCTACCAGCAACCCTGGAGGCTGTTGCTAGTCAGTATTAACAGGTAAAATGTAAAAAAAGATAAAGGACCCCTGGATGGTTAAATCCAGTCAAAGGTGATTATGGGGTTTGACACTCATCTCACTTTCAGGCCGAGGGAGTCAGCGTTTGTCCACAGCTTTCCAGGTCATGTGGCCAGCATGACTAAACCGTTTCTGGCACGACGGAACACTGTGACGGAAACCAGATCACATGGAAACGCTGTTTACCTTCCCGCCGCAGCAGTACCTATTTATCGACTTTCACAGGTATACTTTAGAACTGCTAGGTTGGCAGGAGCTGGGACAGAGCAACAGAAGCTCACCCTGTCACAGGGATTTGAACCACCAACCTTCTGATTGGCAAGCCCAAAAAGGCTCAGTAGTTTAGACCACAGCGCCACCCGCGTCAATACTGTGCTAGACAGAGAAATACTCTGACCCCATAGCTGCATTCTTATAACATACTTTACACTGGATTGGATCCAGGCTTAGGCATGCTTAAAGTAGGTAGACTCACTGGCTAATAAGTCCAACTTATTTGAATGTATTCACCTACTCTAATCCTGTGTTCAAATTATTGTTTACTCTCCCATGATCTCCTATCACTGGTGTTTCAACCTGAGTACACATTATGTTAGCCATAATCCAAATCCATTCTGTAGTTTCTTGAGAAGTTCTGTGTGTTCCTTCAAGTCGGCTTCCATCCAGTTTGAAAGCATAAGCTGCTGTTAAGCTGAGGTGTATACATTGCAGACAGCTATTGTTACACATGTGCAGATGACGGCTTATGCTCAGATGACATCTTCATTGAATCAGAGTTGGGGGGTGTCCAGGGGAAGCAAATCAAGTACTGTGCATCAGATGAAGACATCCCTGTCCCTGTGTGTACAGAAAGTACAAATGTGACTTGAAATGCAGCAGAAAAAAATAATCTTGCTGCCTTTCAAGCCACCAATGAACCAAAGTCTGGAGCCAACCAATTGTTTTCCCTCCAGCTGACCTCTGCCTTAAAAAGAAAAAAATAAACCAAAACCAAAACAAGTAATCATTCACCTTCTGAAATATCTGAGCTTGAGCTGTATATTACACAGTACATGATCTTGTCAAGCTGTGAGATGAACTGGAATTTTTCACTCACAATAGCAGCAAATCCTTAGGTAACAATAAGTTCGAGACATTGCACCTTAAGAAGAGGGGAAAGCCTAGTATTAACAGGAGAGGGTCATAGCTGATTCAGTGATTGTTTGACAGCCCAAATGACATCCTCTAGTCGCTAGAGCCTCATGTACGGGAATTTTGCAGACAATATAGCAGAGACGGCATAAATCCCATGCTGGTTTATATTTATAGATAATACAGCAAATGAGCAAAGCCTGAAACAATAGTTGAAATCATGTGAAATATTAATTTGTACAGTTGCAGTACTTAAATAGGAGTACCTTACTTTTAAGAGCTCCATACTCTCCTCATCCATGGTGCTACAGGGCTTCCTCAAGGAAGCATAATTGCTGTCCTGGGGTCCTTTGGGAGGAAGTGTGAGGTATAAATTCAATGAATCAATAAAATAATTCACATGGACGCTTTTCAAAATAACCCACAATTCTGGGTTTGGAGATCAAAGTAGACATTGTATGGCGAATGCAAGTATCCCAAACCCAATTATACTTTTCAAATAAATGAAAAGCTGTTACAAATGGGAAGAGAAGAATGGCAGGATGCTGTTAAAACATCCCAGCTATTTCCCCTTCAAATCGTCTCACCCCACTCTTCCTCACAAAGCTGTTTTTCCACCCATGGAAGATACCCATATATTTCCCTTCAGCTGTGGAGTTACAGTTGGGGGGAGGGAGCAATTTTGATGGGGGGGGGAATAGTTGCAAAGAATAAGAATGCTGTGAATCAGATTAATATTAAAGCATCGGCTCAATAGCACAGCAAGCCCACTTTAGCTTGAGTTATGCAAGTCCAGGGATGCTTTCCCTCCAGTCATGCAAAATTGTGCCCAGTTTTAAAAAGAAACCCAGGATGTCAGCTTTTTCCCCTCCTTGCCAGTTGCTAATTGCACACCCTCCTTGAAACTAAGTGCTATCTAATTTGCTGAGCTTGGAATCTCTCTGCTATCTTTTTCTTTTCCTTTTTTAAGAAATCATTTTGGAAGATGAAATTGTGGAAAGTGCAAACTAATTATTCCCCATTATCTTAATTTACATACATTTTTAATCAGTCACTCGTAGTCAAGACTATGGTCAGAAAAACACACCCAATGAGCCCTCCCTTTCATAAGATCCAATTCCTAGGGGTCGTGGGGGCTTCAGTCCCCACAATAAAATATTTGAGGGGGCCTGGCCTCCACAAGGTTGATGGGCCTTCTCATTCAAATGGTGTGTATGCATCATGTGATCAGTTATATGGGGTGGGACTTACTTGGGCCCCCACATTTTTTTATTCAAGTTAACACCCCTGCTCTCTTTGTAATCAGAAAGCTGGTATTTAACCAAAGGCTAAAAACTGATAGCACAATCTCCTATACAGTTCTGCTCAGAAGTGACTTCCATTAGGTTCAATGGGAACTTACTCCCATGTATGTGTGTAGAGGACTGCAACCTAAATTACTCTTTGGCGGCAAAAGGCCACATCCTCCATCCCATAAATATTTTGGGTTGTGGTGAGTCTACTATGTGCTAAAGTTTCACCGCTACTGTCCTGTTTGCACAACACATTCACCAGTGATACCACCACAAGGAGAACATGCTTGAATGTGTTTAGACAGTGCCCAGCTCTCAGTAGCTGAAAAGTGTTTGAATAAGACTGTCACTGGCTGGAGGTGGAAGGTTTTGGGTCCTTGCCTCTCCCGTAATGAGAGGGGGGAAAGCAAAAGCAAAAAACCAATGCAATTATGGGAAATAAGGTACCGTAAATCATGCAATATGAAACTTGTCAAATAAAATTAGCTTGCTTCAAATCTGTGATCGCTTCATATTATTAAGCACATTTCTATGTAATAAATAAAATAAATAAATAAATAAATAAATAAATAACCTAAGACGCCATGAGAGTATGCCAAGATCAGGGCTTGGGAGAGGAAGAAAGAAATGGGGTCCTATGATTCCCCCCCCCATGATGTTGAATTCCAACTCCCATAAGCCCCTGCCAGCATGTTTAATGGTGACTGATGTCTCACAACTGATCTGTAAAAAGCACAACTTGAAAAAAGAGACAATGCACGTATTTTTGTAAACTAAGAAATATTTAATAAAAATATTTTTTAAAAAAATATATGATGGAGGGTCACATGTTTCTCACCCCTGCTCACATGGATTGCCTCCATGTGGGCAGAATTGTATGCACAAAGGACAATATGCACAGGGGAAAGAACTGACAGTGTCACTAATTAAATTAAAATATTTACTGTTGTGGGGAATCTGCCATGGGAATTGCACATGTTCAGCTGAGGAAGAAAATCTAAATAACCTCAATGCTGTTTGCTTGCGTCAACACAGCAGTACCCAGCTGTGGTGCCTTTCGGGTGCTGGACTACAGCTCCCATCATGCCTGATCATTGGCCATGCTGGCTGGGGCTGATGGGAGCTGTAGTCCAACAGAAGCCAGAAAGCACCTTATTGGCTACCCATTTTATTGTAGCAGAACACAACTGCATGATTGAAGTGTTGTAAAAAAATAATATCTGGATCATTGAAATACAGTAGGTAGTTAAAAATGAATTAAAAGCAGATGCTGTTTGATAGAATTAAGCACCTAATGAAACCACAGAAAATGGGAAATAAAAACAGATTTCTAAAGGTACACATTTTTGTGAAGCAGATGAAATCAGGTAAGCCTTTGCAACTCCCTACTGACTGCCTCCTATGAGTGCTCTCTTAGCGTGTTCTGCAAAGCTTTTGTGTCAACACCCACCCAGGGAGCTTTGCAAATGTCACAAATGCTTAAAGCTCATTGAAATTTGACAACGCTGGAGAGAAAAAAGCAGCTGTGATTAAATAATGTGGTTAAGAAAGCAAGAAATGGTGCTCCTAACAAGTATAACAAGGAGAGCAGGCAGGAAGAGTATCACCTTCTATCTGTTGCAAGGTTTGGGTGTTGATTTCACAGCCTGGCATCTGAATTTCCTGCACTGGCAAGCACATTTGTCAAGGGATCATCCTTTCATGAATTGCAAGATTTCTGACAGATGTTTAAGCAGCCTGCCTTCTGATTTCAGCCAACCTTAAATCAAAGCCCTTTCCTATGACACACACATCCACTGACTAATTGGATGCTGTCAGGCCGTGATACAGAGGCTCTCAATTTATTTTATTATGTGTTCATGCCACACTCAAAAAGTTTGCCTTAGGATAAGGATGAAAATGCTCAAAATATCCAGTTACACCTGCTCAAACAGTGCCCCAAACTCCAAATGACTATTTGGATCCCAGCAACACACTTTAAACAAAGGGAAATTTTTGAGCACTGGCAGGGAAGTATATGTTGAGAGATATGACAAATGTGACAAAGATTTGCCTGTGGTAAACTGTGTATTATCTTCAAGCAACTCATGTTGTCAGGAGAAGGTAAGAGGACGTTTACTTATTTATGCATTAGTTCATTCCACTGATGAATTGTTTCCTATAAAAGACCTCTAAGCAATTTAACAATAAAAACTTCAGCTGTGTGTGTGTGTATACACACAAACACACACAATTTCACATGCAAAATCAATTAAAACATTGTCATAGAAAAACAATTAAGATGATTTCACATATAAACCAATTCTGAGTCTAATACAAGCATAAAGATAAAGGTACCCCTGCCCGTACGGGCAGTCGTGTCCGACTCTGGGGTTGCGCGCCCATCTCGCTTAAGAGCCCGGGGGCCAGCGCTGTCCAAAGACACTTCCGGGTCACGTGGCCAGCGTGACAAGTTGCATCTGGCGAGCCAGAGCCGCACACGAAACGCCGTTTACCTTCCCACTAGTAAGCGGTCCCTATTTATCTACTTGCACCCGGGGGTGCTTTCGAACTGCTAGGTTGGCAGGCGCTGGGACCGAGCAACGGGAGCGCACCCCACCACGGGGATTCGAACTGCCGACCTGACGATCGGCAAGTCCTAGGCGCTGAGGTTTTACCCACAGCGCCACCCGCGTCCCTTAATACAAGCATAGCTTGAGATTAAAATGTCTCTACTGAAAAGGTATGTTGAGAAAGGAAACTCTCCAATAGGGGCTGAAAAAACAAAAGAGACTGATATGCAATGGGAGCGGCTTGCACTTCGTACCCTTTTACAAGTGCCACATAATGCCCATTCTGCTTTTGTGACTACTCAAGGCTTTAGTGTGGCAGCACTTGAACTTGCTACTGACATAAGGCAGGGGTCCTGACTACATTATTCTAAGTCACCTGCTAAAAACTTTTTTGTTTCATCAAGCCTACCTAGACAAAAGGTGCAGTTGCCTACTGCATTTGGTTTTATGTATATTGATTTCCAATTGATGGTGGGTTTTGGTTGTGCTTTATTTGCAATTTTATTTGTACACCACTTGTAGAGCTCTTTGATCATGCAGCTTGTAAATCTTATAAAAAAATATAAATTGGGCATTTGTGATCATGGTGAGGTCCTTTCTTGGCTAAGGAGGTGCTTGAAGAAGAACTGTATGCGTAGGCCTAGCCAAAAGGCTAATTCATTACAATGAGCAGGTCAGAAATAATAATGCAGAGAACATTTGTAAAAAGAAGAAAAAGTGCATATAGTTTTAATCATAGATCATTTAGCATTGAGTATAGTTTTTCACAATAATCAGCTCCCTGGGCCACACATTACATTTTTATAGAGGCTTTCTTCCACACTAGGCTTTTTATAGAGCTCTGCATCATTTTTACTGGATATTTTGCCCAAACCTTGCCTTTGAAACACATCTCCCAAGTAAATAGTGAAGCAAAGAATGAACATTAAGGTATAATCAGGTAAAGGCAAGAAGAGAACAAGCAAAAAGCTTAATCAAATGTTATCGGATAGAAAGCTGCACAAATAAAGACCAAGGAAAACTTGCTTGTGATTGCAGGATATAATATGCAGCCTCTATTGAGCAAAGTGCTCTACTGTTCAATATGTCATATGACTTCCCTCTTCTCTTCCACAATGGCTGGGGGTTGGAGGGGCTCAGTGGGTTGCTATGGGCTGCGTCAGGATCTTGATGAGTCATCTCAGGAGGAAGTCAGGGAGGGTCCCAGCAGCACAACCCCCCAATGTTATTGCTCTGTCCCTTCCAATGGGACCTGAAGGAGCGTCTCCACCCCCATCGTTCTGCCCGGACGCTGAGGTCCAGCGCCGAGGGCCTTCTGGCGGTTCCCTCATTGCGAGAAGCAAAGCTACAGGGAACCAGGCAGAGGGCCTTCTCGGTAGTGGCGCCCGCCCTGTGGAACGCCCTCCCATCAGATGTCAAAACGATAAACAACTACCTGACATTCAGAAAACATCTTAAAGCAGCCCTGTTCAGGGAAGTTTTTAATCTGTGATATTTTACTGTATCTTTGGTTTTTATGGAAGCCACCCAGAGTGGCTGGGGAAACCCAGCCAGATGGGCGGGGTACAAATAATAAATTATTATTATTATTATTATTATTATTATTATTATTATTATTATTATTATTCCAATGACACCCAGATGCCACTTTACCCATGGTTTCCATGCCAGCCTCAGCTCCAATCCCAGTACTCCCTGGTACTACTGGAGCCAGCTCCTAATGTGATCTCTCCGGAGGAATCTGCCTCTCAGTCTGGCTTAGAGCCACCACTCCTCCATTGCTTAGGTCATAGAGACATTGGCACAGGCACAAATTTACCATGCTGGTTCAGCCTTCTAGAAAGATTTCTCATTTGTTTCCCCAGTGCAAAGGACAGCCCTGCTTCTACACTGAAGTTGTGCACACCTCATTCTCATATATCGGGACCCAAGTGGGAATGTTGTTTGTTGGGTTAATGTCTTAGCTTGTTTACCTATGCAAACAGGGGCTGTGGCAGGCCCTTAGAGGGCCACAGGTTCCTCTAGGGAATCAGAGAGCCAAAGTAAACGTTAATAATATCTGAGATTAATGCATGTATTTCCAAATGTCAGAGCTCTTAAACCCACCTTGATTGTGAAGGGCTGCACAGAAAAAGTCTCCAGTTGTATACAATTAAGCAAACAAAAATAATTTTACTTCCACATCCATTCCTGTACAGTTACTGATGGAAGCAATTCAGTTTTCCTTCAATGCATCACATAAGGCATAGCTTACATTCTTTTGGATAGAGGGAAGAGAGATGCATGGCACCTGGGATCTCATTGTTTGCTAGGTTGACCACGTAGCAGCCAGAAGTTCTCACTACAGGCAGTACTGCTTTAGAATCATAAAGGTATAAGCATGAAAGGCATGGGCTTATCTCAAGAGCAAGAAAGGAAAACAGGGAGATCACACAGGTTCCTCCATAACAATCTTCCTAATTAAATCCTACAGGAAAGCAGGGCATTTGCTAGGCCCATACCCAGCCACACATGTGAAACAAGTGCCCTTAAATCTGGTTTATCTCATGCCTGAACTAGTTAGTCATACAGTTGTTTGGCATTAAATAGACTGGTTGATTTCAAAAGAAAAAAAGAAATCACTTAGCACTGAACATAGTAACAGCTTGACAGATTTCCCTGAGCAATGTACAGTTTTATTAGTAGTCTAGCCATCTTTCTCACAAAGGAAGATCTGTAACTTAATACCTTGCCATTTAAATATTATGGGAGGTCTGTCAAACAGATGAAAAAGCAGAAAGGAGTAGAAAGGAATCATTAATCAAGAAGAATGAAGACTGGGATAAATGTTTTCAGAAAGTATGGGCAAAGAAGTCTTAACAAATTATTCAACAGAATTATAAGACAGATTTTTTTTCCTTTTCTCTTAGGTGTCCTGGGGAAATCCTGATGCACGAACTCCCTTATTCAGCGTGAGAGGTGGGAACTAAGTGCAGGTGCTGAGGAACTTCTTGCAGTGAAGTCCATGAACTAGCCAGCGTCTATTGCCCAGAAATATTTTGGGGTACAAAAACATTCCTTTGGTTGATTGTGCTGTGTTAAAGAATGTTATTTATTTAATTTGCTTTTCTTTTTAAAGATAACCTGCCTTTATTAGACCTTGGATCTACATGTGAAGAAAGATAGGCTATATAGAAACAGATTCTAACTTATATTTGGGATGTTCTAAGGGTTTAAAATATACTCTATTTTAGACACACTCCAAACACCACCAATTACATATATTTGCTGTTTGGTGGAAAGGAGAAACAAATCTGCGCCCTTCCAATTCTGCACTGCTGGATTTAAAAAGGAACCAGGCAGATACAACACGACACTTATTTCATGCATATACCTGGGAGATGGAATACACTACTTTTGCATTACACTTGCTTTTATCTGTTCTTCATTTCCAACAATTGTTACCAATACATAAACACCGTCACTGTTCTCTGCTTATTCTATTTTCATCTGAGAGACACAAAAGTTCCAATTGTTTAAGCCCAAAAGGTATGTGTGCATCTCAAAAAAGCTGGCAGATATTGCATAGCTCCTGTTATTATTATCAGGCTGTTAACTGTCAAACTACAATTTTAATATTCTCCCTCATGAAACGTTCAAAAATCAATGGCTGTTAAAGCTGTGTTTCACTCACTGTTGTATACAGGAGTTATGTTATGAAAGTTTCTCTGAAGAGATTATGTCACCCTAGAGCAGCCATCAGTTTGAAGCAAGACAGCCACTGGAGTTGAAGTGATGGGACATGATAATGTGCCCCCCCTTCTCAGGAACGTTGCACAGAATGAGCCCACTGGGGCAGCCATTTTTTCTGCACCATCTCCCTGGGAATGACAACATGTCACCATGCCCCATTGCTCCCATCTGCACTTGCAGTATTAGCTTTAACATGCATGGCATATATATATCTTTAGGCACCAGGCAAAAACTTTCCTCTATAATGGACAGGCCTTTGGCCTACAACTATTTGTGGCTTTTTAGGAGTTGGTGGGGTGTATTTTTAATGTATTTCTCTCCCCCCCCCGACTTGCTTTTAATGTTTCAAGGTGAGGGATGTTTGGTTGTTTAGTTTTAAGTAGTTTTGGGTTGCGCCGGGCGAGTTAAAGTGGGTAACAGAATAAATAAATAATATAGCAGGAGGCATGCTTTCTAATTGCTCCAGGTGTGTAGTACCTACGAGAGAGAGAGAGAGAGAGAGAGAGAGAGAGAGAGAGAGAGAGAGAGAGAGGTGTCAATTCAGCCCTTGGACAACCTCATGGGATTCAGTGAGCATATGGATTCTAGAGCAGTCCTTATTCTAATCCACCTTGATTCAGATGGTTTCGGTCAGAAACATTTGGTTTGGAATTCAGACCCACCACGTGCCTCAAGCATCCCTACTTGAAACATGAATTTCCATCATGTTAACTGGAGGAACAAAGATGAAAGGCAGTGTCCAACCAAGTAGTTCTGCCAACACAAGGACTTTGAACTATACAGTAGAATTTTTCCTTTCTTGCTTCTCCCCATATGCTCCCTAGATCAGTTTTGGAGGCCTCCCTCAACCAACCAGAGCAGATTTTAGGAGGGTGTAAAGAAAGGAGACGGGATGGAAGTTCCATTGTGCAAGTGGAAGTCATTATGCTAGTGGAAGCACTTCATTGAATACCAGTTGGGTGGTATTCAATGGAGCTTTACTCAGAGAAAACTCGCTGAAATTAATGAACACAACAAAGTTAAGCTCATTGATTTCAGTGAGTCTGCTCTGAATAAAATCTAGTTGAATACCATCCAGTCTGATTTCCCTTAAACTTTGGTTGCTTCCCCCAGCAGTATTCCAATCAAGGGTGGATATATGGAGAGAGATGTATGAAATAAATATTGGCCAAATTGTCACATTGTTTTGCTACCATTAGGAATAGGGGGAAATTTGATTTGGTAAGCATTTGAATGTGAACTCACCAAACTTCAGTGTTCAAAAAATATATATATGCAAACAAAACTCAGCTATCCTATTGAAATGTGCACGTCTCTGAATTTTGCAATGCAGTTCTCTAGCCAAATAATGTGCACATTAGAGGAAAGTGTGCATAGAGTGTGGATGAAAATAATATAAAATGCACAATGTTGGGGAAAATGGCTTGCAAAGATGTGTACAATAGGCAACATTGCATACAAAAATGAATGTATTGGGAGAAATGCTTACTAAAATGCTAACATTATGTGTGTTGACATTAAATGCAAAATGATGCAGAAATGAGGATAATTTAACTTGGGGGGGGGGGGGAGATGAGAAACCAAAACTGACAATGTGCCCATCCCTGGCTGCCCCTATCTTGGCTCAAAATAATTCATGGGAGCCAAAGAGAGAGGATGTTCATATCATGTACTGTCCAGACTGCAGCATCTAATGCAGCAACATTTGAAATTGTGATCTGAGATCAACAACCTGTAGCCTTAGTGCACATAGATACCTTAGACACTTCAGACATGATCATGACATGAATATTATGCCACAAATGCTGACTTTTATAAATCACACATTATTCATTCAGCTGCATGATCATTTACTGCAGGTTTGGGTAGATTAGTTTTGGTTTTTTACTCCTCTAGCAAACACCTTGGTTTCTTAAAAAGTTTTCACTGGGCTCAATTTGCATAAGTGAGAGATGTAATGCTGTCAGGAGATATCAGATCTGCTGAATAGAACAATCTGTTGTTGTATTTTGTTGCACAGTAAACTTTTTACCCTTCTGAACATCCTCTTAAAAAAATAACATAAACATTGCACAAAACATGAGGCAGCTTAGCTCAATGATGCAGTCATTAGTGCTGCATAATCTGATTCATTTGATGTTTTAATAATGCAAAACATGGTTCCTGTTTTATTACATTGCTGCTAATGCAGAAATGACATGCTTACAGAAGATTTACTATATTGCTATTTGCATATAGTCTTCCTTAATAGACAGGAAAACTCACTACACTTTTGAAGTGAAATATTCAGTCTATGATTCACACTGAACACAGACTGCCATCTTCTGTCTTAACTGCATGAGACATAAATCCAGAAAAGTACTGATGGCAGAAATATGGCTTGTTAGCTGGTACTTACGTTCATGTGCAATTTAGAAAACGTTCTTTGTGTCCATGTTGTTGTTTTAAAAATGAAGCTTGAAAGACATTTTAGTGGTGATTTTACTACAGATATTATCCCACAATATGACAGTTTTGACTGTGCTGCACAAGAAATGTGGATGTTAATTCGGTTGCCAGTCCAAAAGCAGTGTTGTTCTTTTTTTAACCTCTTTTCTTCAATGGTGAGCAGCCTCCACCTGGCATCAACAGGTGTATTATTCTGTATTTCTTGTTCCTTCACATGGATCATACAGCAAGCCAAGCAAGCCATTAAACAGATTCTTCCAGTCCTACTATTTGGACCAGAAAGACCAGGAGCAAATCACAATGTCCAGATCTCTGCAGAACTCAGAGCTACATGTCACAAAATAAAAACAACATCCTATTTACAGATGATGCCACATCACACTGCAAGTGAGGGTCTTGCATGGTTGAAAATTCTTTGATATGAAAGATCCCTTCTTACTGACATATAGTTTTTTTTATGTGCAGGACTTTACTTGCTTATTTATTTATTTATTTATTTATTTATTTGTTTGTTTATCTATTTATTTGTGGAGGGACTTTCATGCATGCGCCTCTTGAAACTTCACTCTTCCACAGAATCAGACTGAGTTTCTCCTAACAGTTTCAAGATACCACCCTTAGTGAGAATCTTTGGAGATCCAATTGACTTAATGGCTCCCGGGAAGTGATGCAAGCCGTAACTTATTGTTGCATGCCATCCCAGTCTCTGAGTGGCGCAAAATTCCAGGAGCTTATCCAGGCTTTGTGTTTTCCTTTGGAAATGAGGCACAGCAGCAACTGCGGTGCCTTTGTGATATGTGGTTTAGTTACACATATATACAACCTGAGTCTACAATGGAGGGTTCACAGCATTAACATCCCCAAAGGGTATTCTTTTCTCCCATAACAACATCATACTCTGCCTCTCTGGCTTTCCGTTGTGCAGCTTTCCCTCTAGGTCACCTCCCAGAAAACTATTACCTCTAACTCAGGCTTTGTCCTTCTAACTATCTAAGATCTGGAGAAGGGCTCCCACCCATTTGCCATCTGGTACAAAGCCCCATTTCCTTTGCTCTTGATGGCCCATCGCCAAGGCAATCACATCAACACTGTGAACCGCCCTGAGATCTTATGATGAAGGGTGGTATATCAATCTGGCAAACAAATAAGCACTATGCTATCGTATACTAGATGAACAGTGTACCATGCCAGTGTGCAGTTCAGTTTTAGTTCTGCAGTACAAGCAGCAGCGTGCTGCATGATTTGTTCCCTCCAAAAACTGTTTTATATTAAAAGAGTTGGTATTATATTTCCTCAATTTAAATATCACAGGCTTTTCCAAGTGCTGTCACTTGGCAGTGTGCCATGTGGCAGGTGTCACATGTAAATTTTCTTTTGTTGTCTATCGTTACCAAATGCATGCCATGTCAGTCAGCACATATGCTGGTCATTGGCTGACATTTAGATGCTTTGTGGGTTGGCCAACACAAGAGTGCATGATCTCTTAAAGTTATGTGCTTCCACCTTGGGCAACCAGATGTTGCTGGACTACAACTTTCATTCACGACCTTTGGCTAAATTGGCCAATGGGAGTGATGCTCCAACAATATTTGGGGATCCAAAATCTTAAATGTTACATCTTCCTTAAGGATTACTACCACTGGTGAACACATTTTAATAATGCACTTTAAAAAAAAATGTAATGGAGCTCTCCATAAATTTAAATAATAATTAGGCATGTCTATACATCTGCATCACCTTGCCCTCTGTCTATTCATCGTATATGCCATTAGCTGTCATTCACTGTGAATTGTTTAGCATTGCCTGAGCTGCGTTAAGGGTTGTCAGCTAGTGATAAAGGAGAGTGTGCTTTGTCAAAGCCGGTGCTGATTTAACTTGGGTATTGGATTTCAGGATTCACTTTTGTACAAACATGCTGGGAAGCCTGTTCCTGTGACATTGGCAACAATGTCAGCACTGTTCTTCAAGGTCAAAACTTGCCTCTTAATCTATGGGGAACAAATAAAATGATAAATTGTCCAAAGGCATTCTACAACATGTAAGGTGTTAGCACAAAGTCAGAAGATCTAAATGATAGAAGAAGCAGATACTCTCATTCTTGAGATATATCTTAGGTGAATGGCAGAGGTGTTGGAAGTCTTGAAAGAAGCCTACAGGGGGAATTTGAAGAATACCTGTATGCACCAAGCCTTATTCTGGCTGGGATTTTGAACTAAAAATATTTATAATGTTAAGTTCATAACTCAAATATCTTCCTTTATACAATATGCAACCATGAGGACATAGGGAAGTTTTGCTTATTGTTGTAATGCCAGCTTAGCATCAGCATATTTCTAAGTTTAAAATAGTTTTATTACATCCCTTTTACTGTTTTGGGCATATGTCTGTCCCCTTAGAGCATATCCTTGAGGATCTTCCCATATTCCATTCTGTGGACCTAACCAAGACAGAATAGATGACACTGAGACAGGAATCTGCTGGGAATGTGGGCTTGGGAGAACACATCTTTGTTTAAGACTCTATCTTGCCATGTGATGCCCAAAAACTTCCTTAAACAGTGCACGTGGAAGGTGTTGAGGTGTTGCTCCAAGTGGTTGTACATTGCCCATGGCTCACTTCCATAAAGCAGCATGCTTAACATGCAAACCTAGTAGACCTTCATCTTGGTAATGGACGTTAACATCACGTTCTCCTATACCCTTTTGGAGAGGCAAGCCATTGTGGCAGTTGCCTTGTCAATATGTTTGTCCAGCTCAGCATTGATGGTGAGCTTGCTGGTTATGGTGGAACTCAGGTAGACAAAATTGTCAGGTGTGTTATCACCAACTGTACATTCTTTAACCACTACAAAATATAAACTAAGGTTTCTCACATTCTATGTATTAAGGTAATCATGGAGAACCACAATGCTGGGTGATACCATCATCAAAGGCCAGCAGTGATTTTTGTTTTTATTTGTTTTATGAGAAGGAAACATGCGTTCAAGGGAGTTGACATCTATTTTATGTATGATGTTCTGAGGTAATGCTTCATTCTGTTTTCACTAACAAAACGAAACAAAAAGGATGTTTGCATCCATGAAACTTTTCTGAAGCTATGCTCACAGGGCTATGTGTCAGGAGTCCAGTCCCCAGCTTGATAACACAGTGAGCATAGTTAATTAAAAAGGATAATTTGTTGTCAAAACAAATAGATAACTCCGGATGACATTAACACAGCCTCTGCCATCATGAATCAAGATGACCCTTCTAAGGGTCCCTTCCATTTTCTAAAACAGAAAGCGAACTTACAAAGCTTACATCTTTTTGCTTCCTGTCTAACAAGCCCCCCATACAACTCTTCCAAGTCACTATCTCTGTCTCTGTTCCCACCTGATGAACTGCTTCCTTCTCTATTGACGGTATTTTGCACTTCTTGAGAGCATTGGCAGGGCTCTGCTCGCCCTCCATCATTCTCTTATCAACTGGCATTCCTAAGGGCGGGTGAGTTGGCACTAGGCTATGCTCATCTTGTCTGACAGTTAACCCTCGCTCTTCCTGGCTACTTTCTTCACTGGGAGCTGATTGGGCTGGCTCATTTGTGATGCTATGAGACTACTGAATGGGACTATACAGATTTGCATAGAACAGCACTTTCAGAGATCTAAATTTCACTTACTGGAGCCGTGCTTATGTTCAATGCTGAATGGTATGGTGGTTGCCAACCACCGCCACAGTTGCTCCCACACTTAGGGTGCATTTTCTATCCATGTGTATCTTTGGCATGGGTTCATCCCACAGCTTGACTGTAGTCAAAAAAAAAGGCCTCCCCACCTTCCAATTATTGTCCCTGATCTTGACCAAGAAAACTGCACAGAAAGTGCCATGCAACTGTCATCATCCATAATGGTAGTGGGATTTTAAATGTTATAGAGATGAATGCATGGGAAAGTGGCACTGACATTGGCACTATTACATCTAAAAGGCACCATATTTAGGATGGGTTGTATATCTGTATGATCCCAATAAGTGCCAATGTGTTGGGTAACTACTCAGTCCATCCTCCATGTGAGAAGGTAAACATCCTACCCAGAATCAAATGGAAGCAATCATTGTGACACTGGCAGCATAACTGGGTGGACAGGGACACTTCAATTGCACACTAGAGCTTCCATATCTGCAATGGATCTCTGGATAAGGGTATCTGTGAGTGTGTGCAACTCAAGTCTTAAACAAGGTTCAATTTTCTGATAAGCCTTCATTTAAATTATAAGAATTTATTAAGCTAGAAAATGTTCAGTACTTGAAATAGCGATATGAACACATGCAGCTGAAAGGGTTTTTGATGAAAAAGATATTAAGGATGATATATACAGCAGAATAGATTAGAAATGTAATAATTAGAATAATTAGAAATGTAAATAGCAGTGCATTTTGCGAATAATCAGGAGAATCTGGTCATTAAAGACTAACAAATATATTGTGCTGCAATCATACAGTGCAAGGCTGCTCAGAAGTACAACTGAGTAAGATGGGGCAGTGTTAACTCGTAAGATGCCATAATACCCTCTTGTTTTTGCTGCCACAAGTCTGCCACTCTGCAGTTTGTTTTTGAATTCTGATTCTATTATATATCCCCATTTTATTAGTAAATGATAGCAATCAACTTCTATTGAGCATTCCACAGAAACTGCCCTCATTTGATCATTTGCATGTAGACTTTCTTACAAAAAGAAATTTATTCAATTAATTATAACAAATGGGGTTGTTGATTTTAGTAACTGAGCGACTGCTACTGGTCTATGAATATCTCTGTTGCCAAGGCAAAGCTGAATGTTGCTTTGGAAACTGGAATTCCAATGACAAGCTAAAAAAATTGTTGTAGTTCATGTAACAATCAAGACTAAACTTTTTAACATGGAAGCTGCATCCCCCATGCTTTCCACTATCAGCTGTTATTCCCATGCGTGCTTGTGAGAGGATATATATCATAAGTGTTTGTTGCTGCCTCACAAAAGTACATTTACTACTACTGATTCAATTTTTATCCTGCCCTTCCTTCTGAAGGTGACTCGGATGGGTTTATCAATGGGTAATAGCCATAGCTGTCAACTTTTCCCTTTTCTTGTGAGGATACCTATTCGGAATAAGAGAATTTTCCTTTGAAAAAGTAAAAGTTGACAGCTATGGTAATAGCTGTGATCGCTAAATGAAACATATGTATATGCTTTTGCACACTAGATGCTACAAGCAGACAACAAAGGAAAAGCTGTTTCCCCAATACCCTGCTTATAAGCTTCTCAGAGGAACGTGGCTGGTCACTGGTGGAAAAAGTACACTGGAAGAGATGATCCCTTCCATTTGTTTTGTGCTCCTAGAAGATGGTCCTTAGGTTAGTACTGAAGAGGGATGGGGAAATTGCTGCCCTCCATACATTGAGACTACCACTCCCATCAGCCCTGATCACTGGCCATACTGGAGCTGCAGTACTGGAGTCCAACAACCACTTGAGAACCATGGGGTCTCCAGCCCTAGTGCAGAATAGTCCTAAGATCACAACCATGCCATACATTTAGAGCACTATGGTACCCCTTTAAACAGTCATGGCTTTCCCTAAAGAATCCTGGAAAGCGTAGTTTTTTTTAAGGATGTTGAGAGATGTTAGGAGACACCTGCTCCCATCACAGAGCTACAATTCCCAGAGTTCCCTCTGGAAAGGGATCAGGCCCATGCAGAGCTTGTCTGAGCAACGGGATGGCTGGGAGGCACAGGTGTTCTTGGCATGACAGCGTACGTTTGGCAGGTCCCTGGCAGGGCCTTCCAGCCAGCTTAGTCCTCTGAGGCCCGGCACAAGTGTGCATGTCTGTCCCTACCCCTGCACAGGCCTGAGAGGGATTGGCTGTTAAACCACTCTGGGAATTGTAGGAGGGGAAATAAGCATCTTCTAACAACTTAGCACCCTTAACACACTTCAGCTCTCAGTTCTTTGGGACAACCCATGTCTATTCAAAGTGGCATCATAGTGATTTAATTGTATGGTGTGAATGTGGCCTAAGTGTCCTGGAAGGTACAATTTCAAAAAACCAAGTTGCAGTAATATATTTTTTTTCACATGCGCCTTTGTAGCGTGATTACTTTTAATTCAAAATCGAGTGGGGTTTTTTTCATTGGCCCCTAATGGATATAATGCTGATGCAGGTGAAATTGAAGAGAAATCTTAAATACCTTGATTTCAGTGGGGAATGGAAGGTGCAAGCGAACACAAAATGAATGAACCTTTTCCTTTGTGAAATCTGTTCATTTTGCCTCCAGCTTTCTTTCTCCCAGCAGGAGTCACTATTAACCAGAGCTATACTTCTCTTTTTTTCCAGTCAGTTATTTTATAATGTATATTTGCAAATACTTTTTGAAGTTCACATTTGATAAAACTTCAAAGGAGCCACTTGGTGCCTTGGGAAAGAAAGAAAGTGAATGTAGAAGAAATAACGTTACTACAATAAGGTTTGCTGCTAGCTATAAGTACAAAGAGGCCATGCTCTGGCTAAACACATAACTTCTAAAGTTGCTTTGAGCTAAGGTGAGAGTTGCAGGAAACTAAAACAAAACTAGTTCTTGAAGGGAGCTTTCATAACATGTTGTAGTTTCATCAATAAAATATGGATAATTTTGTTTTGAAAAGAATAACATTTCAGCTGTGGCTTTTTCCTTCTCTCTCTGAAAATACAGTAATCTAAAACAATTTTTAGGGATGTTCTCTTCTGTTATTGTTCTAGGGTAGGGAAACCTGTGGTCCTCTAGCTGTTGTGTGCTGGTCCAGGGGGGAGGTTACCGTGGGGCGAGGTCCAAGAACTGAGACGAGGGAACCGGGCAAGGACAGGAACTCTAGGGGAACAGGACTGGATGCTGGCCGAAACAGCTCTTCAACGACGTTGCTCCCGCAACCTGGGACTGGGCTGACTGGCCTTTATCTTCTCTGAGGCCAGGGGCGGTCCCAGCCCCCAGGTGATCCGCCTCTCCTGGCCTTAAGGCGAGCACTCCTCCTGGGAGAAACCAGTTCCCTCCGCTTCTCTGCCCTGAGCCTCTGCAGCTCAGGAGAGGCCAGTGGGTTACTGGACCCAGGGGGAGACTCACTTTCCCCTGACAGGGCTGGGAGAGGTGCACCTGTAGGCAATGCGTCCTCAATCGCCTCCAAAGCCAGAGTGGATTCACCTGGTGCCTGCTCCTGAGGATCCGGCACAGTTGCAGGCGCTTAAGAATCAAGGCCCTGCCCCAGCTCAGCCGGCCATGGAGGCGGGGACTCCTGTGCAGGCTGGGATTCCTCCGGTTCAGCCTCTGAATCGGATTCCCAGGCCATCACATGTTGTTTCACCACAGCTCCCATCATCCTTGACTATTGGCCACGCTAGCTGGAGCTGATGAAAGTTGGAATTCAACATTCTCTAATCTCGTGCCCTCCAGGTGTTTTGGACTACAATTCCCATGAAGCCCAGCCAGCATAACTGCACTAGCAGGGGCTGGTGGAAGTTGTCTAAAATATTTGGAAGGTGCCATGTTGAGGAAGACTGTTCTAGGCATTTGATTTACCTCATGGCCACTCCACCTTGGTTCCAATTTAATGTGGAGAGTTTCCAAAACTAATTTCAGAACTGGCCTATGTGCAGATTGCTGCAGTTTTCATGCCTTTTTCTTCCCACATCCTGGTTACTGATGCACACATGTGCACAGCAAGTAATCATGACACAAATCAGAGAAACCAGTAGGAGAACACTTCAATCTCCCAGGACATTCTATACAAGATCTCAAAGTAGCTGTTTTACTACAAAGGAATTTCAGAAATAGACTGGAAAGAGAAGCTGCTGAATTGCAAATCATTACCAAACTTAAAACCATGGAGACACCTGGCCTGAATAAAGACATTGGATTCTTATCTCACTATACATGACAAAGCCATTTTTCACCTTCTCACCCCTTGCTTTTTCCTGTAAGACCTACTGCAGTCGTTAATAGTCGTCAACAGGCTCATCACAGCTATCTGCCAATCACCCATCCCCACCCTCCTCTGAGTAATACCCCTCCCCACCTTCTCACTATATAGAAGGATCTGGCAACTTCTGTTTCAGTGTATCTGAAGAAGTGTGCATGCACACGAAAGCTCATACCAAGAACTAACTTAGTTGGTCTTTAAGGTGCTACTGGAAGGAATTTTTTTTGTTTTGACTATGGCAGACCAACACGGCTACCCATCTGTAAACAAATCCTTTACACCATCATGAATCAGGGGGCTGTGTTTCAACAATGTGCACAGGTCTGCAATAAACAAATGGAGCTGAAGCTGTAATAAACTTTACATGTATTGTTGTTTAGTATAGCAGCCTGTAAAAAAAGTCCAGAAATTCAAAGTGGCAGAATACATCAGTCTGACTCTTCAAACAAGATTAGATAATTCAGCACATCCAAATCTCAGGGGAAATAATATGGAATATACATGCACACACACACACTTTTATTTTTATCTAGTATTAACTTGTTGATTTTTCACCAATGCTACTTATACCTACAAACTTTACATTTTCTAAGACACATATAATCCAACGAAAATTGGTGCACTTTTCAACAACATACAAAGTCCCACTGTAGGCTTCCAAACAGAGACCTCTAGCTGGAGGGAAAACAACACATTCAAATGGCTCCCTTCCCCAATTGTCAATTGCACCTGTGTGTGTAGAGCACTTTCCTCAAAGCAGGCTTTGATTCCAAAAGGTGAAAAGCTGGATGTTCCAAAGGAGGTGAAAGGGAAAAGATTCTGGCTGCTATCTTATACAGTGGTACCTCGGGTTAAGTACTTAATTCATTCCGGAGGTCCGTTCTTAACCTGAAACTGTTCTTAACCTGAAGCACTATTCTGGGTTAGCGGAGTGTGTAACCTGAAGCGTATGTAACCTGAAGTGTATGTAACCCAAGGTACCACTGTACCCGCCTGGCAACAAAATCCCATTGCAGTGGAATCTCTACTTACAACCATAATCCGTTCCAGAGGTCCAGTCATAACTAGAAACGTACATAAGTAGAGGCACACTTTTCCATAGAAAATAATGGAAAAGTGAATTGATCCGTTCTAGACGATGAAAAACACCCCCTAAAACAGCAATTTAACATAGATTTTACTGTGTAACAAGACCATCAATCCATAAAATGAAGACAATAATCAATGTACTCTACTATAAAATAAATAAGACAGTATTAGATGACAAAAATAACCTTTATTTATTTTTCTTACATGCGCTGAGGGTGGGTGGGTTTACCTGGCTACAAGCTGGGGGTGGGGCAAGGGTCAGCAAAGAGCTGATTCACTTTGGGCAGGGTCACTTTTTTTTCTTGCCAGGCCAGGTTCTTCTCTGGACTTCCTCAGGTTAATATATTCTTACCAGCTTCCTATTTCCCACCAAACAGGTGATCAGTGGGGTTTTTATTTTATTTTATTTTATTTTAAAAGGCTTGTACAAGTGTCACTCTGGCTGCTCTGCATTCATTCCATTGGACTGGACTGCTTAACTTTGACTGGATTGTGCTCAACATTTGCTAATAACAATTAGGTGGGTGAGTTTGTTGTGCCACTCTAGAGTCCTGAGCCACCTTAAATACAAACATGTTCCATTTATTTAGTAACAACTGTCTTCACCTTTAAGAAATTTAAAGACATTTTTTATGGCTAATAACAGTAACATAAAATAAATACAAATCAACCACCTTCACGGAACCTTAAATCAATATTGACTAAAGTTTTGCTTGTTAATTCATGAACTCACAAATAAGTATATTCATGATTTCCAAATATATTGATTCAGTGAATTGGACTAATTAAACTAATTATTTCACTGTCAATACTATCTAGCCACCTGTTTTAATAAATTTAAGCAATCTGAAATGCTAAGAGTTCACAGCTAGGATTGGATCGATGGATCACTGTTAGAGGTTACAGATGGGTAGCCGTGTTGGTCTGCCATAGTCAAAACAAAAAAAATTCCTTGCAGTAGCACCTTAAAGACCAACTAAGTTAGTTCTTGGTATGAGCTTTCGTGTGCATGCACACTTCTTCAGATACTCTGTTAGAGGGTAACAGATGGTAAATCAACAAAGCCAGCTGGAAAGGGGAGGAGAGACCTACTTTTAACTACTCACCATTTCAAACCAATATGCTGAGTCATATTTTTTGTCCTGAGGTTTAAATATTGATATTTGATATTTCAACTGGGTTGGCTGCCAAAATGAAGCCCACAGGGAGCTCTTCCATTCTTCGCTTTGCAAAAAGTTTACAGTCTCTGGTAACATAAATCAGGATAGTGATCTTCAGCAAGGTAAAAGATTTAAGCTGCCTGCAGCTAAAATATAAGCTTAATAACAAAGGCCCAGCCCATAGGTCTTCTCTAAGTATAGAACAGTATGAAAATTAAGTGTAACTGCATAATTTCCATACAAACAGATATTGTAACTATGTGAAGCTCTGACTTTTGGATGTGTTGATCCTTGATCCTTATATCAAGTCTAATAATATCTGGAGAACCGCAAGTTCCCAGTCTCTAATCTATAAGGTCTAAACTATCTTTAATCTGAGGGTGTGCAAGATTTATTTTATAAATTCAGGAGCTGTAAGAGCTGCAAGCACTACCTGTCTGGGATTGAGTGTGTGGTTCCAAATTGACCAGGGCATGTCTAAACTAGGATGGTGTGGTGATAAAATGGGCACTGCAGCTCTAACAGATGTCAGGAAAAGGGAATTTCAGCAGGTATTGCTTGCATACCTTACCCACCTCCATTGCCTTGCAATGGAGGCCAGTTGGGCCAGTAGTGTTTCACAGTCTGCCACCAGCTTTCTCTTTTTATCTCTAATTCTGTCTGGAAAGAAAAATCAGAGGTACAACCCAGTTTTCTGCTTTGGTGAGAAAGCATCCAGCTAACAGCTTCCGCTCTCTGTCAAGCCAGGGTAGCTTGCATTCAATGGGCATCCTTTACATATGGTAAGGTTGCAAGCCTTGTCCAGGCAGCAGCAGGGCTTGGTGGAGTGACAGGGCCATTGCTGCATCCACAACCCCACTTCTCACACCAATTGGGTGGGCAGGGGCAGGCTTACCACTGTACCAGCCTGATGCCATCATGAAACAGCAATGGGACAAGCTTGGAATATAGAAGAAATAGGAATCTGTATCCAGATGAGTCAGACACACAATAATCCAATCTCCCTTTCCTGTGATTATTTAGATGTACACTTTTCCTATCCCAAAATCATACACTAAATACAGCAAAATAATGGGAACTAATTAAGATGAAGTGGAGGTACCGAGAGAGAGAGAGAGAGGAAGTATGAATGCACAGCCACACACATCACAGTGTTTTGACAAGGATACAGGATGTTGTTATCTGCTTTGGTTTTGGTTCTCTGACTGCAAGCAACTCAGGTAAGGAAACACATTTTGGCTCCATACATTATACAAACTGACAGCATGGAAAAGAACCCGATTGAGCAGCTTCCTTTTAAATTCATCTTGCATTTCAAAGCCTAAGGAAATTTTAAATAGCACCAAGGCAGCTATATTAACAAGTTTACTTAACAGAGCAGTTCTCTTTCTGTACATAGAGTCATAGCTGTGGCCTCTAGAAACCATGTCAAATTTGCTTCTCTCTTTTGCACTTGTGTATAAACATAACTAATACCAAGAGAATGGATGCTGTCCTGGTTAATCAGTGCAGGACTAGCCTTGATGCTAAATAATCTAAGAGAAAGGCACCAGACACAAAGTGATCATGTTGTGGTTTATCGTATTACAAGATTTCTCAGTGTGAAGCGAGTCCTGGTCTCTCTCAGCTTAAGGGTTATTTTAAAATTCCCCATAGCTTCAGTAGGGTGTAGAAGAATTATCAGGTGTGGAAAGGGATCACAGGATCATCTGCTTCAAATGCTGTATTTTTAAATTGTTGAAATCCACCCTGGGACCTTATGGAGAAGGTCAGGTAAGAAATTTAATAAATAAATGTTCATACAGTCTTCTGTACAGAGCTTATGTAGACATGCAATTAAGTAAACGCTGTACAGAAGGTCAGGTGCATACAAGTAATTTGGAGCCAGAGCTGGCCAGAGCAATTTCAACACACACAATTGATATATGTGTGTACAAGCCTTGATAGACAACCACCCTCACTGCATGTAGGAATTCCAGCTGCTTACTCAGTATGTGTAAAAGCCCTATGCAAATGTTGTAATGAAGCAAGGACTCTAGTTTCCATTCATCTGTAAGACAGAGCAGGAGTCAGAAGCAGCCAAAGAGAAATGAAAACCTAACACATGCTTTGAATATAAAAAAGTACTTGACTTTAAATGAACTTGCTATTAATATTTTTTTTGCTAAAAAAAAGAAATTACATTATTTTAGCCTGCATATATTTAGATGCCAGAATTTTAAATGAAACATCTTAAAACACTTAATCCTTTCTGCAGAAGGCTTCACTTTGACGACCATTAACTATTCCTATCATTTTTCTAATTAGCTAATTTTATAGAAAGGGACAGAAGATGAATGCTATATGCAATCCCATAGAAAAGCTAAATTTAGCCGTGTGCTATGAAAACTCAGGATCATGTCTGTGAGTGTCCTGATTGAAATCCACAGGGCAAAGATGACAAAATGCATGGCTTTGTGCCAGACCATTCACTCAGTGTCTTTATCAAAGAGGCAGAATGAAAAAGAGTCTATCTTTCATCACTTAAACACAGCAAAAGCTCTTTTTATTCCAATTGTCTGTTGAATGCAAATTATGGTTGTAGATACTCTACATCTTTGGAACCTAGCTACATAAAGGAGTGCCTTTTTCCCATGTAGATTTGAAGACCGTAGAAAGGCCTTCTTGGTGGTCGCTCCCCAATTATGGAGCTCCTTCCTCTTCGAAATATGGCACACCAACAAAAGACACACTTCTTTGTTCAGGCATTTTTTTGGGAATTAACACTCCAGCCTGTTTGTTTAATTATGATTTTGTATTCCTAATTGTTTCAGATTGTAAGTATAATTTGTTGGCTTTTGTGATCAGGGGTTTATTTTTTTAATGTTTCTGTATGCCACTCTGAAGAGTGGATAACAAGCAAGCAAGCATGGTGTCAAGTGAAGTTTGTATACAAAATTGCAATTATTTATTTCAACAAAGTTTTTTTTAAGTATATCAATAATAGATGCTCAATTATTAACTGGGGGGAAGTACTATGTAGAAGTCACTGGACGAATTCTAATAAATGTTGTCCTAATATGCTACTGTTCAACAGAATTTTGAGGACAGCAATACTGTACAGTGGTACCTCGGGTTAAGAACTTAATTCGTTCTGGAGGTCTGTTCTTAACTGAAACTGTTCTTAACCTGAGGTACCACTTTAGCTAATGGGGCCTCCTGCTGCTGCTGCGCCACCGGAGCACGATTTCTGTTCTCATCCTGAAGCAAAGTTCTTAACCCGAGGTACTATTTCTGGGTTAGCGGAGTCTGTAACCTGAAGCGTATGTAACCTGAAGCGTATGTAATCCGAGGTACCACTGTACTAGATAAATCATACTTGTAATGAAAGAGCTAGCTTCACCCCTGCTTCATTTCTCTCCAGAATTCTATTAGAATATGCTGCTTGATTTTTAACAATTTAATGTTGAATTTATCCAAGCATGGACCTTTGAACCTTGGTTACTATAAATCTTGAATCTCTTTCGACACATGCACTTGTGATCTTGCAGTGAATGTAGAAATGACTACAGTGACACAACTTGACAACTCATGAAATGTTGGGGTTGAGTGTTCGTTTCTTTGAAATGTTGAGGGTTGGCACTGGAAAACAGCATAGTTCTTGTGCCTTCAACAGCTGCATGATAAGCAAAAAAAAATGACTTATAATATGGAGATGTAATTGCGTGACCAGGCGGTGACAGTCCCAGCCCCCAGGGATCATAAAGAAGGAATAAAGATTCTGAAAAGTTATATGGAATTAAAATCAGGCCACAACTTTATTAAACTTCCAAATGTAGAAAGACCTTGGCTTAGGCCTTGGGCGTGTATCCCTCCCAGGCCCTCAACCAGGGGAACTGGGGCTCATCAGGGTAAATGGGATATGGGGGTGCTGTGCAAGACGTAAGTGTAGCAGGCAGCCAAGCCCATATCCCCTCACGCAGGGTAGCTCACTTCAGTGTATGGCCAGTGTATGTCATTTCAGTGTATGGCCAGTGATACCCATATATATATAACCCCTTTAAGAGGGGGACTGGGAATCGCTGCCGCAGGGGGATGAGTCACCACTTTACACACACACACACACACACCCCATATAGGAAAGAAAAGACTAAATGATTCCACCCAAGGCCATAACCGCCAAAGTTGCGACGAATTGCTACGGGGAAGACAAAACCTGCCCATGCAGGAAAAATTTCTTCCCAGTCCTTCAACAGCAACCAGCCAAAGACCATAGCAGCACCCACTAAACAGGAAGAAAAAATTAACCTGCAAACAAGAAACATTGAACAAAGGGAGGGTAGGGAGGGCAAATCTCCAGAGCCGACTACCTGGCTATTGTCTGATCATGGGGAAAGCTTCACCTGTTGGCTTTCTGTCTTTCTGACATACTATTGCGTGAGTGTGGCCCCTGGTTCATTTTTGGACCATCCACCCCACCAACAAATTAGTGTACAACTTTGCATATGACAAAAGGTGTAAGGATGTGTCATCTTTTATGAGTAGGATGAAGGGCTCGATCCAAAAACAGTGTACTCAAGCCAGAAAATCATTTCGGCACCACTGGTTTTACTTTTGCCTTCTTGTTGTCATTGTCAAGATGAGTTTTCATAAATATAAGTCATAGCTATGACTTCATTCATTGACTAAGAACACTAAAAGGTGGGAGAAGGCTAGTTTTTCATGTTTGCCTCATATCTCCAGGCCACTTCTACAAAGCCAGAAGACTTTTTTTTAAAATGAAAACTGAGAATCTAGGGGATATGGTTCAACAGGGTATAACAACTGCCACCAATTTGGGTGGCTTTAAAGGCGGGCTCAATGGGGGGGGGGGAATAAGGCTACTAGTAAAGCCTATATGATTGGAAGAAATATGATCTGAATACCAGTTGCGGGGAATCACAATTGAGAGTCCTGCTTCATGACTTCTCACTGGGCCTCTGGCTGGCCACTGTTAAAACAGAATATTTGACTTTAGAGTCCTTTGATCTGATCTGTTCCTGTGTCTGGAATGGAAGGAAGGCAGACATATCTTCAGGTTTGCAGTTCAATCCTATGCATAGTTACACAAAGGAAGTCAATAGGGCTCGCTCCCAAGTAAGTGGGTATTGAATTGAAGCTATTTCCATGTCCTACTTCAAAGTGTTATGCAATGGCCTGTTTCAATGTGCTAAGGATGTAATCTTGTGTTCTTGACTTCTCCTTGCCAATCACTGAACAATATTAAAGAGGATAGCTGAAAAGGTTCTTGTCTCCATCCTAATTGGAGCAATTCATTGTCTCTGTTGCCTCGAGATGTAATCCTGTGCTCTTTGAAAAATCAGCCAAAGATGCTTTAGTTGTACGTTGCTGAAACTATTTTAAAGATTATACCAGCCTAGGATTAATAAGAAGAGTACTTTCCTTTTGTTTTTGAAGCAATCTACTATCTCTTACCCTTTTTACCTTGAACCACTTAATCAAACTTTTGAATTAGAATCCAGACTTGATTAATGAGCTCTACTGGGATGATTTTTGTCCACAGCTGACTGCTCTGCCTTATGCTAATCAGTTGCAAAAGAAAAGAGAATTGACTCAGCACTGCCTCTTCCTCTTTAAATGTCATCATTGTGAATTCCCCACATCTTCAGACCTGGGCTGATAAAATGTGGGTGGTGGGAACACTACTGAAGTGCAAAATAAAAATGCAGGGTACTTCCCAGTCTGTTCTGCTGAAAAAGTTGGAAGTACATGCCTGTTACAGTGTGAAAACTCAGAATTCACCCAGGGCCATCCTAGGCACCAGACTAAGCCCCAACGTCCTATGTCAAACCTGAAAATAATTTCCTTCTGCAGAAATAGTTTGCAGCTTGGTGGAAGGAGATGGTGAAAACCAATGACTGAACCATTTTTGATGGATGAGAGGAACTAAAGAGGATAGTTAGTTTCCAGTGATTAGCTTCTCATGCTGGCCTACTAAGGAAGCATAACATCCTGAATTGAGAATATACCAAAGTTTTCATATGAGAATCCTTACTTAGTCTTCCTACAGAGAAAAATTCAATCACCCGATGATTTATTCCTGAACAACTATTAACAGGAGACTTCAGCAATGGGCTTCTTGTTGCCTTACATTATTATAAATTTACTTAAACGTAGCACATATTCGCTAGGCTTATGCTTTATAATCCTATTAGCACATATAAATGACAGATACAAATATGCATCATAATATCATGGCTTTACTTTCCAATTCAGTTAGCACTGTAGGGTTGAGCAGGGAATTCTTTGTTCCTCTAAACCACCTGTTTTCTAATCTAGCCTTTCTGTTGCTTTGTATTGCCAGACGACTGAAGGATCATTCCTCCCGCCCCTTGTTCTTTTGTACATGCCAACCATCTCCATTAATGCCAGCTATTGAGACTGGGATGTGTCTATTTAATGGCTCTCCTTAAGTCAATGCATCTGGGGAAGAGCCTTAGCATTTGCAACCTGCCATATGCTCCACCTCTGAATTAGAGTCACCACGTAGTTTCTATAATCATTAGTATGAAAACAAACCCAGTGAATTTATTTACAAGACAATTAGCAAGTTTTTGTGATTTAATCATGTCACAACATTGACAAATGATGTGATTTTTAATACTCCATTGAGCAGCTATGCTGAATTCCAAAAAATGCACTCTGTCTTGTTCCAGCAGACTGTATGCCATACACCCGAAACTCTGCATGCCTGAAAATATGAATAATATTCAGGCAGCAGAGTGCAGTGTAGCAATGTAAAATTGGAGGGCTGACCTGCACATTATAATCATCACATGATATTTGCCAGAAACTGTCTCCAAGTGACAGTACTCTGCTGGTGCTATCACTTGTAGAACTGCTCAGTGCATGATTCATATGAATTTGGGAGTTTCCACAATAGCTACCAGTAATATGTAGCACTGTTGTGGGAACTCTCTGTGTGACTTGAACAAGTTCTGTGATGAGCAATTAGATCAGGGATGGGGAATCCGTGGCCCTCTGGAGGTTGTTGATTTTTTTTCTCCTGAGATAGAGGGATAAAGCACTCTTTCTTATCTTTAGAGATCACTCTAAAAATCAAGCAGAGTGCTTTATCTGATCAGCTCAGGAACTAAAACCATGGGGACTGCGGAGCCACTTTCTGGCAATTTAGCAGGCCAGATCTGACCTATGGGCTACAGGTTAGCTACTCTTGCTGTAGAGTGTGCAACAGAAGAGAATCTCAGTTGTAATCTCCCCTCCCCATAAAAGATGCAACAAACAGAAGCATGGTGCTAATGCTTAGCACAGAAAGCATAGTAGAATTCTATGAATTTATACCCAGAAGTAAATTTCAGCTCCAGGTTGAGAAGGGCAAATCTCTCACTTTCTCTCAGTTTTTCAGTTTTCCTATCTAAAGTTCAGTTCTCCACATTTCTGTATCGAGTTGCAATTTTTTTAATAGTCCACAGGAAAATTAATTGGCATATTTGTGTGACTTTAATTTTTAGTGCTTTTAGTGTTTGATTAGCCTTCCTGAATGTTCAGGACAGGTCAGGCAAGATTTAAAAAAAACAACACTAAAAGGAATCTTGTTAATCATGATAGTTTGATTTACAAGAGAGCCACCATAGTTATTCTCAATGATTCTGCCATGAATTTTCAGCACACATCTATCACATCTAAAATGGAGACTTCTGAGGTATATGAGGCCACAGATTTCCCACATGTGAAAGAAAAATGCCTTAATTGCTATACAATTTACATCTTTCTATCAGTGTAAATAACTTCTCAGTTTAGAATAAATCTTTTAACATCTCAATCTTAGAACACAATTAAAGTCAAATAGAATAATGAGTGACATTACAGGGAAGGCAAAGTAACATTCACTGGGAGTTAGTCAAGCATTCCATATGCCACATAATTACATCCACCCACCAATTTGTTGTGTAAGGGGAGAGAGAGAGAGAGAGAGAGAGAGAGAGAGAGAGAGAGAGAGAGAGAAAGAAAGAAAGAAAGAAAGAAAGAAAGAAAGAAAGAAAGAAAGAAAGAAAGAAAGAAAGCTGTATCTCAAACTTCAGGACTTTGCAAAGCACTTCATTGTTGAAGTTGTCAGTCATGTTGTTGATGTGGCATTGCCATTTTGCAGATCTGACATCTGCTCCTTTATTTATTGAAACATATTTATTCTACTGAGTCATCTGATCAAGGTTGCATACTACGTTCAGACTAAACCCATGCAAATTAAAACAATAACAATTTGTCGTCATCACAAGAAGGGGGGAACCCTAATTACACTATGAGTCATAGTTGGATGGTAAAACAACAACAGCCAGCCACTAGCCATATGAAAGAAGGCCTGCTGGAGGAGAGCACAAGTCTATCTATTCAGGTATCCTGCTTCAGACAGTGGCCAACCAGATACTTCTGGGAATCCCACAAGCAGTGCTTCAAGGTAATAACCGTCCTCCAAAGTTGCTTCCCAGTGGGGAAAGACTATAACCTCCCAGCCACTGGTGTTTAATATCATCCTACTTCTGTGCTTTGAGGTTCCGTAAAACCATCATGATAAATAACCACTGACAGACCTTTCCTCCAAAAGCCTTGTGCAATGAGCAGGCTTTACATTTATTTTCTAAAAGTCCCCAAGTGAAGTGAGAATGTTCTGGGAGATGTTTAATTACCTTTGGAGCTATGAGGGAGCTCAGAAGGCTGTGCTGGGGAACTTCTTTCAGACCAAGGGCCAGATTTGTACCTGGGCTAACCTCCTGAGGGCCAAATGTACAGGACAAAAATGTAAGTTAAACTTCAGTTCATATCAACGCAACAAAATAATTTTCCCCCAAACAAGGTCTGTGTTATCAATGAAAAGCAAAAGTGTCCCACACATGTATGCACAGGAAACACACACAAAGCACACACACAGTGTCTCATCAGACAACATTAAGGTCCACCAAACAGTAATGCGCAGCAATTCAAAGCAAGGTGCTCTCACACAGAGAGCTCCCATAGACAAGGTTAAGGGTGTTCCCCAAAGGGTGTACACCCAATTTTGCTATTATTTAGCTGTGGCCAGATGAAGAAATGGGCAAAGATTTGCAAAGCCACATCTGGGAATTACAAGTTGTGGTAGCAAGTGCAGCTGTATGGATGTGTGGTGGGTCCAACAGAAAGTGTGACAAGTGCCAGGGGTGACAGGCATGAGTGACAGGTGATGCAAGATGATGCCTGTCAGGGACTGGACATTGGAGGAGAAATAGTGGAGACCGCCTCCCCCTCTTCCTGAACCTTCCCAAGAAGAGGAGGACAATATAGATTTACAACAGTGGTTTGCTGAAGGTCATGACTCTGAGACAGAAGAGGAACAGCGCTGGGAGATAATGGAAGATGAGGAGGGGGAAGCAGCAGGGCTGGGACATATGACTGACAAGTTATCTTTAGAAAGCATTCCAGGTCCTCCATCTCCTAGGACTGGGAGGACAGCAAAAGTGATAGAACAGAAAGCAAGAGGCAAAAGACCTTGCACAGCCACCGCATATTAAGGGGTGGAGATTCTGACAACTGAGGGTGAAAGCGGGAGAGGAGATTATTCGGAGCAATGCCATTAACTAAGAGACAACATGCTGCATATCTCTCTGTGAATAATGAATAAAATACCTTGGTAAGAAAAGCTTGTTTTCCATTACTGGCTGCCTGCCGTGAAGGAGGAGGAGCGGATTTTCAATGAGTTGAGTTGGGTAGAAAGGAGTGTTGTGGACCATTTAGAGGAGTCTGGTGTCCCTCATTAGGCCAGAGGATCACCACTGATTTCATGAGGGAAACATGTCATTTGAAGTATGTTGGAACCAGCTTTCAAATGTTTTTAAACGGTCATAACGAGTACCTAGGGCTTGCCGATCGAAAGGTCGGTGGTTCGAATCCCCGCGGCGGGGTGCGCTCCCGTTGCTCGGTCCCAGCGCCTGCCAACCTAGCAGTTCGAAAGCACCTCCGGGTGCAAGTAGATAAATAGGGACCGCTTACTAGCGGGAAGGTAAACGGCGTTTCCGTGTGCGGCTCTGGCTCGCCAGAGCAGCGATGTCACGCTGGCCACGTGACCCGGAAGTGTCTCCGGACAGCGCTGGCCCCCGGCCTCTTGAGTGAGATGGGCGCACAACCCTAGAGTCTGTCAAGACTGGCCCATACGGGCAGGGGTACCTTTACCTTTACCTAACCAGTACCTGGAACTTGCCCAGTAAGAAAAAAAGTAGCCACAGCAGTTCCTTCAATATTAATGGAGGGAGCTTCCACCTCTGTATACCAGGCAGGAGATGGGTTTCTGGGTAGCTTTAAGTAGCAGCCCTACATAATATACATTTCTGTAGTTCATCCCTGAGGTTACAATGGCATGAATGACACTGGTTAAATTCCCTCACTCTAAGAATGAACATGTAATTTATGGAAGGTGGTCCTGATTTCAAAAGGAAACAAAGCAACAGCAAAACAAAACAGCATTAGATGGGTGTGAGTTTGCGCTGAGGTCCTGCAAAACCCTTATGCATCTGGCCATTTTTCTGCTTCATCTCCAGAGGCTTCCCTCTCATACACATATGAATAGCCATCCCTCTGGCCTCATGGTGGGGAAACAGAAGGAGAGGGAGACTGGGCAGAGAAATGACCAAAGAGGAATGAGCCCATTAGCCATTTTCCCTACTGTCCCATAGGGAAAAGAGAAATCAACTACATAAACAGCTAGATTTTTACATATGGTCACATAGGCTTGAGTTGAGACTGCTAGTAGATATCAACACACCATGATCTGCAATGCAGTATTAGCTTGTATTAGGTAAAATAGTCCCACCAGGAAGTAACAATTAAGTCACAGCATATAGCCTTCTAGCAGGATTTCCCTAAACAAGTAGCCTTGGTATGTTAAATGCATATATGAAACTATACTTCACTCACAAGGTCAATATGGGAGACACTGAAGGAAGCCTTGGAACGCATTAAAAGAGCTTTAGTGACACATCAATCACTGCATTAACTAATCTTAGTAGAACAAATAATCACAAATTCCTGATCATTCTGTGAAAACTAATATTCATAGCAGCTATTCATTAAAATATAAATAAATTTACAATGCATTCCTAAATATCTTTACCCAGACATTCATTCCACTAAATTCAATAGAATTTGTTCTCTAGTAAGTGTGCTTATGTTACTATTGAAAAAGCAGATATTACAATATTAAACACCACATTTCTAGATTTCCACATAAGTGCTTTTAAATGTACTGGGGAGCGGGAAAGTCATCTTTTGCATATGTCATGTTCCAAAACAAACTGTCCAGGATAGGCTCTACAAGAATTGAATCTCCACCTCACTACACAGAAGCATATTGAAAGGGATAAAAACACAATCTACAAAATCCTTACATACTTTAAAATGTCAATATTTATTCAATCATACCCAAACTCTTTTCATATCCTTAGACACTTCTTCTCCTGTGTATAGTTTGCTCCTGTACTTAGAAGTTGGATTATCAATATGCAATTTTTTTAACAGATGAGAGTTCTTTAAATAAGTGATCATTTCCCCCCACACAAACCTGCTCATATATCTGTGGCACAAGTTTTATTGCTGTATTTTCCTTTCTAAACAAGGCCAAGCTGAAATTTACATTCTAATTTACGTTGGTGATATGGCGGTATTTTGATTAAAAATGGGTGACACAAATTGTATTGCAGTGATCACTCAAAGCAAATATTTAATTGCTCCAATATGAATGAGAATGGATTATGTGTTCTTTGGTAATTATTAAGTCTATTTTTAAAAGAGATTTTCATTTTAATTTGAGACATTTTTATGGGTGTTATATTGGCCAATCATAAAGAGAAGACAGTGCACTCCATTTCGGATGGTGTTGCAAGCAATGCCAAGGCTGTGTTTTAGAGAAGAATGACATTAACACTTTAAAAGAAAAAAGGATGTAAATAACCCAAAAGCAGAAGGTAGCACAGACATTAATCTTTTAAATTCAAATGCTATTAGAACTGTGAAATAAAAGCAGTGTTGCCTTTTTGCTGTGGGGGTCCCAGTTTATATTTGTAGTGGTTTATCTCCCTCCAATGATATTTCATTTTCCAGAATGATCAAGAGCTTTTGCTCTTGAAAGCCTGCAGGGTCTACTACTGAGCTCAAAGAACAAGATGCAACATTCATGAAAAGTTGCGCCTTCATCTAGCAGTACCTGCACAGTCACTGTGGCTTGTTGATGGCACCAGCCCTTTTTCGGGCCACCTCAATTGCGCAAATAGCCTTCACCCAGCTAATGAGCTACAAATTTGGTGAAAGAGACTAAGGGCCATTCCACACTTACAATTTGTTGATGCTTGATATGACATTTTTAACACTGATTTTGCAGCTGATTGTCTGCACCTGTCACATGTCACTGTTATAAGAGAGAGGGTGTGGGATTTTTCTTTTCACACAAATGGCAGGTTGTGCCTGAATTGAGAAAAGTTCCATTGCTACAGTCACATCCTTTAGGTACCCTTGCGTCCCTCCCACTAGTAAATGTCAGAGTTATGAGCAAGTGCATAGAGCTCATAGCATGAAAAAATATTGTTGAATGCCTAGTGTTTTGGATCTTGTGGGAGTATAGGAGTCTAAGAAAGAAACTATGTGTCCCGACTGAGCTATGGTGTACCTGGCTATTGTGATGAAATTTTGTATGCAGCTGCCACATTTCTTCTCTGAACCAATCTTGCAGACAGCTTGCAGTGCTCAGAGGGAAATGACATGTAACAGATGACTCCCAAACCACGTCCACAAGCCCCATCCCCTCCACACAGAAACTGGTACAATGATCGTACACATGCCACACACATGAAAATACTGAGGATCCATTCCAGATCCTTCACAAAAGTTAGATTGTTGCTGTTGTTGCTGTTGCTGTTGCGTGTTGAGTCCCACAATGCCACCCCAAAAAAATTCACACATCAATTTTTGTTTAAGGTTTTTGGCATAATTTTTGGCCACAACTTTATTAAAATACAAAAAATGTGAGTTGTTGCTTAGGCATTGGTTATGACTATCTGTCCTTGCCCCCAGGGACAGAGCTGGCCTTCCGGATTCCAACGGAAGCCAGCATGGGAAACAAGTATTGGGTGAGGAAATGAAGCTGGGCATCAGTCCTCACTTCTCACCCTCATGTTCCTGTGGGGCTTGCACGGCCCAAGTCCGATGCCAGGGACAAGGACAAAAAGAATGGCAAGCCCCTGGATTCCTTTAACGGAATTCCCTTTTCGCACCACCATTGGAGGGGTAAGCACTTACCCCTCCACAACCAATTTTAACCAATGCCTAACCGCCAACCTTACAAGTTGTGACGATTTGCTACGCAGAAGGCAAAAACCAAATGGCACCAGCCAATCAGCCAGATGGAAAAATTCCTACCAGGCCCCTGCTCCAAGGCAGACGACCCCATGACAGGCATAGCAAGGTCAAGCGATCAAGAACCCCCCCCCCCCTATTAAAGGGAGGGCGGGGGATCCGGTGCAAAACGGCCAAGAGGACGCCCAGCATCGGGCGTCCTGTATTTAAAGACTCTGACCCCTCCTCCAAATTGGCAACAATCAAAACTCCCCAGCAACCCAATTTAACCACTTATGGCTTGGGTTCAACCCAAATCTGCCTAGCAACAGCATGGTGGCTTGTATCCCCCAACCGCAACACGTGCTCTCTGTTAGGGAGAACACGCTTTGTTGTTGTTGTTTTTTTGTTGTTGAGGAAAAAGTGCTTTTGGAGTGTGTTATTCCAGAATACAAGCTGAATAATGATGACACTGTGTGGCTGAATGGCAAAAAAACAAAAACAAAAAACAAAAGAAACCAGAAAGAAACCCCCAGCAAATTGACCACTATAAATAGTGAGCTCAAAAGACCCTAAATTATAGCCCTTTTCAGTTTACTTCTGTGGAAAAATTAGCACACAATGGTGGAAGTTGCATCATCATGATCACCATCAATATTTAAGTTTCTTTGTGGTGGCAGACTCCGCCCTACACATGTTCTTTTCAGCTTCTGAAACTACTTCCAGCATTAAGCAGTAAGAACATTTCAGAGGCTGAAACAACTGTATATATGTCAGGGCTAGAGACAACCATTACAGTGCCCTTCCCATGCAGAAGAATACATGAAAAGGACTTTTGACTTTGTTTAACATAAAGTTGAGTTGGGCATATTAAATGTCTTCTAAGTATGGAATTCTAATATTGCAAATACTTAGAAAAGTCTATTTAGGGTGGAAATCCAACCCACCAGAACTTGATTATTTCCCCCTTCTTCACAATCTTTGAACAAAGGCTTGCTATGTTTATTAATTGGTTTTCAAGTTTGGGTTGTTGTGCTAAACATGCAGTCTTTTTTCATTACCGTGCCATTTAAACCAGCCATCCATTTTCTATTCAAAATATGCAGTGATTGGCGCTTCACTGCTAAGACTCTACGCTCTTTATTATTCCACGAGGATCCTAAAATATTTCTGTCCTAGACAGCTATGAGCAGGCAAACAAAAAGATTAGCAATCATGGCTAAATATTACATTTCCCAGAAGTCGTGGACACTGCATTCGGTGACAAGGGAGACATAGTTATTGCATTATTAAATGGCATCAGAGCATTGGGATGTATTAAGCTTTGATTGCTCTAATGCAGCAGAGTACTGGAAAGATCTTTTTATCTCATTGATTTATAAAATTATAATTCTGAACACTCTAATAGTTGTCATGTTTGGGGACAAAATGTTCAGTCTGAAAAACTACAGTTACAACAGAACAACCAGAAGGGATTCACATCTCTGTGAACAAATTAGCTTTTCTTTTCTTTTTTAGAATATTTTTTATTAATTTTCATCAAAAGAAAAAATACATACCACATTACAATTTGATAGATTTTCTCGTTTTTGGACTTCCTTCAGCCTCTCTGACAATCATCCGAATTAGACTTTTTAATTACACATTTCCTAAATTTCCTATTGCCTTTTAACATACCCTTCCACACCTGATTTTCTTTCTTACAACATTTCTTAGGTTTTTACAGAGCTTCTTTAAATGCCACTAATGTTATTTCATTATCACTTATACATTCCCAATACTCCACTAGCTTTCCCCAGTCCTCGATGAACTTTTGATCTCGTAGATATCTGATCCTCCCTGTCAGTTTATCAAGTTCTGCATAGTCCATCAGCTTCATTCTCCACTCCTCCAATGTTGGTACTTGTTCCTGTTTCCATTTCTGGGCCAGTGAACAAATTAGCTTTTCAATAGGATTTTAGATCCCATATACCAAGAGGATAATAGTAATGTTCCAAATTGCCAAAATATTTTAGACTTTCTTCACTCATCTGAAAGTCCTTTGATATTACCCATTGCCATGAAGGATATACGTACACATCCCAAAGTGCCTAAATAATTCAGATATCACCTGTGACAGAATCTCAGCTGCTTTTTTTTTTTAATGCTCTTAGTCAAAGATTCAAAACTCAAAAATCTCAAATGAACTCTCAAATAAAGCCAACTGCTTATTCTAGGGGTCAGCAAGGTTTACCGGCCATGGGCCAGATCACTCCCATGGAGATTGTCTGTGGGCTGGACTGGCACAGCGCGATGCCAAAAAAACCTTCTGTGCATGCTCAGATGCTGAAAATTGTGCCTGCGCAGAAGCAATTTTCAGCATGTGGACAAGCGCAGATGTGATTTCCGGTATCTGCACGTGTGCAGACACAATTTCTGGCACCGCTCGACAAGTCCCCGCTGTGCTGGGAGGTTCACCGAGCGGGCAGCTCGGTTCGGGGGTGGCTCATGGGCCGGTAAAACAGTCTTTGTGGGCCGCATCCGACCCATGGGCCACACGTTGCCAACCCCTGGCTTATTCTGTGAACTATAGTACAGTGGTGCCCCGCAAGACGAATGCCTCGCAAGACGAAAAACTCGCTAGATGAAAGGGTTTTCCGTTTTTTTAGTCGTTCCGCAAGACGAATTTCCCTATGGCTTGCTTCGCAAGATGAAACATCTTGCGAGTTCTTGCGAGTTTGTTTCCTTTTTCCTAAAGCCGCTAAGCCGCTAAGCCATTAATAGCCGCTAAGCCGTTAATAGCCGCTAAGCCGCTAATAGCCGCTAATAGCCGCTAAGCCGCTAATAGCCATGCTTCGCAAGACGAAAAAACCGCAAGACGAAGAGACTCACGGAACGGATTAATTTCATCTTGCAAGGCACCACTCTACAAACAAAGAAGTGTATAGGATGAAATTGAAGGACTGGTGGCTATGTATGTACAATATAACAGCCAGGGAGCTTCTAGCCAGCATGGAATATGAAAGGCCATTGAGAATTCACAGCATGAGCTGGATCCACACACAAACACACCCCACTTTCACTTGCAGACAGTACTAGATGCTGTACTAGATAGATACTGTACTAGATAGATACAGAAGCATGGTGATTCTACCACGCTAGCGAGGGTTCTTGTCTGAACAAAAGTAGAACATGAGCAAAGCAATGCAAACTATAGGAAGCCAGCATAATTTATGCCAGGATAAATCATGCCAGTATAATTTATTCCTATTCCAAACTCCTCGGGGGGCGTGGGGAGAAACTAAGATGGAATACCCCTCCCAAACTCTGTCCACTATACATGACTATAGCTAACTGAAGTGTAGGTGGGTTCACACGAAGCAAGGCACAGGGATAGCAGCAAGAACCTTTATTGAATTAACAGAACTAGATAAAGGGGCAACGCAGCTTCTTATATGCATTTCTGAAGGCCTGGACCACTCCCACTCCCAACGTGATTGGCTGTCTAAACTTCCAAGCTGTGAATCATAACTCAGAATTTAAGGGCCAATGGAGTGGCCCAAATCCTGAAATGTTCTGTGATCGGATATCATGTATCAAATCAGAACACAGGGACTCAGAATTCTTAGTCCAGACTCAAGCTCAGGCAAATACAGACCACTGAATACATAACACTAACCTTTACCCTGTTCTGGAAAATCCACACTATCAAGGAATATTAAAACCACTCCCCAGATCACACTTTTAAGTCAACACTTGCCAAAGTTGTTTTGCTACAGGGTTGGCATAGCAAATAGACCTGTATTGGGGCCCTAACTCAATTTATATCTCACTGGGCTAGCTTAGGATTTAGCAGATCCTTGGACTCCTTTTCTGTCCTCTCCACACTTGCAAAACACCCTGTTTCAGGGCTATATGCTTGCTAACATAGGCAAGTATCCTGCCAGCTTTAGCTTCCACCTGTCCTGCTTTCAGCCTGCAGAGCAGTGACCTCTATGGAAGTGTAGCCTCACTTCTGGCAGATCTAAGCAGAGCTGGAGAAAGGACACCTCACCTCATCCAAACCCCTTCCAGCACAAAGGATCAAATGTTTGAACAATGCCATAGCTTAGGGATATTTAAAAAAACACACCTGCAATCTATATATTTTTAATGTTATTTTGCTTCCTCGATCTGATGAAGCTGCATAATTTTGATGTCTTCATCTACCAGACAAGCATTCAACCTTAATTCCATTTACATCAGTCATCCTACAAAAAATCCTTGATTTCCCAAGGCTCCTGTATTTTTCGACGAGGTTTATTAAAATTGGAATCCTCACTTAATAGCTTTTTGATGAAATGAGTATGCTACCATCATTGTTTTATAAGCCCATTGACACCTTTAATTGTCTCTAGCTTCAGATTTGTTAGGCTTTGATGGCTTCCTTAAATAATCAAGCAACCTGAAAATAAGGAGCATTATGTTCAAAGGGACTTACTCTCAGCTAAAAGTACAACCTTTACCCTTTGCTACAAATGTGTCATTCTTTCCCACACCAAATATTTCATCAAATATTGAAATTGTAGCAGTACCTATATTAATTTGCCATTTCAGTTCCGGTACTTGTTTTTGAACACAAAGTTATCAAATCATAAATGTTGGGTTATACTTGAGAGTATTAATACTTTGAGAATATATATTAATAATTAGGGTAAGTTTGCTTGGAGATTGGCTGACTAGTCATCAATAGTATCAAACTCCATTATGAGCTGGAAGTGTATCTCATTTATGATTATGTAATGCAATGAGAAGGGACGGGGGTGGCGATGTGGTCTAAACCACTGAGCCTAGGGCTTGCCAATCAGAAGGTCGGTGGTTTGAATCCCCACAACGGGGTGAGCTCCTGTTGTTTGGTCCCAGCTCCTGCCCACCTAGCAGTTCAAAATCACGTCAAAGTTCAAGTAGATAAATAGGTACCACTCTGGTGGGTAGGTAAACGGCATTTCCATGCGCTGCTCTGGTTCTCCAGAAGCAGCTTAGTCATGCTGGCCACATGACCTGGAAACTGTCTGCCGACAAACGCTGGCTCCCTCGGCCTATAGAGCCAGATGAGTGCGCAACCCCGGAGTCGTCCGCGACTGGACCTAACGGTCAGGGGTACCTTTACCTTTAATGCAATGAGAAATGGATTTCTGGAGCAAGGGAGCTAGTCTCTCAGGTAGCAGGGCTGTGAAAGATCTCTGCCTGAGACCTCAGAAACTTACTTATTGTCAGACCATACTAACTGTGGATGCTGGCCCATCAACCTCAGTCAGCCCCCATCAGCCTGACTTCTTCCTTACAACCAGTGCAGGGGATGACACTGCCTGTAAGATTCTTCTTCTTCAATATAATTGTAGAACACGGGGGGAGGGGGGACAAACCTAAAATTAGTTGCCCTTGCCTGTCATTGGCTCTGGCTCCACTTCCTGTGGTCTCCCTGCCCTTCCATTGGGTACCAGCCAACACTGAATTCTGGGTTTGATAGACCAATGGTCCAATCTGCTATATATTTTGTAAAATTGTTTGCTTGCTGTGTGTTTGGACACCTCTTAAGGTATCTTAGCCTAGGTTTGCATGATGGTACCTGACACTGGGCAAGTTCTCATCTTACATTTGCATACAATTGAATCAAGATGATGGACTAGACCTCTGAAAACTGCACTGATACTAACTGGTGATTTCAAAACTGCACTGAGTTTTTGTTTTCTCAGAATTGTCAAGCAATGCTGGCCTGCTAGTTCATCATAAAGCAACTTCATTTGTTCGTAAAATAACTACTGCAGAAGTTCAGACTAGGTCAACTTCTATTTCTATAACACAGCACTGAAACAGATGTTATTGGCTTACAAATTATTATATGACACTAAGGCTGCAATTCTATTCTCACTTAAAAATAAGGAAGTGTGCATCTGTCCATTTCAATTTATCTCAGTTTCTCATTTCCCCAGTCTTAAGTTCTGTCCCCCAAATCAGTTTGTGGTTTTTTTACTCAAGGCCTTATGAAAATTAATCTGCATTTTAATACAAATCTCCTAATAAACCCATTCATCTACAATTTTGCTGAATATACCCAATATTGCAAAGCAGACTCCCATAATTTTAATGCATTTTAAATGTTATTTTCACTAATATGTGCACTTTACCCCAGGGTATACATTTTTTTTCTTACACATTACATGGCTGGAGAACTGCACTGCAAAATTTGGAGAAGTGTGAATTTTGAAGGATGGCTGTCTATCAATTCAACTTATTTTAGAAAGTGAGAATTAGGTAGTTTTGCCTTTAAATGCGAACTCCTTTAATTTCTCCACTATTCAGACATGGGAATAAATTCCATGGAACTGAATAGGAGTTACTTCTGTGTAAACATGCTCAGTATAAATTGCACTTTTAACTGTGAATCAGGACATGTATTTATGCCTCTACTTTTTCTTTCTTCCTTCGGGGCTTACTGTTAAAGATAAGGGACCATGTGATTCATTCAAGAGAATCTGCAGTTTCCCATGGTCACACTTTAGTGCACAAAACTGCATGTTCTGTCCAGGCCAACAAATAGGAACACCCATGCAATAGAAGGAAATTAAGGAGCAATGTTCATATTCAAATTGGCTGCCTCTGTCCCGATTTCCTCCTTTGGATAGAAAAGCAGTGTGAGGTTACCTAGAGGTTAATGAGCCTCCTATTTGGATGAGCTAAAAGTTACATAACTCATACAATAAAGACTCATGTTTTATGCTCCAGTTGTCACTTACTCAGTAATCAATTCCCTAATGTGATGACCAAAAGCCAAGCCATCGCACTAGAAAGCTGAGTTTCGGTAATCTCTCCAATGACTTTTTTTTTAACCTCTAAATTTGCCAAGGCCTCCTTCACTACATTTCTAACCAAGAGGATTTTTAACTGGTAAGTGACCTTTTAAAAAGCCAACTCTAATATGCATAACATTAATTCTGATGCAATTATAGGTTGACACTATAACACGGAGGAAGACTTTGATTACCCTGATGATTCAATATAAGAGGCTCAGTGAACTTTGCTTTGGACTCATGATAATCAGTTGATACCTTTAGCAGGCAATCAGCACTTCCTGTGAATCAAAGAGAAGCCATGCGAACAGCAGGTTAGGTACTTCATACTTTCAGCACACGGTACACTGGGAATTGTTGTCAAGTTACAGAATTCTGCTGTGCAGAAACAGAATGGAATTATGACAAAAATGTCTCAATGGGACATGTCATACTTTCCATATGACTTCACCAAATTTGCTGGAGGGGATTCATCGCAGGGAATTCTATCTACCAATGTCCTAAGGGGACTTGCACAAATAAGCAGTCTTCAGCTTCTGGCAGCTTTTGAGGGCTGTCAACAAAATATTTATTTTATTTATTGTTAAATGGCATGCTTTTATTTTAAAACATGAACACGAGAAGAACCTGCTGGATCAGCCCAGTGGTCCATCTAGTTCAGCATCCTGTTGTCACAGTGGCCACCAGATGTCTATGGAAAGCCCACAAGCAGGACTTGAGTGGAATGGCACTTCCTCCCTCACTGCCTCTATCAACTGGTATTCAGAAGCATAATCAGTATTCAGAAGCATACGGCCTCCAACCGTGGAGGAAATCCAGTGCTGGCCCATCAACCAAGGTGAGGCGACTGCCTCAGGTGGCAGAATCCACCAGGGCAGCAGATCCCAATGTCTATATTTCTTCCCTCCTTGTTCCTGATGTAGATTTTTTTTCCCTCATACATTCTCCTTGGTGGGGAAAGGGACACCATTTTGGGGTTTCTAAACCATTTCTTGCCAAATTTACCAAGGGCAACAGTGTAGAAGTTGGCTTAGAACTGTAAATGAACATCTATAACTAAAATACTCTATTTTGATAATGGTCGGGTCTTTTTTCATTTTCAAACAGGCATAAGACATCCCACGCCACAACGTACATCCTGCATACTCTTCACCTAATTTCAGTGCAAACTATGTATTTTATTTGTAATTTGTACTTGTTGAAAAGTCAGATTTAGGTATCCCAGTAGGAATAGGAATGGATTTGTGTTTCTATGCTATGTAGTTTAAAGTTTATAGACTAAAACAAGTGCTTTGAATTTTGCCTAAAATGTAATAAGAAGCTAGTTCAAGAGAGGTCATAAGTATACTTAAATATTTGGCACTTTTAAAAGGGAAAGGGTTGTTAAATCCACGAGATAAAATTTTTTGGGGGTGGGATTCACCTAATGAGCCCCATAAGTCGAATCTCTGTGCAAGGACTTGTACAACGGAGCTTTCTCCCCTCTCCTCTCCACACGTGCCCCCCCCCCCATATTGGCTGTAGGAGGGTCAGGAGAACCCTCAGAACAGCACACAGGCTGAAGAGCAGAAGAGACAAAGCTTGCACATACAGAATGTTGAATTCCACCCTTTAAATGTTAGTCCATAAGCCCTCCTGAATGGGAACCAATGTTTATATTAGGGATGGAGAAATCTGTGGTCCTCCAGATGTTGTTAGACTACAACTCATGCCATCCCTGATCATTAGCCAACAACATCTGAAGGGAGATAAGTTCTCCCTCCCTAGTCCTGCCTTCTGTCTCCTACAGTGGACAAGCAAATGTGTTGGGGAAACCAACAATTAGGAAGTGAAAACAACAGCCATCTGCTATTGCTGCTCCTCTACAACTGATTTCAGTGGCATCCTGAATGAAAGGTCCCATATAGCTGTTCCGTTTGTCATTTTTAGTCATCATGGTATACCACAGTATTTTACTGGGTGGCATCAAACTATCCATGTTCACTTGCATAGACTATTGCTTTCTCCTTTTGAACTGTGCTACAGTTTTTAGAGTGCCAAGTTTGAATCCCTCTCAGAATAATTGTAATTCAGTTGCTGGTACGATCCTGATCTTGACAAATATCACAGAAGGAATTGTGTGGATTAATGAGCTCATATAGATATCGCCAGAACTCAGAATCATTTATTACTTTGAAGACATTCATGACTTTTTTGGTAATGGGACTGATTAAAAACAGTAGAAGTGTCCTGAACGTAATAATTCTCTCTTTCAATGTATGTAGGAAATTTTTCAAAGGGGGAAGTCCAAGAACAGCTGGTTTTAGTAATATGATCTAAGCGAGAGCATGATCTCTGAACCTGTGTTGAATTATGTTTAAAATAAAAACGATGCTTTACCTAACAATTTGTCAATTTACTGTAGGAAAAGAAAATGCCTCTGTGCTTCTGATCATAGATCTGAACATAGTTCAGTCTACACAAACACATCACACATGCATGATGCTGTATGGTCTCAATTTATATCATTTATTAACAATGGCACAGTAATCTCCCTTCTGTCCCATTCACAGCAGCCACTACGGAGAAAGTATCTTAACACTTTATGGTGACTCATACCCTGTGGCTCTAAGGTTAATTTGTAATGTAAAAGATTTTCCAGGTCTTTTTGATGCCATGTGGATGACTGCATGCAAAACGTAACCTCTGCACATGCATTTGTTCTGGACAATAACGCTTTATGCTTTTAATTATTTTTTTCAATAAATTTGTAAAAGAATAATACATGCATACAGAGATCTCTAGGGATTTTTGAGGGGGCATAGAAGGGTGATAGAAATACTTTCCTTTTTTCAATGAAGGGCAGGAGGCAGAAGCACTTCTTTCAGGGAACCTGTGACTCAGATGTGCTGATTCAATGTGTCAAAGGTATGATCTGAGCAATATCATTGGGTGAATACCATCACAGAACAAGCAGGTGGTGTTCTGTAGCACCAGCCCTATTTACTCATTTTCCTCCTTTCTTGTGTGATTACTGCTGCATGAAGGGGAGAGCAAAGGCAAGTCTGTTGGTCTGCCCCCCACCCCCGGCACCTCTCCATTGCTGTGCTTGCCACCTGTCAAGTGTTGGGGAAGTGCAGTGGAAAGCATGCTCGAGTAGAGACTGTGTCTTTCCAAATCCACAATTCCAAGCTCTTCAGCCACATTTATGAAGGTGTGGTATAAGGAAGTTCAGCATCTAAATCAGGCTTCCTCAACCTCAGTCCTCTAGATGTTTTTGGCCTACAACTCCCATGATTCCTAGCTAGCAGCAGTGGCGTAGCGTGGGTTGTCAGCACCCGGGGCAAGGCAAGTAATTTGCGCCCCCTAACCCGTGGATTTGCGCCCCCTAACCCGTGGATTTGCGCCCCCTAACCTGTGGATTTGCCCTAACCCCAGATGTTGCGCCCGGTGCGGCTGGCCCCCCCTACACCCCCCACGCTACGCCACTGGCTAGCAGGACCAGTGGTCAGGGATGATGGGAATTGTAGTCTCAAAACATCTGTAGGGCTGAGGTTGAGGAAGCATGATCTAAATCACACACCAGGGCGTAATGCAGACTGCTCCAAGCAGAATGGAGAGTGACCTATGGTGTGATGTCGACAAACTTCTCCGCACTTTCCAAGCTAGCCTGGTGTGGTGGAAGATATTGTCCCAGTGGTAGCGTTGGGATGAGATTAAACTGTCATGCTGGTTGACTTCTGTACCTGTAATGCAGAGTGAGGGAGATCTTGTCACTTACTTTAGGTAGCAAAATATCTTGGGCTGGCCATGACTTTAATGGGTAGTCCTCAATGCTAGTCCTGTTCAGTAAAACCATTGAAGTTAATTGATACGACTAACTTAGCTTTATCACCTCTGATGTGTCTTTTCTGGGTAGAACTTAGCTGACTACCACGCAATGTGTTTCTGCATTTGGAGGTTTTAGAGGCTAGCAGCAGAACCACAACTAAGTCTTGAGATATGGCATTATTTCCATCTACCATTTTCCGCTCTCAACACCTCTGACAACTTTGACTGAATTTCCATTTTATATCCACAACACAAACAACGCACGTCATACAGAACGTGATTCCGAGGAGTCTGGATGTACATACCAGCATATGTTACAGAGTCACAAATGGCTCCAGGAAATTTACAAGCATCTTTCCACTTGTGTGTTATGATGCGTGTGAGATTACTTTATCCAGGCAGATGAGTTTTGGGATTCTGGTCTTTTCTTCTATAAAAGATTAAACTTGTAGAGAGTACATATAATATGTAGTTTCTTGTACTGATGTTCATTTGCCATATATATAGTCTGGAGCACCTTTCATGGATGGCGGCTCTTTTTTGTATGGAAGAATGTGCGCTGGTTAATTAGATTTCACTGTAACTAAGCACCAATGACCCATGTAGCTCAGAAACTGTATCTCAGAAGGAAAGCTTGCAACAGAGTGCACCATGAAAAAAAAAGTTATATTTCATTTTAAGCACAAGTCATTATCTAAGGGGAATAATTACACACTCCTTTTATTGCATCTGTGGAGTCCCCTGAACTTTTAAGATGTTAGTTGAAGTCCAGATAATCCCCCACAAAACCAAATTAAGCATCATTTTATCTGCCTATGAGATTTACCTCACTTCCATTATATTATTTGCAGACAAAAAAGCAGAAGTACAAATGGGCTAAGTGCCCTGAAAAACACAAACACAAAGTATTGTCAGCAGACTGGCTGGCAGCTGTTCTGTAGGGTTTCAAACAAGGAACATTCCCAGTCCTGTCTGGAGATGCCAGGGACTGAACCCGGAAGCTTTTGCATGCAAAGCAGGTGTTGAGCTGTGTTCCTTCTCCCTAATGAAGTGATCTATAAATTATCAAAATAAAATAAATCAAATCATTGCTGAGTGCAGATTTTCTCAACGTGTGATTCAAAGCAGAAATTGGTTGAGGCAAACCATAACACAGATGAACCGACCCTCCATTATTATTAAATCATTCTCATCTGGCAATACCATAGGAAATTATTTGAAATTCACATCACATAACAATACAGCATGGTGTGTGTGGGTGTGGGTGTGTGATGAGAGCAGTTTTATTTGGCATTCAGTACAGTTGTTAGAATTTGACAAGAGAACTATCTGTGCTGTCACATCCACAGTTGTAAGCCCTTGCATTCATTTGTCATTTTGCAAATGAACAATGATGTGTGTCTTTTTTATGCAAACTCCAATAAAGCAGCCTGGTCATGCTAAATGCACCTAGGATACCAATAATCTTTCATGTCAAAGCATGACTTCTCTCCTTTATTATTATTATTATTTTAATATTTAAAGGAGTGCAACTGCCTTCTCAGCAAAAGCTATAACAAATGTCATAAATGTGAACAATTAGTAAGCCAAATAAGACATTCTTTTGCTGCTGTAATTGTAGAGGCCACTGCAATGCTTTTCTGGCTTGCACTAAGCTCAGGAGCAGGCATGACAGCTGTTATCTTGCCTGACATCCAAAGGTTCAGTATCAGGCTCTTGAGCTGGCAGATCTAATAGACTTACATCTTTGGATGAAGGGGCAGAAACAATTTGCCGCTTGTGTTGACTAAGAGATTGCACCGGGGCCTTCAATGAACTACACTGTAATTACTAATGAATCCTACTCTTCGTACTGTCAGGCTAGCAGAATGAAACTTGATTTTAAGCATAGGAAAAATAAAGAAGATTCAAAATGCTGTCTTTTACTTTTAAAAAAATCATAGGGAAAGTACAGTGAGTCTTATATTCTGCATTCAGATGATGTTGGGAATCTGCAGTGAGATACCATGTAGCGGAAGATGCCCCCTGTTCCAGTCACCACACAAAGGCAGCTTAAGGTCCAAAATAGTTTACTGCTGTAGCAGATTAGGCTTCAGTAATATAGTTCCCGATGTTGATATATATGCAGCTTGTTGGCTTTGAGGATATAGGTACAGATATGTACAAGTCCAAAGTATTTCTGTTGCTCCAGCATTTCCAAGCTGTAACACAGACTCCGACTCATGGACAGCACTCACTGACCGACTAATGACACTGGACCATTGCCATAGCAACTGGCTTGGCTGACCTTGCACCTCTTGGCTTTATCCCATACATGTGGTGATTTGTGCCCATGAAAGGAATTAACCCTTTCCTCCATGTCCAGTTCCTTCAACAGAGACTAGATCAGAGGCTGGCCAAATCCTTGAATATGGGAATGCTATCGTACTCAGGTGGAATGCTGCTCCTCACATAGCTTTTTTTTAAATCCTGCATGGACATTATATGAATGTGTGTACTGCCAGGTGTGATGTTTGCTTCAATGAAATTAGATGCCAAGATACTGCTGTGTTTGAATCAGAGGTGGAGCAAGGTGGGTGTGGTGGGTGCGGTCTGCTCCAGGTGTCATCCCTAAGGGGGGGGTTTACGTCACCACACCGCCCCCCGGGATGTTCACCACAGGTGGCACACCCCACAGGACATGCACCGTGGGCGGCGCACCCCTGGGACTCTTGGCGTAGGGGGCACACACCCTGGGACGCTTGATGCAAGCGGCACACCCCCGGGATGCTAGCCCCACCCCCCTGGGACGCTAGCTCCACCCCTGCAGGTGGCTAGCCCCAGCCCCTGGGTGCATGCCGCTCCAAGTGCCGGAGCTGCTAGCTCCACCACTGGTTTGAATAAGAGCCATTAAGGCACAAGCAAAAAGATATTGTAAGGCTCTCTCTGTGTGTGTACATGCGTGTGTATACACAGTAGCCTAAATTCATGATGTTTGCACATTAGAGGTGTACTGGTGTGAACTGATGAACCCAGATTCAGAGTTGTGGATTGTCACCTAATTGCAAACTGACTACATATTTGATCTGGTCGGTTACCTGAATGAGATCATTCATTATGCACAACAATCAGTTCAGAGAAACCTTCCCTGTTCCAGATGGGCTAGCAAAATGATCCCACCAGATCCCTTTTGTATAACTCATTGTGTCTTTTTAGTTGAAAATTTATATCCTGTCCTTAATGTGTATACATAACTCAGGCCAGCATCAGATCACAACTTTACACTAAAACACCAAGACAAAACAAACATATAAGGTAGAAACAGGTGCAGAAAATGACAAGAACATCCACCACATCAAAACATCTGTCTGGCAAGGCAAAAGCCTGCCAGAATAGAAAAGTCTTTACCAGCTGGTGGAAGATGGCAAGGGAGGGGGTCATTTGAGCTTCATAGGAGAAGCTGCTCCATAGCGTGAATGTAGTCTGCAGGCCAGGTCCAGATATTCACCCCCCACACAATAAGAATTGTGTGAAGAAGAGAGTGGAGATGAACTCATTGGTGCCATACTCTTTGCAACGTCCCTATCACTGTCACCCCCATGTGTTGAAAAGGTAATTTCTGCAGCAGTGGATTGGCTGTATTTGTAAAAACTCACTGTGTGATACAAAACCCGGAATGGGATGGAATGGATAGGGCTAACTATTGTGCCCTACTCTCCAATTCTTCCTCCTCCTCCTCCCATGATCCAAGTCCTGTTGGGAATGGATGCTTGAACAGATCTACCAAGAAGGTCCTTCCTCTTTCCCCGGCCATGCCTCCACCATGGGTGGGACATAGGGAAAGGCCTCTGCACCAGATTGTCAGGAGACCAACAGACTGCTATGAGAGAAAGCAGTGCTTAAGATATCCTGGGATTAAGTTCTAAACCAGCAGTGACAGGGCCTCTGTTGTGCTTCCTACTCATTAAAACAATGTCTTGTATCTGATGCAGCACTCAGTAAGTGCCCCACCAGTTCAAGGATTTCCACTTTAACAATGGGACATCCCCCTATCTCCTTGTGTGTCCCCTAAATCTGTCGTGGTTTTCTTCTCTACCCACCAGAGCAGATTTGGGAAACCCATGGAAAGTTGAGATAATGGGGGAAGTCCCATAGTGCAAGCAGAAATCCTTGTTTTGAAGGGATGCTGCACTGGAATCAAGCCTATACAACCAATGTAATTAATGCTGGTTGCTCCACTGTACTCATTTGATACGTTAACTATCATAAAGATATAAATACACAGCCAAATATGTAGTCAGCATAAGCCCTGAAGTTCATGACAAATGCCAACATCATACGCCATTTTTTAAAACCCAAAGTATCTGTGCAATTCTAGCCCAACAATCAATTCTGCCAACATAAAGAATAATTACATTTTTCTTTGGAGCAGTGGAGAGAAACCTTGCCTGCTCAGCCCGTGATATGTTTTAAAATAAATATTCAAATGTGCACTTTTTGAAACACAAGATTACAGAACTCATATGTGCTTCAAAAGAAGCCTGGCTTTTTCTTGCTTGCTTACTCCTCAGATGAAAGCCTCTATCCTTTATAACTAAGAAAGCTTTATATTTAAAAAGGAAAAAGGAAGAAAGCAAGGGGTTGAGCTGGAGGTGGTTCTTTTGTGTGGAAAGAGAAAGAAAAGAAAACAGGATCCCAGAAAGCGAAAACGAGGTGCTGCATGACTCTTGAATTTTCCATATGTGGGGAGAATAGATTTTGGTGCCTCACACAGAATTCTGTGCTGCAAGCAAAAATTATAAATAGCAAGAAAGGCTTGTGGAGTGGCAACATGTACTTTCTAATTTGAAAGCTTATCATATATTGAATTGATCGAGCAATGCAGAAGAGAGAATTGAAAATGTTTTCCTGCATATAGACTTGTAGTTACTAGGATTCATATGTCATACTGTCTAAGAATATTTTGCTCTATTCTATGTGTTTGGTGACAAGTTCCATTAATTTAGATTAACCACTCAAAACGTTGTGTTCATCATATGCAGTTCAGGATGCTTGTGTTTAAAATTAAGGACTGTCTAGTCAACCACTACAAACAGCAATTTTAGAATGCAAGCAAGGACTGCTTCATTTGCTGAAACTTGGTTGATACAAAAAATAATGCTGACGCTCAAATATGTAGGCTTGCATCCCAAGATGAGTTAACTGAAGAAAGCTCAGGGAAGCCCTGAAAGTCCAGAAACAGGAACACAGGATGCTGCCTTACACTGAGTCAAACCATTGGCCCATCTTGCTGCTAACACTGATGGGACATAGAAGCAGTTCTCTGGGGTGTCAGGCAGGAGGTTCTCCCAGCCCTATCAGGAGATGCTGGGAATTGAACCTGGGCCCCTTTGCATGCAAAAGACATACTCTACCACTGAACCACAAGGAGCTTCTTCTACCCACCTCCTCTCAAAAGTCCACTATACCTATCCAACCTTGTTCAGGAGCCCCAACCTTCTAGCAAAGCTATTTGTGTGTCACAGGTAACAGCAGGAAGGACAAGGGGATGAGACATTTTTCTTCTTCCATCAACTTCACCTGTGCCTCACTTGTGGAGAAGGAAAGGCCTCATACTGTCAAGCTCTCAGTAGGGACAAAATAGTGCATTAATCTCCCCCTCTTGTCCTTATTGTGGGGACAAAAATGAGGTGATAAGAGACCCCTACTGCCCTCTGGGTCTGGGAGGGGAACAGGAGAGGTGGTGGACTCTTCTTCATTGGATATTTTAAAGTAGGGGTTGGGTGATCATCTGTCATGGATGCTTTATTCGAGATTCCTGCATTGCAGCAGGGTTGGACAAGATGAACTGCAGGGTTGCTTCCAGCTCTACAATTATCTGATGCTCTGATTCTTTGAACTTTCAACACCTGTAACAAACTACAGTTCCCAGGATACTTTGAGGGGAGCCATAATAATGTTTTAAATGTATGGTGCAGATGTGATCACAATGACACTAGGATAGTAAACAAATCAGTCATTATTTGATCAACCCATCACTTGTGTGTTGCTTTAAGCTGTTATCCTAAGTATTTTCACAAGGGAATAAGCCCCATTTTTCTTGGTGGGACATTTCTGAGCAAATGTGCTGTAATCCAATCCTATGGGAGCTTAGTCAGAAATAAGTCAATGTGTTCAGGAAGGCACAACAAAGAAAAAACTAGGGGGGAATTAAGTGATTTCAAATGTTTTCTATTGATAGGCACTACAAATCAGGGAAACTATGCATTGTTCTCATTCAGCCTCTCTCCTTCTGCCATTAAACACCTTGGCACAGAGCCTTGAGGTTTATTTGCACCACAGGAGGTGTCTGTTCTTCCACATGCATGGTTCAAAAAGACAGTGATTGTTTAAATAATAAAGCAAATCACCTTTATATTTCTTATGCTAACAAGGCCATCTTACACATCCATAGCATAGGCTCTAAGCACTGCACTAGATCCTGATACTTGTTCGGCTGTGATGACACATAAATACATTCCCGATTGTAATATAAATGGGTGCAATTCAGTCAGAGTTAACAAGCTTTATATGCCATTGATTTTGAGGGGAGATAGTTGGAGTATTATGTTTATCTCTCTCATTCTCATTGAATGCAGTGGTGCAGCCTTCACCATTGTAGAGAAATCAGAGAATTCCAATGACAACAGGAACAGGAATAGAAATTACCAGTGTTTTCTTAATCATCCCATGTCCAGGATGGAAATCAATCCAGTAAAAACAATAGGCACTCACTGGTGCTGTTGGTTTTGGTCTGCAAAAGGTATGTAATTGATTACTTCTTCCCGCCCTCCATTTGCACTGTATTTCCTTTGCATCAAAGTGAATAGGGTAGAATAACATAATGACAATGTATCTTACTTAATTTGCATACCTGATTTATGTAATGACACCCAGTGACATAATTTCACCACAGCAGGCAGCAAGACAAACAACATAGTTTATAGAAGAAGATGAACTGCAGCAGAATGGGAACACTGCTGCATGCACTGACTACAGTGGAATGGAAAGAGACGCCTTCTTACATCCCTACCAACAGATCTCTTACAAGGGACACAATGCACAGCAAAAAAGAAAAGAAAAGAACTATTGTATCCTGGAAAAGAGCTTGCATTTCACAGGTCTACCTCAGTCTTGTCTGCCACATTGATGTATTTATTTTATTTATATATTGAACACTTTTTAATGCCACCTTTTCAGGTAAGATGTCCTCCGAGACAGCTTACATAGAGAACATCAAACACAACACTACAGCACCAACAAAACATAGTCAATTAAAATGGCAGCATAAAACATTTCACAATCTAGAAACACACTCATTATAAAGCTAACTCAAACAGTTTTAGCAGGGAAAATTCAAAAACAGCAGCAATATAAATAATTAAAGCTCAGAAATATATCCCTGAGATGGGATGGGTTGTTCCATAGACATGGAAGCTACCACGGAAAAGACTCTGTCTCTGGTTCCTGCCAGTTTAATTGGTCTAAAAGTAGGTCCGTGAGGCTGGTTTTAAGGCCTAAGCAGGTTCTTAAGGGTGCAGTGAGTTCAAAATAATGAAAATTTTGTTAATCCCGTCGAAAAATCAGAAATGTATGCCCTGTTTCTGATTGCCACAAACACTTCAGCTTGATAAAAAAGGCAAGAGATGCAACATTGGCGTCCTTTACATTTTTATAGAATTTTCAAAACAAGCTTATACATTATGTGACATTCAAAGCCAGCTTTAGACAGAGACTTACTGAGAAGAATATGCTTGTATTTGATTAAAATAATATAACAACAATAGCAATATAGTGGACTGAATGGATCTTATATTAACAGAACCCTAGGATGGTATTTTATATCTCAGAGTAAAGATAGCCAGCATACATACTAATTTATGGATCATTCATAGAAAATCCTTATTCACATATATTGATTGATTGTGTTAGGAGGAGAAATTAATCTGTTCTTAAAATAGAATACTCCTTAAGGAAGCAGCAACCATAGCTCTTTTATTCACCTGTACTGATTGATTTAGGGAGAGAGGGGATTAACCTCACTTAATTGCCATTCCTTTTCAAAATATATCCATCACTTCGACCAAGGCCTGGCAGCACAAGAAGGAGAAACAAGCACAATGTCATCCACATCATTGCCTGCAGACTTATTATTAATACTAGGGCAACCCATTCAGATGGGTGGCATACAAATAATAAAACTGTTGTTGTTGTTTAAATTTGTATACCACCCTTCATCCATAGACCTCAGGGTGGTTCTCAGCATAAAAATACTATATATATTAAAAACAAGAACAAAATAAAACAATAACCCACCCTCACAGAAACACATTTAAAAGGGTATTGGATGTTAATCAGCCAAAGGCCTGGTTGATGAGGAACATTTTCAACTGGGACCGAAAGGTGTATAATGAAGGTGCCAGGCGAGCCTCCCTTGAAGAACATTCGACAAATGGGGGGCCACTGCAGAAAAGGCCCATTCTCATGTTGCCACTTTTCAGACCTCTCAAAGAGGAGGTACATGAAGAAGGGTCTCAGAGGATGATTGCAGGGTCCAGGTTGGTTCATATAGGGAGACGTGGCCCTTGAGGTATTACAGTCCTGAGCCGTTTAAGGCTTTATAGGTCGAAACCAGCACTTGGAATTGGGTCCAGAAACTAACTGGAAACCAGTACAGTCAGACCAGGATTGGTGTAATGTGCTCAAACCGTCTTGCCTGGTGAGCAACATGGCTGCCAAATTCTGCACCAACTGAAGTTTCCAAACCATCTTCAGAGACAGCCCTGCGTATAACATGTGGCAGTAATGTAACCTAGAGATTAGCAGAACATAGACCATAGTAGTTATCCTGTCCCAGTCCAGATAGGGCCACAGCTGAGCCACCAACTGAAGCTGATGGAAGGCCCTCAGTGCCACTGAGACCACCTGAGCCTCAAGTGACAGCAAAGGATCCAGCAGTAACCTCAAGCTACGTACCCACTCCTAGAGAGGGCGTGTAATTTGAATGGATGGCTCACTATGCAGCAATCCAGAAGAGTTCCGTATCAAGCACATCTCTACCCTTTGGCAGTACCCAGACACTGGTTTCGTTTTTCACATGGATAACCATCAATATTGGTCCCAGCTTTTCTCTTCAATGTGGAATACTTGCTTACATCTCTCTTATCTGAATTATTCATTTACTTAAACAATTATATCTTGACGTTCTTCGATAAAACAACACCCAAGGAAGCTAACAAATCACAGGAATATTGAAATCAAATTTAACAATACAGTATCCGCTACTATTTATTTTGCTGACCCCATTTGGTGACAGGCAGGCATTCTTTATGAAAAATGGTAGATGCCTTTAAATATCTGGTAAATGCTTAAATGACATTGGAGTCCTCCAGTCCCCAATACTGTTATTTCTTTACTGCATTTATCTCATTAAATGCTTGTTTTTCCAACTCAAATAGAGCTTCAAATCAGAAGGCATAGCATAATCTTTCAGGTGCCCCTTTAACCATTGGGCTAAATTAAATTTTCCATGGCTAGAGGAGAAAATCCTTCACAAAAGCATAAATTACAGTTAGATGACAACACCCACTGGCTTTACATAGATGCTGGATGGCTAACCAGCTCTACCTGCCACTAAAAATCTTCCTTACTGTACATGAAGCTATTACTGTTGAAATTGCACAGTAAATATTTTATCATAAACAGGATGTTTCAATTTTTGATGTTTAATCCTACTTAATGAAAATGAAGCATTTTCCTTTTCTGCCTACACAGCTTTAAACTGTGAGTCAGTAAGGCTTCCCACACATTATTTGAATTCAAGCTGATTCCCAGATGTGTAAGACAAACCTGTGTGTACCTCTTTGGGTGACTGCAGCCTTAGATGGGCACTTTAGTGAATGGCTGATTACAATTAATTGCTAACGCTCCTTTTTCAATACCCTTCCTTTCCAAAATCATATTTTTACCCCCAAGTAAAAACTATAGTTTTATTCTTCAACAATGAATAAACACTGCCATCTTCTGTCTGTGTTGCTTCAATAAATACTTAACACTGTTCAGGCTTCGATGACATGACTAAGAGCCCCACATGCTGAGAATATAGACATGCAATCTGTTCCAACCCAAAGCTTTTTGAAGTCATGGTGACATATTCTGAGGACTTATAAGTAGCGAAACCCATTTCCGGGCAACTATATATTTAAGATACTGCTATATGATTAATTGCCTGGAGTGTGTGTGTGCATACATATACATACAACTTGAGGAAGTGAAGATTCTGTCTATTATCTAGACCAGTAAGCTGTTTACCATTTAATGGAGTCATTTTGAGCTGTCTTTGAGCTAAACAGGAGCGGTTCTTTTTCTTGCAACAGATTTAGTTGCCTTTTATTTTATAGCAGAAATGAGGACTGTGTGGCCCTCCAGGTGTTAGTCCAATGCCCATCAGCATCAGATAGCATAGCCAGTGGTCATGGATTATAGGAGTTGAAGTTCAACATCATCTGGCAGTACACAAGTTTCCCCACCCATGTTCTGTGGCATATTCAGCAGAATGTTCTGGAGAGTTAGGATTAGACACAAGGAAGATAGTGGTTTTTTTAATCTCACTCTTCTTTCTAGGAGCATAAGTTTGTCCTCTCAGTTTGATCCTCACACCTCTGTGTTAGTGAGTTAGATCAGCCAGAAAGAGGTGAGAGGGAAGGAGACCTAAGATTAGTCAATAGTTCGTTAAGAAGCAATAGTTTAATTGAGGTTTTCAAATATATGAAAATGATTTATTTATTTTTATCATGGAAGGTCCCTGATATGCTCATTAACTGATTTTGGGGGAGGTGGGGGGTCGGGTGAAATAACAATGTAACATACAGTACAATAAACCTATAGTGGGACTTCCCATTCACCTGCTCAGTGGTGGACAATTATCATGGAGGGCGATAGCTATAACTGTCATTCAGGGATGACAGACCTTTATGAATGGCTGTGATGTAAGAATATCTGCATGGCCCCAGAGGAGTCCAGATTCAAATGGCAAATCAGCTTCTTAAATAGTTTTAAGTCAGGGGTGGGGAAACCTCTGGCCCTCTAGCTGCTGTTGAACTCTAGCTCCTGTTTGTCCCAGCCAACATAGTCAGGGATGGTGGGAATTGTAGTTCACCAACAACTAGAGGGTCACATAACCCCATTTCTGTTATAGGACAGGCACTAAATGGTTGTGGTCAAGAATCTGAACTATTCTCAACTGAATACACAATGCAATTAAAGTATTTGAAATTAACAAGATTTTAGTATTAAAAAACAAACAAACGAGGGTCTAGGGTGCTTATACCATGGTCTCAGAGGTCAGGTAAGCCTAGGGATTTAGGAACAAAACTTGTCAACTGGTTATTTGGATAACTGTTGAAGACCAGGTCTTACTTTAAGGAAGCAACATGGTTTCTGCTTGCCCCTCATGCTGTTCCAGTAATGTTAAAACAGAAAGATCACAGTGGCCGCCTGCCAGTGTTGTTATGCCCTTACACCATCACAAGTGAGAGGTGGGATGATACAAATAAAGGATCAAGATCAGAGCTGTTGCAATTGAAATAATCAAGATTATGGAAGCAGAAAGAAATAGGAACTTTGTACCCTGAAATGCAGCACACGGGAAGTCACCCAAAATTGTTTAATTTGGTATTTGAATAATTGGCTATTTAATTGTATTGTAATTTGGTATTGTGATAATGTGGCTCTTTTGGATCATTGTAATTAAAAATTAATAAAAATTATTATACAAAAAAGAGGTGAGATGATACTGACATATACAGGAACTATGCTAATGAAACAAAGTCAAAGTAGATCCACTGAAATCAGTGGAAACAATCCCATTGATTTCATTGGGTTTGCTCTGTATGACAAACGTTGGATAGCACCCTGTGTTGTTGGTTCTTCCCATGGCACTACGTAAATGTCATTACAGTATGAAATGAAAGCAAATCAGCAGCCATGACACTCTAGTAACATTAGAAGCACCTCTTATGTAATTCATGTTACATAGTTGTTGGCATCCATCAGTCTCAAGGGACCATGGTGTTAGGCTCTGGGAGTGAAGTCAATCTGCTAGAGAATCACAGTGCCTGCTGTGGCCAGAGACTGATAACTCATAACTACTGTCTCCCATGTTGTTTCTGCTGCATTGGCAGCACCAAAGTGACTTCCCCAGGGAACAAGTCTGAGCATCGTGTATGGATGACAAGACTCCACTCTCAGCTTCACTGACATAGTCCAAAGGAAAGCAGAGTAATACATTTGGCACCAGCTTGGCTGCAGGAGTTGCCAGAAGGAAGCATTTAAGGCATCATCCAACTGTTTTAGGGACTCCACTATGGATTTGTATAGAATTCACTCCTTAGCCTTTTATTCTCCCCAGTATGTCCTGCAAGGCAGTGGGTATGGGCTTGTCCTCAGAGTTCAGTCCTGAAAGCTTTCTCACAGATGAGTATAGCTGCAAGGCTGCAAAGTTTGAGGATCAGAATTTTCCTTCTCATAGACAGGCTACCTTCCCATGTTGATGAGCCTCATCTGCCCCTCCCTTCCCTTCTTGACCACCTTCTTGACCTTGGGCCCCACTATTTGTCTTGACTGCTCAATCCACCAGAGTCTGTTTTAGCATGCAGGGGAAGTCCCTAAATCGCTGCAGGTTTGAGAGCCATTGACTACCCTCACCTGGTTTAGCCAGCCACTCAAAGCCGGTTCCCAGGGTGTGGCCGCTGTTGCATGCTGACAGCTTCTAGAACCCACAGATGAGAGCTGAGTGCAAGGTGGGGACCAAAGGTGGACAAACTATCCCCCAAGGAGCATGATGTGTTTCTCACCAGAGGTACACCCCTCCCATAACACCCCACAGACTGTAAACAGCAGCAAATATATCATTTTAAAAGGGGCAAAAGGGAACCCCAAACTCTTAATAGCAAAAGTTTCTATCCCTTGTTCTCTTCTCTCTCTTAACAAGACCTAGAGCTTGCTTAACACTTTTGGAAGGCTGGCTATTTGCATGCCTTTGGGGAATGCACGATAAGGGCTAGAGAGTCAATGAGCTGTTTCTGAAAGAGCGGCTTTCACAAACAGGAACATTTTTCTCCCCCTACGCCATATTAAAATAATGATGATTTGCATCTTCACTTCACCATGAAGAACTACTATATGAGCTAATAAGAACCTTCCTCGCTGATAAGTATACCCCTCTTTAAATATTCAGCAGAGTCAACATTTCATTATTTCTCTGTGCCAGGTGGTCATTATAGGATATTAAGCAACATGATGACATGATGGGGCAATTATAAAATGATAGCTCCCTGCTGCCAATATCCAAAAAGATATATACTTATTTCCCACTTTGAAAGCCTGTGTTCCTTCCCACAGCATGTGTGGCAGGCGGGTTGTCTTTTTCTCTTTGAAATGACACCACCCAACCATAGTTTATTTAGTAGCGTCAAAAGCTGGGGAAAGGATGGGGGCAGCTTGGGCAATATTTCATTAAGGTTGAAGGCTATTATTCAAATTGTTACAAAAATTGGTGCCGATAAAATGAAGTTGAGCCTACTGTCTCCTTGAAAAATGATATCATTCTGTATGCTGCATAATACATTCCAAAAAGGAATATGAAGCCAGCACTATTAAATGGGGTACAGTGGCCTCTGTCAGCTGCATGCCAGACATCCTTTCTTTTCACTGCTGGAAGCATTGAGCAGCCATTCAAGCAACTGTGTTCCTTTTACTTTCTTAAAGAATTATGAAATGTCCTTAAATGGCATCTCTGCACACACTAAAAAGCCCATGTTCAGTATGCTGATATTCAGTAAGGGAGCATTGTTCTCTGCAAAGAGACTGCAGAGGGACTGAAGACTGACAGCTGATCCAGAAAGCACATTTTCACATTCCTCACTGGATGTTGTAGCTCTCAACTAGAGACTTCCAGGGAGGGACAGCTAGATGCCTTGCCCCTGTGATCACTCTGCTAAGCCAGCCATGCACAATGGACTGCCAGTCCTAACACCATTCAGCTGTTTGCTGGGTGAGATGAAAGCTTTCAGAGCTGCATGCCCAGTCTCCAGAATAGTAATATGGGTGTGCCTTTAGCTTTGTAAGCCATTGCCATGGCCTTTGGGGATGTGGAACTGCTCTTCAGCCATGGCTAAGGAGGGAGGGAGAAAATAAGACACTATAGCCTTCTATGCTCAAACTAGATCAGCACATGTCAGCCAGCCTTTGTGCTATGGCAGTGATGCACTTCTGGTGGTCTTAGGTCATGGCTTGGTTTTTTTTCTCTCTTTATGTACCTATTTTGTTCTTCCTTCTTTTGAATATAATGCAGAAGAATCCCTATATTAACTGGGAGGTCCTGAAAACATGAGCAACTAGAAGCTACAGCAAAATGTTGCCATGTATCTTCACCCCATAACAGGAGTGCTCCTGTTTAGGGTAGCAGCAAGCCAGCCAGCCTGCCAGCCAACCATGCCATCTTCCAGAATACCTGCAAGATATTAGAGAGACCAGCAGGCCCATTCATCCCCAAGTTTTCTATTTTGTCAGTTCATCATGAGCATGTTTCTATCATTTAAAATCAAGTCATTCTCTTTTTAAAGATAAATAGTTTGTTCTATACTAATAATTCACTTGCTCATTTATATCCTAGCTGGGGAGGGGTGCGGGAAACTACATTATTTGGGGCCCTATTGGATAATATGCATAGAAAATCAAATATTAAGCGAAAACAAACCTTCCCCTTGTATCCACCAGGTACACATCCACTCTACTATCCTAGGCAGTACATGCATAAGCATAACATTTGAATATAGTATCATGTGCATAACATTCAACATGCATAGGTTTACATTGCACAAATGAAATCCCAATAAAATGTTCTACAGTGCTGGATTTTAGGCCTGTATGCCCTGTTATAATGTTACACCTCAATAAGGACATTTTCCTTCTCTGTCATGTGATCAGATAAACATATCTTCTGATCCAGCCCATTGGCATATGCATTTGAAATCAGACTATTTATTTTTCTGGTTCACAATTTGACTCTACATTAACAATCAGATTATTAATATCATAATTATTTTCTGGTGGCTGCAAAAGGGAGAGCACGTCTTGGTGGGTAACAGCAATCTGAGTCAGAGCCCTTGAAACTCAGCTCTGCTAGAGAAAACGGAAAGAAGGAAATTGGACTGTGGTGGAATCTACACACATAAAATGCTTTTGTGAAAATGCTTTTCTAAAAAAATGTTTTGAAAAATATATTGAATTTGCCATAGCTCACAATCGCCATCTAGTGTCACATTTGTATATTGCACTTTACAACACACTTAAAACGTTTTGTTTGCAGCTGTATAGCAGAGTCCCCTGTTGCTGTTATTATTGTTATAATGAATGTATTGTTTTAGTACTCTGTGACTGTATCTTTGTCAGCGGCGTAGCGTGGGTTGTCAGCACCCGGGGCAAGGCAAGTAATTTGCGCCCCCTAACCCGGGGCAAGGCAAGTAATTTGTGCCCCCTAACCCCTAACCTGCCGCCGCTGCCAGCTTCTTCTTGCTGCTGCCTGGGCTGGGGTATTTATGGTAAGGTAGCCACGGCGGGGGTGGGTCCGTGTCAGGTGATCTGAGGCGAGTTGCCGCTGGCGCTGCCGCCCAAACGACGCCGCTTGCCCGGAGGAGGAGGAGGGCAGAGAGGCGAGGAAAATGCAACATGGCCCAGCTGGTGCAGCAGCAGCGGTGGCGGCGGGGCTGTGAGGAGGGGCTGCCTGGCGCGCCCTCCGCGGCCCTGACGCGCAGGGACCGCGGCGAGCGCTGAGAGCTGCTGCCAGCTCGTCGGTTCCGTGAGACATGGGGCTCTGCTACAGCCTGCGCCCGAAGCTCTTTGGCGACTCCGGAGGCGGCAAGCACGCCCCCCCAGATGTTGCGCCCGGTGTGGCCGGCCCCACCTGCACCCCCGCTACGCCACTGATCTTTGTTGTTTGCTGTTGTAAGATACTCTAAGTATCGCAATAGAAAAGTGGAAGGCAAATATTAAATCTATTTAAAAAAGCTAAAGCTAAAAGTAAGGTAGAAAAGTACAGTTGAGGCAAATAGATATCTAATTACATTCAAGGGAACATTCCTTAAAGACAAAACAAGACACAGTTTCATAAACATTAGCCCAATCCATCTACAGCTAGTCAAGCCTAAATCCCAGTAAATGACTACACTGTTCCATTGATTTCAGTGGGATATTAGCACAACTAACTCTGTCTGGCTGCTGGATCAGAGCCAAATTTTCTTGCAATATATTTTTCCATGCTCTCCCTGCTTGGGGAAATTATAGCGTACCATAGCATAAGTAAAAAGCTCACTTGGAGTATTGAACTTGAAATGTCGCAAATAAAAAAATCAGTACATTTGTTAAGGGTTTATTTATCTGTTACAGTTAAGCAGCATGTGGCTTTAATGATGCTACACAAAGGCTCCTGCCAGAATGTGGAACACAGTGGGGTCACAAAGGAATGGAGGGGGAACTGTAAATCTAGCATCTAATTCTCTAACACCTTAAAATCTGTGTTGTCATCAGTATCTGCACATGTCTATGCATTGAAACACTAGTCTAGAAGAACAGGGAATCAGTCCTCTGAGTTTTGCCAAGAAGAGCTTTGCCAATGCTTTGCAATGCAATTATGGGGCTGATTTATGCATTACTCGGGATATTCTTTTACAAGTATGGATAGGCCCCAATCTAACAAAGTGATTTACATTCACACAGGCAGAACTTTCTTTTTTTAAAAAAAAGAACAGGTTAAGGATTCAGGGATGCTGCTGAAAAGAAAAATGGCTCAATAAAACCCAATTTGTGTATTGATCTGGCAAGTACGCATCTCTGGATCCAAGCCATAAACTCCAATCCAAAACCCCAATGTACATTCAGTAACTCCCACGCTTTTATGGAGGCCTCTGTAAAGTAGGGTTGCCATTTTTCAAAAACCCAAAAGTTGTTGTTGTTGTTTTACAAAAACGCCAAAATGACACGATTTTTCGATTGACTTGCCCAAAATCCAGGGCAAAGCAGCTCTACTGTGAAGGCAAGACTTTTCCCCATTCTAGTAGACCCCATGAATACTATGCCCACAATAACCAATCAGTTCAGAGGTTTAAAAGTATACCATAGCATGTTGTCTAATAAGTAGTTCTTTACAAGATTTTCATAAAAATAGCCTTTCCGATCTGGGAGAATTTTAAGTGTGGGGGCAGTGTTGCTATGAAAACAATCCAATAGTAAATAGACCAAGAATTGTGTGAAAGGCCCCCTTCTGGTTGGACCTGACTAGGCTGTTGTAAAGATCAAAATGAGTAAGAATAATAATAATAATATAATAATAAATTTATTATTTATACCCCACCCATCTGGCTGGGTTTCCAGGCTTCTACCCCACATTGACTATACAGAGTTTGTTCTGATCTCATTGATCCTTTGTTTTCACCACCAAACTGCAGAGTGTTATTATCATAATCATTATTCAGTATGCAAAGAATTAGAGAGGTCTGAAAGTGCATGCAGCTTATTGTCAAGCTACTCAGGGAGAAAATTTACTCTTGATTTAATCTTTAAAACCTTCTTAATACTATTGACATAATTAAACAGTGGGAAGAACTGCAAGCATGCTGTTTACATACAATTTAAATACTAATTTCGTTTCCTGTTTGGCAGAGATACTGTAAAATATGTACATTCTGGGCAACAGTGTTCAGATATGGTATGGTGAAGGGGTGGGAGGAGGAAGGAAATCACGGTCAAATCTAAAATTCCATGACATTCGTTATTTGTAAACGAACCACAGGCATAGCCCAGTCAAGTGTACACTATCTAGACATGTCAGCTGGGCCACTGAGAGTTGCTTGGTGTGCTGTTCTGCACCCTTCAGCTGCACAAAACTGTGGCCAGGGGGCACCATTTTAACAAACTGGGGGAAGAGAAGACACAGGGGATACCAGGGCATGCATGCACACTTTGGGGTCTGCCTCAAGAGCCATGGCAGCAGAATATATATGCTTACAATGCACCCCAATAGGCCTGTTTGGCCTTTTCACACTTACCAAGGTGATCTTCAGTTCCAGTGCACAATTTCTAGTCACTTTGGGGCAACGTAGGAGGAGTTTGGATTTGATATCCCGCTTTATCACTACCTGAAGGAGTCTCAAAGTGGCTAACATTCTCCTTTCCCTTCCTCCCCCACAACAAACATTCTGTGAGGTGAGTGGGGCTGAGAGACTTCAAAGAAGTGTGACTGGCCCAAGGTCACCCAGCGGCTGCATGTGGAGGAGCGGGGAAGCGAACCCAGTTCACCAGATTACGAGTCTACTGCTCTTAACCACTACACCACACTGGCTCCCTAGGGGTTCTCCCCCACCTTGTATGTCCAAATTTATATCAATATTAGGTTCAGGAAGGAAGGGTTCCAGTGCAATTTTATACATACCTACTAAAGGGGGAAAACATTGAGTTCAGTGGGGTTTACTCCCATGTAAGTGGATAGAGGAGTGTAGCATGCAATGCCAATATCTCAGAACTTACAAATATGAGCCTCAGGTGCTGTTTACTGGGAGAGCTTTCTGAATTCAGATAAATATAGTTCCATTTCAGGAGGAGCAAGCAAAGAAATTCCTTTTAAAGAATTGTATTTCTTCTTCCCAGACTCGGTCCAATTTTCTAACATTTCAGTAAACCACATTTTTAAATAACATCCCATTTTCTCCTGTTTCTCTCTTGGGCACTTAGCAACTGAATCCTGCTAGTAAAAACAAGTGATTTAGCTTCAAGCTATCCCTATAGAAATCAGGAAGCAGCAACCACCCCAGGTAGTGGAGTTCAGCTTCGAATGTAAATAGGTAATATGTGTTTCAAATGGAATCACGAATATGCTAACTTTGTAATGCTCTTTTTAAAAATGCTTTGGTTTCAGCTGAACAGGAACAATGATAAATGCATAATATATATCCCCCCTTCAGATTCTGAAAGAGCATATTTATATACTTCACCACAATCTTCCTCCTATTAATCCATATCCATCATTTATAAATGTTACACACCATGAAATACTTTGTTGCTATCATTATTTACTTGATGATTGCATCTCTTTTGGAAGTTGTCTCCTCTTCACAATTACGGGATTACCTGAAGTGGCTTTTAGGTACTTGGAGATGTGTAGTATGCATGCAAAGGAAGGCCAGCATGTAAGTATCATTAGGTAACTTACAGAACAACCCTAAGTTCCCAATATGGCAGCTGAAGATTTTAATAATTTGATGGGGATCCCCTATACTAGTATCTCTTTAGACACGCCTCCACAACTGGCCCTCTGTTGGACAAAAGGAGAGCCCTCTTGGATCTGACCAAAGGCCTTTCTGTTCCAGCATCCTGTTCTCACAGTGGCCAACCAGATGCTCATGAGAAGCTTGCAAGCAGAACAGGAGCACAACAGCGCTCTCTCCACTTGTGAGTCCCAGCAACTGGTATTTGGAGGCATACTGCTTCAAACATTGGAGCTAGTACACAGCCGTCCTAGCAGGTAGCCACTGATGTCAGAGATACAGTGGAGGGACTTTACACTTATGTATCCCTAGTACTTATTGTCAGGGACATGGCTGAATCGAACGCCAGAGAAGAATCAGGCTCAGGAGATGAACAAAGAGACACAGAGTCCAACTCTGGAGATGAAAGATCACAGCCAGAGCAAGGGGGGTGGGCTTGACCCCCCTTCACAAAGAGTTCCCTGACTCAGCTAGAGCAGACACAGACAGCTCACAAGAAGGGGAAGAAATAGACAGCAGTGGGAGAGTTGCTAGGCAACCAGCAGAGAGACAACAGACAGAGAGTTCTTCTTTTGGAAGCAGGGGTAGGGGATTTTCACCTTCGTAGCCCCCATTCTCAGAGAGTTGAAAAGGTTAGAATGCAATGGAAGTACAAAAAGGGGAAAGGGAGGACTTTGCCATCCTTCATGCTGTGAGAAGAGCAGAGACTCAGACTGACCAACTCGTTTCAAGAGTGGCAGGCTGTGAGTCACACGCTGGATGTGATTTATAAATAAACATACCATAAAACTGCCAGAGAGTCATTAATTGAGGTGTGCAGTGTGTCTGCCTGAGATCATTAAACTTATGCACCTCTGCCGGTGAAGGGGGCCAAAACAGCGATGTCAGAGGATGTTGGGGAGAAGTAGGTATACCTGTGCTCCTTCAGATTCCTCTCCTGGTTCCTGACATTATGGTACCAAATTAGGAAGTGGGAATTCAAAAACTTCCCTTGTACATAATAGAGAGCAGGGAGAGAAATAACCAAGATATACTCCCTTTCTCCTGCTTTCCACACACAACCAGAGTGTAGTAGTTTTTATGCAGTAGTGTTCAGCATTAGACAATATTTCATGCAAAGTATTTTAAAAAAATCTCTACAAGCCTACAACTGCATTTTTACTCATGCCACTTACATTGATGAGGTGGCAACAAATCTATAGTTAATCTTGTTTAGTGTTTAGCATCCAAAATCTCTTTTCAAAACCCCTGGACAAAGCCCAGAATTATGTTTCATTTAAGTCAGATCATCCAGCTGTCCCCAATATTTTGGATAGTGCATCAAGCCCAAAGAACTGATGGCTACATTACAAGGATAGCAACCAGGTTATAGCTTTTAAAAACTTTTTAAAATCTAATCCCCAAAGCCATAGGATTATGAAATGTGGAATATAAAATTCACATATATAAATCAGATTATAGAAAATGGAGTCTGGAAGCTGGCTAATTAAGCTGAGAATGTTAAAGACCATGACTGCATATCGGGGTGGAAAGTGCCAAAACAAAGCATTGCTCCTCTTTTTCAGATAGTTGTTAAATATCCTGTACCAATGGGACTTCATCTAGAGTACTATGACTTTAAGAAGTATATAACACAATGAAGATGTGCAGAAAAGGGAATCCGAAATTATCAAGGGGCTGGAACAACTCCCCTGTGAGACAATATTGCAATGTTTGAAGGGGGAGCGTTAGTTTTCAAAAAAATGAGAGTAAGGATAAAGAATTATATAAAATTATGCAGGATGTGGAAAGAGTGGATGGAGAGAAGCTTTTTCTCCCTCGTAGTACTAGATCCAATAAAACCAGGAATTGGAAGATTCAAGGTAGACATGGGGTTTATTGTGCTAGTTTTACCGTTTATAGTGCTAGCACTTTTGTCCTGATTTCTAATGTTCTTTTTACTTTTCAGTACCTGTTGTGTTCTTGAATTATACCACCATGTCATGCTGAATTTTAAATGGCAGAAAAGAACTGTATGCTGGGCTACCACCCCTAATTTTAGCACATGAGCAGCAGTGGCATAATGAGAACCTTGTGAAAATTGCAAAAATGCAAAACTCACATGATTTCCTAAGCTAACAAGGTTGCAAATAGATTTTTTTTGGGGGGGGGGTAGCATGGAAATGAGTACTAAACTTCCACTGGATTTCCAGAATTGGCTTTTATGTCATGTGAAAGATCACATAGAATGCAAAAAACAAACAAACCCCAAATCCCACAGATAAGGAAACGTCTGCTGCCTGAATGCAGCCATACTTGCAGAATCTTGGCTTGCGGTTAGCAAAGAAGCTTTAGCACAGCTGTGGGTTAAATTATAAATAACAAAATATCACCCCTCACTTCTCTGCTTTTGTGGAGTGCACCTTCCTCCACTGCACACAACTGGGTGCAGGTCCCCCTTTCCTCCCTGCCCATTCCCCTCTTGCCCCCCACAAGAAGTTTCTACTCACTTACCTGTCTCTTGCCCTAAACCGCTCGCTTACTCACATCTCCTACTGGCTTGGCCTTATGTCTGCCTCTCCTCAGCTGCCCCAGCTCAGACACGCTTAGAAATGGCACCAAAAGCTGGAAGGAAAGCCAGAGAAAGTAGGTGGCACCCAGCTGAGGGGTTGGGGCTACCCAAGAGAGGGAGGCACCAACTTGTAGAAAATATTGGGGCAGCATCCTTCCTAAATATTTGGGGGGGGGGCAATAAAGTTGGTGCGTATTTGCATAGAAATTACAATGTGGTGACAATTCTGACAAAGGATTTCTTTATGAGTGGTCATGTGGAGGGAAAAAGTGTGGTGGGTTTACACATGTAAATTGAAACTTGGAATCAAAAGATATAGGAGAATGGAAGCATCAAATAAAATTATCCTAAGTGGCACTGAGAGTTTAACAAGTCATTAACAAACCCACAAACATCAGAACTTTGCTTGGACTATGACAAACATGTAATTTTCTTTTCCAGCTTCATTTTTTCCTGGGTGCCACTTAACGTTCTCATTTCCATTTATCTTATCAAATGCCATATTTCAATACATAATAAGAGATAATCCACATGTCAGGCAAGGAAGATCTTTGAGAACAGCCCCAGGAATACAGATCAGAGACTCTATGGAGCCAATGAACTCTGGGCATGTGGAGGAAGGAATAGAGTCAGTATCCATCAATGGTGACACCACCACATTTCCAAAATATGTTACCTGAGACTGGATGGCACCAAGGTACTTGATCTCAAAGAGAAACTGCAATATTAAGGCTATCTATTTTAAAGTGTGGATATATTGCAACTGGCTATGGACAAGGAAAATGTTCTAACCCCAGTACTTCGTTCCTTTTTACCAGCACCCCCAAAGAGCAATTTGATTGTATTTACTCTTTCAGTGTCATATGTCAGGCTGAATAGCTGCCTCACATTTTTCTGCTGTTAGTGCAAGAATAGGAAAGATTATCCTGCCACCTAAACCAAAAAGCATATTAGACTTTGCTAAAACGCTTTCATTTCCAGAGGTTTAGCATGAGGCTTTTGGCTTTGTCAACTCTACAAACAGACAGTAATCTCTGGCAGACTAAGCTTCTAGTTTTACTATTTGATGCTGACCTTATAACAGTTAGTGTGATTTGCCACCATTTCTTATTTTAAGGTAATTTAATCTCCTTGTGTGGGCCAGGTGATGCTGCTGAGCGGGAATAGCAAATGCCCGATGTAGTGCAGTTTACATATTATCAAATGAGTTTTAAAACTGGTGTGGTTTTGATAATTCACTATTAATTATGTTTATTTTCAGAAGATAATATAATAATATTAAGAATGTGCTGGTCTATCCTGAGCTAGTGGCTACTGATAACAAAAAAAAGTCTTAAAGGAATTATCTGTAATCACAGTGAAATGTGTGTCATATAATCCTTTTGTAAGGAAGATGCCTGAGTTGCAGGGATATAACATCAGGCCTGACTTCAAAGGGAGGAGGGTAAACACATCACAAACTAACAATGTGATGAATTCTGTTGCAGATATCTTAGAATTGGCAGACTTGCTAGGAAAGAGATGAATGCTAAAGAAAAGAAACACTGCATCTTCTAAGCAAAACAGATAAAGGAATAAAACTAGGTTATTCCGGGCTTCTTTTTCAAACAGTGGTACATGCCCAGTTTCCTTTTATTTTATTTTTATCCATATTTAACAAATTTGTTTGTATACACCACTGTGAGTCAGAACTATGTAATACATCATTGTTGATAGTATGCAGCTGAAAATGTAAAAACCTCCACATAATTCATCACCATCATGTTTCCGCTTCTTATTTAAGAGAGTTGCACAAGAATCAGATAATGAAATCAATGAAGTAAGATTCCATTTGGCTCAGACTGAAGTAGCTCTATGAATTCAACAATGGAAGGGGGAGATAATGGATAGATAAGCAGTTTTGGCATCTTAGGCTATAACATTCAAATATGGTAAACATATATTTGAAATGAAATTATGTCGGTTGCTGCTTAGTATACCCATCCTCAATCCAGTATAAAAACATAAGAGTCCTGCTGGATCAGACCAAAGACCCACCTAGTCCAGCATTCTGTCCCCAGCCAGTATTGTGGATATGCTGTGACACACTCCTTTGCCTGCTATCATGTCCCCATTGACTTTAAGCAAGCTCATCTACCTATTTTTGAGCACATAGAGTTGTCACTTCCATTAATATGAAAGAGGAAGCCCTTAGGGCTGGTGATCTCTGCATGCATATGTGATGGGGGGGGGGGTTCTGCCTTAGCAACAAATAGTCTCTCAACAGAAGTAACTGTATGCACTCTAAGCATTGCTGTTATAGCACCTATGACAACATGTAATGACAGCAGCATCCTGTATGGGGTCCTGTGGGCACTCAGAATCCAAGTCAGCAGCTCACATGCTGTGCTGATCCCAGGGTGTTTTCAGTCTCAAAATAGAACTGGTGGCTCCTATGCACCTCCTAGCAACGCTGCAGTCCTCCATCCCCTAGGTGTATGGCAATGGTGTTTCTCCTGAAAGGCCCCTTTGCCTTTGCTTCCTCCCACTATCCGGTGTCACAGCAGCTGTCTGGCACAACACACACACTCATTCACTGTTCAGGCAATGATTTCCTCGCTTCCTTCTGTTGTTGTTGCCTCTGCTGGTCTCTAATATCCCCTTCTTATTCAACTCTTGGGTCAAGCAAGAATCCATTCGAGAAAGTTGTGGTGACCCTGAGTGCCTGTTACCTATTTTATTATATAGTCCTTACTTGCTGGGCAGAGTCCATTGGTTTCAGGTGCTAGCCTGACTGTTAATTGACTTCAAGTGGTGAGTCATGTGCTCTCAGTCTTGTACTTCTGCCTACTGGCTGGCTGTCCCAGCTGTCCTGCCCGCCTAATCTTCCTAATAGCTCTTGGAAACAGTGGGGATGGGGAGTCATGTTCCTGCAGGGTCCTAGCCTCCTCTGTATTGAGGGCTGTGTGGTCTCTTCTTCCCTGTGTTCCTGGTATTCCAGGTTGTATTTCTACTCCTCCACTGGCCCCTCATTCCCCAGACCCTCTGGAACCTCTCCATGTTGCACGGGGATGCTGAGGTCTCCTGATACAAGTCTTGAGAACCTCCAGTAGCCAGTGGTGCCCTCCTACAGGTTATCTTCATCCTGCCTGTGCTGGTGCCCCTGCCACTCCATGACATATGGTGTGTGTCTATCCTCATTACATTGCCTATCAGTTACAGCTGAGAATGAGATGTGATGACACAAGAGTTTGGGATAATGGCTTGCGAAGAGATGCTTTGTTTTCTGCATGGCACTCTTTCAGAAATCTTGATGAAAGGTTTGGCTGCTAAGGTTAGAGAGACTTGGCGCGACAATTCTCCGAGTGTTCTAATGGTCAACACACTCAACCCCTCTCTCCCAGGAAATTGAGAATTGTAGCACTCGGGGGGAGGAAAAAGCAGGGTCTCATAACAGTTTTCAGGACCTTTTACAATCTACAGTTCCCAGAATTCTTTGGGAAAAGCCAAGGCTGTTCAAAGTAGTATGATGCAGCCATAGGCGCCGACTCCATGGGGCTTGAGGGGGCCCGAGCCCCCTCAAAAATTCGTTTGGGGGGGCTCCGCCCCCCCAATAATCTCCGGCGCCCCTCCAGCAGAGCGCCACCGCCGCCCCTCCCCCAGCCCAAAATGCACAGGGAGGGGCGGGCTGCATGCCTCCTGCCCTCCCTCCCGAGCAAAAGCTCCACCCAATTTCCTTTGGAGCTGATTAATAGGCGCAGCACGCTCTCCCCTATTCGCTCACGAGGAGGCGGTGCCACTTTATTTGCATATTCATGAGCTTATTTATTATTCATGAGCTTTCCCGGGGCCCCCCAATATTTTTTATAAGTCCGCGTCCCTGGATGCAGCCTTAAACGCAAAGCGCAGATGGGACCTTGGGGGTTAAGCCCATGATTAGGGATGGGGGAGAACATCAATTCTGTTTATATTTCAAGAAAACATACCAAATTCATACCTACATGAACTGAAACACAGCCATACTTCAAAATCCATACATCTCCAATTTTTGCAGTGCATCTCCTCAGCCAAATAATGTGTTCAAAAATCCATAGCCTGGGGTGAAGAGTGCATGCAAATGCACATATTTTTCTGCCTTTTCATGACATCCTTAGATGGCCACCTCACTTTGCCTAACAGTAGGCCAGCACATTGACTTGTTCTCAGGGTTGTCTGTATATTAGAAAGGGTACTCAATACTTTGATACGTATATCATGTATTAATTATATAGATTATTCATTAAAAGTGTATCATTAAGAACAAATAATATTTCAATTCTCTTAAAATTGTGAAAACTGGACATGGAATAGAACACTTCTGCTCTTTTCTGTAAGAGTTTAATTAGGAAATTATTTGAATTATTATATGAAAGAGAAAGTGCACCATTTTCTTTTTTTATATGTAAAAGAGATTGTATAAATAAGGCAACAATCTAATTCCCAACAGCTCCCATAATGCATGCTTTTGGGGGGAATACTTTATATTCTGAGGTATGTACAAATACCTCGTGACTGCAGCACATAAGAATGATAAAATGCTAAGATTTAACACTATTTAAACTATCTCTAGGGACAAATGAAAAAGGGCATCCATTATTCAATAGCAACTTATTTATAACAAGCTTTCTTTCAAAAATATACCAGGAACATAAGACGAAATTTGAGACCTAAGGCACTGAATATGTGGAACTCCTTTAAGAGAGAAGTCTACAGTGATCCCACAGAGTAACACATATGAATGCAGTAATACAATTACCAGTTGACAGCAAGTCCACTCTCCACAAAGAAAAATCTTACAGCTGTGCATGAAATAACAGCTTGAGAATCACCTCCTCATAGTCACTCTTGACTGCTACATGCTGGTAAAATAATGAGTAGCTCTACTGAAACTTAGGGCAGTAGGGAAACAGTTTCTCTCTCTTTTTCACAAGTTTTAGCAAAATGATGGGATTGGAAAACAATCTGAAAATAAAAAAAGAAGAAAGGGAAAGAAGAGGGGAAGAAGCAAATGGTGCTGAAAATAATAATAGTAAAGAAGTAGGATTTAGACTTTCTTCTCCCAGCAAAGACTTAAAATATGTTGCCTTACTAGGAAAACTGTATTCCTGTTCCCTTAAAGAACGTTTTCACCAAAACTTGTTGAGTATTTTACTATTTTATTACATTTCCCATAAACTTATCAGTCCCATATCATTATCAGGCTCTTTGCCTCTTCTTTGCTTATTTGTGTTTGGGGCAACCCCACCCGCTATCCCATTTTTTTCCTCTTTTGAAATTATCACTCACTTTATACTGCTCTTGCTGATCAGGTATCTGATTTAAACAAAATTTCATGTACCTGCGATGAAGACTTTGCATTTCCTGTCTCAAGTCTATTGTTAAAGTCAAGGAGAGACTCTGAGGTAATAGCAAAGGTCACTGAAGGGGACAATGTCCATCTCTGTCATACTGCCCATTCCAAGAGGGGCTATTTCATAACATGCAAAAGCAATAACATAAGTTGGATCCTCCTAACAGAGGGTCCATGTTGTGCTCGGCCCTGAAACTCTTCCCTAACCGGTTTGTGGGTGGGGCTTGCCCCGCTCCAAGCCAGTGGTGCCATAATTTTATGCCAATGCACAGTTATGCCAATGGCCTTTAGCCAATCAGCAGCGTGGCAAGGTTGAGAGTTGGGGGTATCTATTTGGCAGCACGGCGTAAGGACCTCCTTTTGCTTCGCACTGCCGAACACCCGCCCACCCTCCTGTTAATTAGGTTGTGTTTGGCCTTGCTTTGGACTTTGGTTGGTCGCCTCTTTTGGAATGGGGGCCAGGTAGGAATTTTTTCCAATGTGGCAGTTTGGCTGTGGCCACTTGGTTTTTGCCTACCTCTTAGCAATCGTCACAACTTTGTAAGGTTTGGCGGTTAGGCATTGGTTTAGGGGAATGTGGGGAGGGGAGGTGCGGTATTCCATTAAAGGAATAGGGTATTCTGTTAAAGGAATCCAGGAGTCTGGATCTCGTCCGAAGCCCAGAGAGGGGCTAGGGCCTTGCCAGAACCCCTGGGAACCCCAGTGGTGAGCACCAGTCTATATACACTGACGGAGCTCCCCCTGCTGGTTGTTTACCCTTCCAGGCTTCCTACAGGGTGGGGCAGGAGCCAGATATAGTTTGATACCAATGCCTAAACCAATACCAGTCACATTTGTGTATTTTAATAAAGTTGTGGCCAAAATTTGCCCATTAACATCTAAACTAATTTCTGTCTCCACTGTGTCTTTATTTCCATGGGGGATGAGGCTCGAAGCACAAGACAATGGAATTAACAAGTGTTTGCAGCTGACCCCCCTGAATGTTCCTCAGGCTCAGGGGGGCCAACTTGAATAAAAGGGATCCATGCATTCAGTCTGATCCCATGTGCGTAGGATGCCAAGTGTGCATGCACTGGCCATGTCCCAATTTGCCACGCACTTCCTCCACCCCCAACCTTGGGATGTTTAGCTTCAGATAGCTCACTCGGTAGAGTATTGGACTTTTAATCTAAGTGCTGTGAGTTTGAGCTCCACATTGTATCAAAGATTCCTGCATTGTGGGGGCTTGGACTAGCATTCAGTCAACTATAGTCAGAGGCGTAGCAAGGTCAGATGGTATCCGGTGAGGAAAGTTTTTTGTCACACACACCCACCCCATTGGAATTATTAAAAGAAGGAAGAATAAGATACTTACAGTTGCAAGTGTTATTTTCTTGTTTATTTACTTAACATTGTGAGCATAAGCATGTAAAACTTTTTTTCCTAATTTTGTTCTCACCCCCCACCTCTCCTCCTGTGTGTTCCAGGGTTTGGGTCCTGAGTTGAGGGAGCTTTTACTTCTCTCCTTCCCTCCCCCCTCTGCTTGTTTTTCTCACCTGCCTCCTGCCCATCCTCTCCCTGCCTGCCTGCCTGCCTCCTCCAGCAGCCCAAGCCTCCCCCAAGCTGTCAAAATGAAGGGGAAGGGGGGAAGACCGCCAGCAAAGCGGAGCAGCTCCCCCCTTCCCCTGATGGCTCGAGGTGGACTTGGGAGTTGCGGGCAGGCAGCATGCCAAATGTCACCCCCTCAGTGATGACACCCGGGGCGGTCCTCCCCCACCGCACCACCCTTCCTACGCCTCTGACTACGGCTAGACACGTCTTCCACTCGATCAAGTACATCATCACAGCCAAGGAATGTAGTACATGCTCATGTGTAGTGGAAACTCACTGTGTCAACTAGGTCATAGGCTGAATTTTGGCAACACTAAACTTACCAAACCCATATGTTGCCAACCATAGTGGCATGTGAGGAGCAGAACAGCAGCAGTACCCCCTTGTAGTGGTACTTTACTTGCCAAGATGGCGATAGTAGAGCTACCCTGACCTTCCTGCCACCTGGCCCCACCCTATCAATGTCCAACAAGAGAAGAGTCGTAAAATGGGGGCTGCTGCTGCTGTGAGAGAGGGCATCTTGCATGAAACTTGGGATAGGATGGAGGGAGGGTAGGGACAAGGGCATCCTTGTACCTTCCACTGCTTTCTCCCTTCCTTGCTTTGGTCTTTCCTGCACAGGAATCTTTTTGCTATTCGGTTAGTGTATTTCCCCCAGGTTTGTGGTTTGTAGGCCTGGGTCAGTGATCCTGGGCAGCCCCTTATGCTGATCAGATGCACCACTCCATTAGGCATAACGAAAGTAGGAGTGTGGGATCATTTCTACTTTGTTATTATCCAAATACTGTCATATCTTTTCCATTACATGCAGACAAGCCTCTCAGAATGAAATCAAACACATTTACCCTTATAGTAAAGTTGATGGAAAATATAATGACAGTAATATAATATATGCATGCAAATGACTCCATTGCATCTGCAGCTCTGCTGGGTATTGCTGCCACTGCTGCTGTTGTTTTGCTCTGCCTTCAGAACCTAATAAATTCTCTCTCTTCCCCCCTGTTCCCTTACATTCATAAACAATTTCCCTGCAGAACATTTAGTCTTTATTTTACTTCAGCAAACATAGCTTAAGTTTGGCCTCAGGGGAAGATATAAGTGGCTAAGTTTACCAAATCTGAAATCTAGAAAACTTCCCGGACTGAAAAAATGAATTGTCTTCTACGCCTTCTGTTTGTAAAAAATAGCACTAAACACATTCTGCTTAAGCCGAATAAATGTTTTCTGGTGGATAGTAGGACTGTGCATCTGGTCCCGACAAATCCCAGATCCTAAACCAAATTAGTGGGATTCAAGTCAATCCAGGATTTGTATGGAGCGAGTTGAGGCACTCCCAGATCTGCTCCCCCGCCCCGAGATTGGTTCAGGTCCACCTGAAGCAATGTGGGGTTGTCAAAAGCACTTGGACAACGAGAAGAAGAAAATTGTGTAAGCAGAAATATCTGCTAGCATATCTCCTCACTCTCCCCCACCACCGCCAACCACATGTTTAGTTTTGGTTTTAAACCCCAATTAAATATTAGGATTATGCAAAGCCTGACTTGAACCCAGATTGTTTCAGGTCAGATCAAGGCCTATTCAGGGTCACCAAATCTAGCCTTGAACCAAATCAGGAGTGCTGTACAAAGGGCCATTTATTTTATTTCAGCTGTACTTTCTGATGGTTCAAAAACACTGTCATTTCCATCACGGGGAGTCGGAAGGTGGCTGATAAATGGTGGCATTGCAATGTTGCAATGCAGTTCTCTAGCCATAACATGCATACCAGTAGCAGACCTACATTTTGGGGGCCCTGAAGTTTGAACTGTTATGGGGGCCCCTTTGCAACCACTGTCATCTTCTTCGGTGGGGTTGTTCCATGACAGATCACCACATTAAAAAAAACCAAAAAACTACATCTCAGATTTTGATTAAAATTGCTGTACTGGATTATCTCACATGTCAAAGTCACTGGTGTGAATAAAATTTCCCTGTGCCTTATAGGTTTCAAGTTATGCGACTCATATTGGGTCTACTAACCCAAAAAATTGAAGCAATGTGGACTTAACTATTTTCTGTTCTTGATTTCTAACAGCTGAAGGAAAGGCACAAGCTCTCACAGCTTTGTCCAGATTCCCATTTAGTTTTGCTTGACCTGTTACCTGCCCTCCACTTTCATTCAATAGTGGAATAAGAGCTGCTTGTTTATAAATGATTGCAATGCACTGACATTCAAACATTCCACATAGCATGCTTAAAAAACCAACAGCAACAACTTAAGGCTTTGCATAAAAACTAGCACCAGGAATATTGAAAATGAGCAATACCTACCAGAGGATAATCTTGAAGGCTAATTCTCCCCTTTGGTTAATTGATTAAATCAAGCAAACATCCTGTTGGTAAATGAGTTTTTAATAGAATTTCTTTTGCCAAGTTATTCATGAAAATAAAAGTAACCCTGAATATTGTAACAGAATATGAAACTGCTCTCTTTGTTTCCTGACATTTCATGAATCTGTCATACTTGGCAGTCATTGTTCAAACCTCAGGATTGTAAGGAAAGGCCTGTGTCATTTAAATCTAATTAAGCTTTTAATAAATTCAATTTTTTCTTTACTAATCATGATGTATCCCTATTATGATCCAACATCATTGGCAAATTCAAACTAAAGATACATTTTTAGAGAAAGGAAATTGAGGGCATGACACCATATAAATGAGATATGGCACAGATGTGATGTGTGAGACAAGTTGCAGAAGCAGTGTGGTTAGAATGTGCTATGCACAAATATTATGAAATGTAAGCATTCTTTGTCCTAGTTAGGAGTTTTATGCCAAGGCTGCCAATGCTGTTGTTTTATACGACAGCTACATTTTCTGCACACAAGCACTGTGGTTTGGGACTGCAGGAGAGAAACCGTAGCATAGCAGTAGTCCGCCAGTTTTACATGCTGTAGGAGCAGTGCCGAATTTGCGTATAAGCTAAACAAGCTATAGCTTAGGCCCCCCCAAAAAAATATCACTATTAATATACTTCTTCTTAATTGTATTTCAGTTCAGCAATTACTTTGATAAAATACATGTTTTGTTATGAGCAAATGGCTTTAGATATCTATTAGGTTCATAAATTACCATATAGCATATATTCAACACAAAAACAGTGACAATTTGTTGTTGACAAAGGATGGCTGGACATATACAGGGCCCCATTACCTTCAGTAGCTTAGGGCCTCATCAAACTTTGGGTTGGGACCATATTTTGTAGGTGCCCTGGACCCATTGGCCATGAAATTTTACATGATTGGGAGCAGTTACTCCTCCCTCAGAAGAAGAAAGCAACCTAAGGCTTCCTTCCTAATGGTTGGGAGTGACATTAAAAAGTTGCATTCACCTATGGAATGACATTCTGAATGGCGAATGAACTTGCCAATGGTCAAATATATATTTAGTCAAAGGGGTCCTTTGGAGGGTTTTTTTGTTTTGTTTTTAGTATTACTTCAAAACGCTATTCAATACAAATCTTCTGCTATACTGACAGAAGAAAGTTTTGCCAAAGACAAATGACCATGGAAATACACCGGGGTGAATGACTGTCATCCTATAAACTCATCTTAATTTCAGTGCATTATAAAGTAATGGTCAATTTGTGGTGCATATAACATAAAATGATAAACACGTTACACAACATTAGCTTCCTTTGCACTCTTGAATGCCTAGATCTTATATGTAAGGAAGCAAGATATAGTACACTCCATTACATTTTCATCCAAACACATCAATGCATTTGAAGGCTTCCTTTCTTGTTCTGTCACCTTTAATTTCACTGGTAATTTAACACTGAAAACAAAAGGTAAGCTTTAATATACTAGCCTGGTGTGCTTTATTTGAAAATTAAATCATTTGGGAGTCTGTGTCTGCATAACAGAATTTACTGCCTGTAATTAACTAACCTTTAGAAAAGACCCTTTTTAATTTCCTCCTGACAACATATCTGAAAAATGAGACCATAATAAGTGTTGGCACAAAAGTGACTATATTAGTGTAGGAACTCGAGCAAATATTAGATAAATGATGCAATCAAGTTTTATATAAATGGAAGTTTAGTCATATTACTTCTCACTACTTGGACTCATATGGAGCTTTTATTTTTACATATCAATTACATCAGATAATGAAATAAATCAAGTGCATGTTTTGAATGTGATAGGCGATGAGACCTGCACCTCTTGGAACTCTGCAAAAGCATTTGCCAAAGTCTGTTTTAAAAAGCGAATGATTGGAAAATATTCCAGGGCTCCCAAAAGTGATGACTGCCCACATTTCCTATTTCTCTTTTACAGCATCATTCTAGCTATGCCTACTCAGCACTTGGGGCGGAGAGCATGCGGGGGCGTGGCGGACGGGCATCTCAGGGGTGTGGCACGCCGCCCATGGGGGCGTGGTGCCCAGCACAGGGGGGGCAGCCACGATGGCACCCCACTGGGATCATGGTGCCCGGGGCGGTGCGCTCCCCCCGCCTCCTCTTCCTCAGCCAGTGCTACTCAGAAGTAAGACTCACTGAGTTCAAGAGGACTTACTTCCAGGTAAATGTGTATGTGTTTGGATCTGAAGGCTCAGGATCCTCACTGTGGTTTATCTGGAAAGAATGTTCTGTGAGTGAAGGGTCCCTCAACCCACCCAAGCCCCTCAAATGTCCTGAGCAGATATCAAAGGGCACAGAGCCTGCAAGGGGTGAGAGAAAAAATGGCATAACTCCTCTTTTCACTGGCAGAAGCATCCCTTTAGCAGAACTCCAGGCAGCATGAGAGGCAGCACAGGGTTGGGGAAATCAGCAAAAAAAAATTGATGCCCTGCCCCTGTATTTCATCCAAAGCCTTCACTGGATCTCAGTTTCCTCCACAGACAAAAGGTGTCTAGCTGCTTGTGGGGCATTGCTTAAGATTCAAGCCCAAGTCTCTAAACAGAACATATACAAATACTAAAAATGTGAGAAATCTCTGCTCTTATTTCCTGAAGTAGTAAAGCAAAAAGCAAAATCACTAGAAAGTTGAAAATCTGATCAGTCTTATAGTTGGGTGAAGCAAGAGGGTTTTATTGTTTTTCCAGCAGTGAGGACTTTCACACTAGGAGAGAGAAGAGGTAACAAACACCTTGGGACATAGCAGAGTCAGAAGGCCCATATGTAGGAGCTGTGATTATGAGATGAGGCTGAAGTCATATCCAGATTTGCAACGGGCTTTCAAGCAGCCATGTGCTACTGTTTGAACTTTTGGTTTTCAGAGGTTCAAAGGGCAGCTTTGGGTTGATTGGGAACACTCTGTTTTAACAATATTCTTATACAAATCCCATCCTGAATCAGGCAGGGGTTTGTACTGGCATCCCTTGCTAAAATGAGGAGGAAAATCTTCATTTCAACCGGGGGGCGGGGGCTGGTGCATGCCAAACTGAGCAGGATTGTAGAACCACACATTAACTGATGGAGGGTGAAAGCCTACTGACTTGGCTGCATGTTCCTGCAGGATTCAATCCCATCTTCCGACCTATAAGTTTACCAAGAGGGGCGGGACAAGGAGTCCTGCTCTCCACTTGTCAGTTACATCTGGGGAAATGCCTGACATGGGGTTTTGGCTGAAGGTATTCACTCCTGGGTGCAAGTAGATAAATAGGGACCGCTTACTAGTGGGAAGGTAAACGGCGTTTCCGTGTGCGGCTCTGGCTCGCCAGAGCAGCGATGTCACGCTGGCCACGTGACCCGGAAGTGTCTCTGGACAGCGCTGGCCCCGGGCCTCTTGAGTGAGATGGGCGCACAACCCTAGAGTCTGTCAAGACTGGCCCGTACGGGCTGGGGTACCTTTACCTTTTATTCAAGGCAGGAGAGTGGAGATTTGGAGATAGAGAGGGAGAAAAGGCAGAGGAATCTGGAGAGACAGGGAGTGAATAAAACAAACCATTCAGAAAAAGCAGTAGATAAAACAACAGCCGGCTCCAAGTTTCTCCTAGCATTTGTTCAGCAGCAGATGTTGAGTCCTACTAAGATGCTGGAATGGATAAAACAGAGAGGATGAAATACAGTAAGAAGCAATCTAAATGTACAATGATCAGTTACTCACTCAGTATATTTACCCCCTTATTTCAGATGAAAATTTCTAGAGCCACCTGTCTCATAAACAGAAAATCTGGTTGCCTCGTAGGTTCTGCTTTACTGTGGCAGCCTGGACACAAGCATGTGGAACTGAACCAGCAGCTGAACGATAACAGCAAAAGTTAAACCAATCTGCTGGTTTGTATAAGGGACTCTGACATTCGTGATATTTGAGCAGGAGAGTTCCTTTGTGTATCAAAAAAGCTGCTGCTGTGCCAAATCAAAGTTTCTCTTGGTTTCACACTCTGAAAGCATCATTTTTATGGTAATGGCCAGGTGCGTTTGGATAGTAGAAAAACGCTTTTAATTTTGTGGAAGTCTAGAGAGTGTAGTATAATCTGTCATCAAGCAGCAGGAATCCACTTCTGGCAGCTGGAATGGATTTGACATTTTAGCTTGGTTTATGGTAAGCATTAGACATCAGCACCTCACTTAACAATTTTGCAGGGGCATAAATAAAGCACACACTGAGCAATTTGTTCAGATTAGGTGTACGATCTTGATCAGCATGAAAACACCAGAGTTCAAGAAATGTTATCACAGGTTTACACTGAAAGCTCTCAAAGTTGTAAGGCTATGTTTATACATTAATTAACACTAGACAATTTTCATCCCTGAAGTCAAGGGACACTTTCCTCCTTCAATTCCTCCAAACCATGTATTACTATATAGGTGTGATTGCTTTGGGATTTGAATGCACATTATAGTCTGTGAATCCTGGAGCCAATCTATATATTGTACAGCATGAGGTGGTAGAATTCTGGACTGTATCTTTTCAGACTACAGATGGAGCTTATACTCCTGGATATTATCTGATGTAAAAAGCTCCTCAGATGTAGCAAAGTAGCACCTCAGGAGAGGTGTATGCTAAATGCTTTTCTCTTGTGTTCTTATTGCAGACAGAGTGTTGTTGATATTTTAGAGAGGTTTGTTGATATCTTACATTTTTAACATGCAGTCTCCTCCTGCAGTCTGAAATGGCCAGAATTCAACCACCATCTGTCTTTATCACCTCACTCTGTGTTGGCATCCATATGTCTCCAAAGACACTGTGTAATGTGTAGATTAAAGTCCCACCCACACCATACATTTAAAGGATTCTTGTACTGTACTGCTTTAACAGTCATGGAGAATCCTGGCAACTGTAGTTTTTTAAAGGTGCCAAAAATTGTCAACACAGTTGACCACACTACAGTTCTCAGGGTTCTTTGGGGGAAGCTATGACAGCCAAAGTGGTTTAAGAGTGCTTGACTGTATAGTGTGGATGTGACCTAGCTCTCAGGTATGGTATAATAAAGAGCAATAGCTCTGTTGAAAGTGGTATAAAATAACTAATCATAGTTGAGTAGAAGGGTAGACTGGTTTTTAATGGAGCCTCTGAACTTCAACAACTTAGGATGAGTCCAGCGACTAAAGGCATGTCACACAGGCCGGTTGTGCTGCATGAGTATGTTTCACGTCATGGCGTATATCATATTATGTGACATAATCACCGAATGCAGAGTTTTTGTGACTCTCTCTGGACCACAAATCAGTTAAGGCTGAATTGTTGGTTTTCAGCCAATTTTGTTTCTTTTATCCATTCTAGCCTTGTTGAGGTCCACTGACACTCAACTATTTCAGTGTAAATCATTTATAGGTGACATTCAGCTATATTCTGTGCATCTTTACTCAGATGCAAGTCCAGGCTAGTTCAATTAGGGCTATTCCCAAGTAAGGATGTGTTTGAACATAGCCTAAGGCACATTTGCTGATGTTACCTTGGATCCTAGCATAAAGAAGCTCAAGAAGGGAAGTTTTTCATCCCTTCTTCTATCCACAGCATCCCACACTCTCTGAAAAGCCTCTCTGGAAGCCCTCCATGATCATTTTATCATTTGTGTGTGTAAGAGAGGGCTTCTAGGGAATGGATAAATTGTCCAAAATTGGACCTTATAAGTTAAAGGACATTCCCAGAAAGAAAGTTTCTCATCTTTTCCAGAAATCCCCTGACACTAATCCTGATGTCAGTGACGGGGCCAATGGGGAGGAGTGGTAGAGACTTCCACTTCAAGATGTGTCTGGGCAGGAGGAAGATGGCAATAGTATGGACACAGATTCATGGTGGTGGTGAACAGGATACATCCCAGAAGAAGCAGCAAAGAGCTGGGAAATGATGGGGGATGAGGAACAGGAGCAAGCTAGCAGGTGTTCTAGTCCTGAACAGAGACAGGACTCAGAAGTGGAAACTACATCGTTTGAAAGCCTGGTAGAACCTCCTCCTTCTCCAAGGACCAAGTGATCCCTTCACATCTTAGAGCAGCGGTCAGCAAACTTTTCCAGCAAGGGACTGGTCCACTGTCCCTCAGACCATGTGGTGGGCTGGACTATATTTTGGAGGGGGGGGGATGAACAAAATAACCCAGAGATGCATTTTAAATAAAAGCACACATTCTACCCATGTAAAAACATCAGGCAGGCTCCACAAATAACCCATAGATGCATTTTAAATAAAAGGACACTTTCTACTCATGTAAAAACACGCTGATTCCCGGACCATCCGCAGGCCGGATTGAGAAGGCGATTGGGCCACATCTGCCCCCAGGCCTTAGTTTGCCTACCCCTGTCATAGAGCATAAGGCCAAACAGAGACTGAAAGATTCTGTTGCTGGCCACCATAGGCAGTAAGGAGGGGTTTGGAAACTAGGAAATGTAGCAAGGGGAGTGGAGCAGGCACTCTGAGCAATGTCTCAAGACTTAGGAGAGCATAATCCATGGTCTCTCTCTGTATTCTGTTAATTTAAATAAAATAACTAGCAGAATCTCTCTACGTCTCTGATTTCACTAGACAGCTAGCCTGGGATTTGTGACACCCACATTTCTAAAGAGAGCCCCTCATCCCTACAGAGAGGCTTTGCATGAGGATAGGAGGTGGGAGACAATGAGATGGTAACTTTCCTTCCTTCATCATACTTATCTTGCAATCTAAGTCACAGACACACTCTGAAATCCCATTTATGTGGTCCTCTCTTTGTTTTCTACACAAATAAAATTAATCTTGGCTGTGTCTATTCAACTCAGCCTAGCCTGATGTGTGACTCTATAAAACCAAACAAGCTGAACTGCAATTCACTGAGTCACTGAAGTATAAATTAAGTAAGATACCAAATATCATTTTATTTTATTTTTATTTTCTCTTAAAAGAGCGTATAAGCTGTTGCCTCTCTTGTTCCTTAGTTTCTCACATTTACTTTAATTTTTTGTCTCTATTAATAAAGCACTAAACAAGAAAATAATGATTCCCTTCCCCCTTGTGTACAGAGCAAATAGTTCATTACCAGTGGCAATTTATGGTCTACACATTGCTCTGTTATCACAGAAGCAAATATACAACCATTGTATGAGTACCATTAATCAAGTCTGATTTGACAATTTGTGTCCCCATTACAATTTGTCCTGAACAAACTATAGAGTGTGTTAGGATGCTATGCCTGAAGCTCGAAAGGTTCAACCCTATCCAGATCTTCACATTTTAAGATGAACAGATTGCACAGCTTAATATTTCTCTCTACTGAATTCTCTGGCACTCACACTTAGATTCCTTGGAATGTTGCCTTCTGCATGCCTTATTCACATCTAATGGCAATGTAATGGCAAATGAGCAGTTCCCTGCTTTGTAAAGATAGACTGAAGATAAATAAATTACTGATAAATTACTGAATGTGAGATTTGGGCTGTGTTCCCATGTATCTAGGGCAATTATAACCTTTTTTTTATTACTTACAGTGTAGTTCTATACAGGTATACTCAGAAGAATTTTCTTAATAGACAGGATGAATCTCAGAGGACTATGCAGCCCAATATGACATTAGGTCAAACAGGAAAATATCTCTACTCCAGTGAGTAAGAGAGCCCACCCTCTTACTCTTCTTCATCCCCAAAGATCAGACTATAAGTACTGTAAATTAAAACATTTCATGCCAACACAACCCCAACATTTTCAGTTTAGTTCAAAGCATGTGTTCTGCCAAAAGGCAGCTGTTCTTTTCTAGGAGGCAAAAAGCACACTTTTGAGTGAATGAAACCACACATTTTATTCATGTACAGCAAGAATCAACACTCCTAACTAGCCCACTTCTGAGCAACAAGCACAGGGCTAAACCTTTATAAAGTATATTAAAGAATACATTTCACAATAAGCTTGCATAAACTAATTAACTTAGTCTGATTACCATCTGCAGATATGCATACATATTATTACAGCAAGAAACCTGAAAACTAATGGGACAAAGCTAAGTACTCTGGCTGGAGTGTCCTGGTTCCACCAGTTCCACCAAGCAAAGCTAGCCCATAAGAAGCCCAATTCCTAGGCCTGGCATCTATAGAGAACTGGGCATGAAGCACACTGTGCCTAACTTAGCTTAATAGTCAAGTGTATCAGGCAAGACCCTACTGCTTACATCCCTTCCATTGTTCAGAACCTTGGATAACCATGGGTCTGGTCCATCACACCCAGGGTGCCCCACCTAAGCATGGGACACTGCTGGATAAATATGCAAGATCTCTTTTGTCTTGATAAACCTGCAATATCTAGGAGATCCCCAGAAAACGAGAGTTACCAGAGAACACAAATCCACAATCAAAATATATTTTCTTTAGCCTTTACCTTTATAATACAGTTTTCAGCGCAGTTTTAAAATTATGAAATAGACGCAAGTGACAGTGACATGGCCTGAAAATAGAGTGAGCCACCCATCTCTATACACCATATATCCAAGGGTGTATGCACAGAATTTATCTTATGCATACAAACTGCCATGACAACCATGATGTTTAGCCCCTCTCTCAGTGATGCCTACTTCTTCCGAATGCATTTTTTGACATCCATAAAAAGCAAATTAAGGCCAGGGCCTACATTAGCAATAAAGTCCATTATCTCTATGTATTTGACAGATGGTAGATCCAGCAGTTTATTACTGGAATGCCGTTCTTTTTCTTCTGCTATATTTCATCTGTAGATGTGCTCTTTAAATGCTTTGGAGGGCAGCATCTTCCGAGAGAAATATGTCTAAAGTCAATTTTATTATGACATACAAATAGCAAAATGACAGTGCTTAACAGCCCATCTCCTCACCCTTCTCATTCAAGCTTCCAGTATATAAAATGCATGGAAAATCAAACCCAGTTCATGAGGCAGGAATTGTGATCAGAAGGTTATAATAAAAAGCTGGCACTACAACAAGAGCTTCCTTGGTTCCTACAAGTTCAGCAGTGGAAATAATCGGTTTTGTGCAGCAGGGTTCTAATGGCAGATGTAAAACTAAGCCAGCCTCCAGGTTATGATAATCATTTGAAAGCATGCATGACGAGGCTAATTCAGGAAACTCTGAACCTTATAAACTCTAGAGACAAAAGGATAGATTTCATGATAAACAATACAGCAGTTTATATGAGCATACACACATTTTTGGGATTTCTGTTTCAGCAAAACCAGGATGTTGTTGTTGATGATGATGATGGTGATGATGATGATTTCAATGCAAATAACTTATTAGAGGAAGTCAGGGATCATTACCTATGTGATAAGGAATTTGTTGACATTTGGTTTGTATGCAATGTAGCACTAAGTCAGGGACTTATCAGTGCAAGGACTTCTGCCTGTGCAATGGGAATTTCCCTCCCCCTGCTCCAGAAGGCTGAGGGAATCCCTAGGACAGATTTAGCAGGTGCAAAGAGGAGGAGAGAGGGGAAAGTGTGCCAAACTATGTGACATGTGCTCTCAACAGCAACATGTCCCAGAATTCCTTGGTTCCTGCTGGCATTTCCTGTGCAGAAACAGGAAGAGCCAACAGCAGGCCAATGGACCAGCACTATAAAAGTTAGGAACACTGAGAGATCCCAGATACAGTGAGAGTTGGTACTGCACATATGATTTATAGGCCCCAGAAAATATGTGAGTAAATGAGTTAGGCATCTGGTCTCTAGAATACACAGAAGAACTGACACTGTGGCTAAAGGGTATTTGCCAGTGCAGTCATGTGTTATAATATACATACCTAAGGGAAACCACAGGAAAACAATGCAATGCATCCATTAAAAGAAGCTGAAGTTCTGAAGCAGAACCATTTCCAGTATCGCCTCTTCACCTCAGTTCCCCCATAGTACTAATTAGGTAGGGAGGTAAAAGAAAATCCCACAGTACACCTGTATTATGTGAATATTTAAACAGTTATTTCAGCTTGGTTATATTTTGTATTTGCTGTATTGTTCCACGTCTTACATTTTATTCTTAAGAGGGCATATGCCTTCAATCAGGATAAAGTGACACTAACCAACTTTTACCCCAGGGCATCCAAAAGCTAATGAATCAGTTCAGTCACTCTGAGCTCATAACACAGGACTTTGAAGGATGAATGTGAAATTTTGTGACATTTCAGATAAGGCTCAGAAATACGATGTGTTTACTTGAGTACCTAGCAGCATCTCATTTAAAATCAGGCTGTGGTATTACTGGAACAAGTGTGGTTGGTCAGTACCATGGACAGCAATCCTTGAGCCACGGCAAGGTCTTCAAGTCTTCTGGTTCTGTTGGAAGATTTTCCTTTCAGGTGATATTTTCTATTTGGTTTTAGGTATTGCACACATTCAGGGTTTTCAGCAGCTAATCTATTGGCAAACTATAATAAATCAGATGTGCCTTGCCTATGTTGAATTATTTTCTCTGAAAATTAAAAATGTAATAAATCCTCAAGAACAGAGCATTTGGCAAATCCTCTTTTTAAAGGCCTTCAATAGAACAACTGCTACTGCCAAAAATGCTAGGCTTTTGCAGTTTCAGAGGCATATGTTCACACATTAACAATGTGTGTTTATCTTTACAATAGGAAGTCCCTGTGCTCCCTGTGGAAATTGCTTCCAGGCTATTATTTGCCACTTTGGTTGGGTTTGTTGGTTGTTGTTGTTGTGTTGTTGTTTTTGTAAAAAAACAAAAAAGTGTTTGACCTGATTAAGATTTCCCTTCTACTTGCAGCATCCATCAATTAGCATAAAAGTGAGACTAGCTGAAAAAGGCATCCATCATTTTAGAGTTATAAGCATACCATTATGTAAGAGAAACAAAGTCTTCTCAAACAGATTTAATTAGGCTCTTGTTTGACTATAATAAGGGTACTGTTATTATTAATCTTTCACTTTTGAAACATGTTCATGTATCGTCCTTTAAAACCTTTAGCTTGCTTGTGCTCATCACAATTTTATGAGGTAGGTTGCTTTATTATTTTTTATATTGATGAGGAGCAGAAACTAACAGGCAGTAATCTGCAACACCAAGTAGTGAGAATTATCCTGCACACCAGGGAGAAAGAGCCTCAAGTCAAGTGGGAATTATTTTTTTGTGAAGACACATTCAGACAGTGATCTCTCACATGCATTCTAGCTTATTCAGAGCTGGAACAGGCCCATGGTCAGTGGAGGCTGGTCCACTAGGGCACAGTTTTGCCATTGAAAATGTCAAGCAATTAAAAAACAAAATCTCCTCAAAATCTCAAAGCCACACACTCTTTTTGGTCCTACAAAGATTGTACACTTCCTTGAATTACAGAATCATTTTTGTCTTTCTCCTGTTCTCTGGACAATCCAAAAGTCTAGCTATGGCAGTGAAGTCCCTCCCATATGTATCTAAGCAGAAAAACCATTTGCCTGCCACTGGACATTAGTTTTGAATACTGATTCCCCCATGTACTCAATTCAGTTTCCTTGTGTCAGACATGTCTGAATGTTCTGACATATCAGAATCAGGAGGGCATTCAGTGGAATCCCTGTCCAGGCTCCCCTGGAGACTAGAGAGCAATTTTCTCACAATTTCAGTATCCGATCTGCAAAAAAGAGAACATTATGGATCTTCCTCATGGAGAAAGAATGAAATCCAAAACACAGATTGCATTCATCATGGGGATATCACTAAAAATAGATTCCCTGTGGCAAATCCTGTCCAAACCATGTAGCATCACTTTCCTTGCGGAAAAGCCATGGAGGATCGAGTTTCATAATATGAAAGCAGCAACCTGATTTATAATTCCATGCACTTGAATTAGGATAGGAATTGCTCACCATGTCGAGACCACTATGAAAGATTATGGTAAATATAATCCATGCTCCAGCCCAGAGGTAAAAAATGTGAGCTATTTTTGCATATTTACAGTATGCCCCACTGAGTTATGCAGGACTTACTCTCAGGTAAATGTGTATAGGATTTTAGCCTTATATTGTTATTAAATTTACAAATAAAATGTTTGGAAAGTCACTTAAGGAGGATTGTTCTATTCAAAAGAGAGGTGGAAAGGTAGAGGGTTTTTTTTTAAAAGAAAAGGTTTTATATCAGATTTTTATTCTTGTTCTGCTTCACTGCTGAAGATTAAAAACTGCCAAAAGGTTCATATTCAGAAAATAAACACACTGGCTTGTGTGGAAAGATAATTTTCTGGACTTACAAACACTGTTTTCCCCAAGATTACAATTATAATATGGAACGGATGCTGTTTCTAGTCTGTTATCATTGTTTCTGGAATAGAGAAGCCATTTCTTCCTTAATTATGAGCTGCGAGAGAAGTAGATGCTTCCCAATCCCAGAATAAAATACAATATGAACTGACAAAAATAATTAAAGGTTGCATTTGGAAACTGCCACACTTTCCTTCCCTGGCAATAAAGCTATTCCTTGTTGCTGTCGTAACAGCAACTGATGAGAGTAGACCTACAACACCTACTGGGTCTTGGTTTTAAAACAAAATAAAACACGTATTTTAAATCAGCAAGAAAGTCAAAAGAAAAAAAAGACTGTGGAAAGCAAATAGGTTAATAAATAATTGTCTGATTCTGAACCATATTGCATCTTACAGCAACATTTTTAAAACATGTATTTTAAAGACTAATTGGGGTAGTTATTTCAGAGCTGGAGTGAAAACTGCGTTCAGGGATCCCTTTGTGGTCTGTATGCATCACATAGCTTATCCTTTTCCTGACAGAAAATGCTTTGTCATTCATTCCTTGCTACACTGCCTGTGGCATGGAGGGAAGGAACAAGACTATTTTGTGGAAAGTCTGAAATTAGATATTTTTCTTTCAAGCTTTTTCTATTGGTTAAATGTTCTTTTTTCCAAACTTTGTCTTACACTCTCAGGAGTTGAGACAGACCAGTATCAGCAGTCAGGACGGTCCAATTTACACAAGGCCCCACGCTCACCACCAGCAGTGGTTCATATACGACGGAGCCAGCCTTTGACAACAGGCCTGTGTATAGCCAGCGAAGTGGATCTGAGGCGGAATTTCTAATGGAACGAGTCAACACTGAGGAGACTACCAGATAGATTGCTGAGTTATTTTTCTGTGCAGAAAATGAGAGGCTCTCTAGTTTATTAGGTAGTTGCAAGGGCTCCGGAGTAAAACACCCCACAGGTTAATGAAAGAATGGAAAGTGTTGCCAAATGAGATCTGGAGGCTGAGAGGAAGGTAACTAAAAGTTGGCCATGACTCTTTGGCATCTTGCCATTCCTCCAAATGGCTTCTTCATGAACAGGCTCTTGACATCACTGCTGCTGGTGGGGCTTCTTTTCAGCTGTGGGATGGGGGTTCTTCACAAACAGCTCCAGCCCAGCTCTGTTTCCAGTGCCCTCCCAAAGGCTGGTAGACACTGGTGGCTCTGTGTACCTCCTGCTAGAACCGAGGTTCAAATATCACTTTTACAATAATAACACTAAAGGACAAACTAGAAGTTTGCAGCATCCAGCTACATGTCTTGTTTTTCCTTTAAGCAATCTTAGGCACAGGGAAGCCTGGTTCTTAATGGCAAGGCCACACGCAGGCTTAGTCCTTCACTCCTTCATCATGACTGAGATTGTCCCCACCACCAGCACCTTGTATGACTAAGAGCCTTAGAATAAAGTCTAGCCTGGCTTGTAATTATTTAAGGAAAAACAAGATGCATAGCTGCATGCTAAGTAATTGTACAAACATCTAGTTTTTCCCGAAGCAAATATGAGCAAAACATTATTTTCTTCCCCCACCAGAGCTATTTCAAAGATTTCCGAGGAAATGTGTGTGAAGTACATTTGAATGCATTATACTCATTTAATTTTGTGGTTCTTTTTTAGATAGGAGTCAGACACTCTGCCTGTGCAGTATCAAAAGCTTGTTTTCAAATGTAGGATGCTACTGAGTAATAGTAGGCCAAAGCCTTCACATGCATACGGAATTAGATTTGTGGTTCTCTGGATCCCAGTTTAGATTCAAGTGAGTATATTAATCCCATAACTAGTTATGGACTTTGACCTCTCATTACTTACATAGCAGGGATGAGGAACCTGTTAGGTTGTGGGCAAACATATCAGACGACACAGCAATTCTTCCAAAGCAGCTCTTTATTTGTAAGCTGGAACAGAACTGAACAGCAAACAGCTCAGCCAGCCTGCTTTTATAGGCAGCCGGCTGTAAACATTGTAGCAACAACAACCCAGGGTTTCCCGCCTAAAATAACTGACGTGGACCTGAGTGAAAACTACATACACAATACTCCTGGTGGCCAGGGTGAGAACTTCAATACATAACAGAACCTGTGGCACTCTAGGTGTTGCTGGACTCCAGTTTCCATCAGCCCCACCCAGCATGGCCAATGGTCAAGATTATGGGGTTTATAGTCCAGCAATATCTGGGCAGCCGCAGGTTATCCACTCCTACTCAGGTTTGGCACGGTTAGCTGTTTCCATCCTGTTCCTTAGCTATTATTATACAGTGATATTTGTTATTTATGTAGTGTTTTAACATGTTCAGATTTCTTTACTTCACCTATATTATCACAGTAATCCTGACAGCAGCTCAACATGATAATCCTGTAATATTGTCCTTGCATTCCACGTGGGACGTTTGGACTAAGTGAGCTGCCTAACGCCACCTAATTCTGGCAGACTTAATATGTGTACCATAGATTTACTGGTTCATACAGTTTCCTCTATTAGCCATTAGACTACAGTAGTTGTATTGTCAACATTGATGCCAATGAATATAGATAAGCTTGGAAAATGTAAATATGTATACAAGCCTCTGGCCTTTCAAAGGGTACAATCCACAGGAGCTTGTTCCTGAAGGTGAACAACATATTATGAGGTTTCCAACCGTGAGTGGCAAATCAAACAAATCAAACAATAGAGTTCTAAGACAGAAAAATGTACATGACAGTGTATGTGAGGCTCTTCCAAACTTATAGACCAACGAGGTAGAAAAGACCACATTTTCTGAGCAGGAGAGTCTTTGATGGCTGAACTTAGGGGACCTGGAGGAGCAAAGGCAGGGATGTATCACATATAGAAGCAGAGAGATGAGGAGGGAATGAGACAATGTGTGGCTTTGAAGATTTCCATGCAACTTTTTGGAAATGATATGCCAGTTAAGAGTACTAGTCTCACATCTAACCATTCTAACTGCATTACATATTTCCTAATGTTTCCATAAGCATGTTCTAAATGCAACAAAGGGAATTAATAACAGGATCAGGCTATTCCTTTCTCCAGTGTGGAGGCAGACATTAGAGCAGTGTTTCCCAACCTTTTTTGGGCAAAGGCACACTTGTGTCATGAAAAAAATCTTGAGGCACACCACCATGCCAGATGGGGAAAGGTCACTTTTTACTTATGTAAAAAAAAATAAAAAAATAGTAACAGCATAGAAGGTAATGGTAGATGACTGTTAGGGTCTCCCCCCAAATGCAGAATTCTATTAATATCTTCCTTAGCGAGCCGCGTTAACCCCTGTAATGCTTTCTATAGAGTAAGCATAGGGGACACTGGGGGATGTGGAACCAAGGGGGCAGTGGGCCAAAAGAGTTCGGGATCTACTGCTTTAAACAGAAATAAGAGCCAGTGGGTTCTTCCTTTTTTAAAGTATCGTTTCAGCGGGGACAGCAGTCCGGATTTCCAAAAAGCGGCGCTTTTTTGCGTCTGAGCAAAGAAGAGAGAGAGGGGAAAAAAGAGAGAGAGATTGATTTGTGGCTGCGCAAAGGGGGGAGGAGCCCAGGAGTAAAAGTAGGAAGGACGAAGGGAGGGGAAAGGAAAGTTAATAGAAGGAAAGGCGGGTGGGAGAGAAAGAGAAAGAAAGAGGGAAGGAAGGGGGGAAGAGAAGTGGAAAGGAGGGAGACCGAGGCGGGGGAGAAGCGTCTGGAGAGTTGCTCCGAAGTTTGGGGGGCCGCGGGGGTGGGCGCGCGTCCCAGGAGGCGGAGGCCAGCCCGGGCTGGGAGCCACGCCGCGGCCCGGGGGCGGTGGGCGGACCGCGGCTCCTAGGATGTGGAAAGGGGACGGCGGCGCAGGGGGAGGAGACCCACACGGCTAGGGCAGCGCGCAGGGGGAGGGGAGCGGGCCGGAGGCGGGCGAGGGGGGCCGCGATCCCGCGCGCCGCGAACATGGCCTCCTTCCCCGCGGGCCCCGCCGAGCCCCCCGGCCGGGGAGGGCGGCGCGCCCCCGCCGCCGGAGGAGAGCAGAGGCAGGAGGAGGAGGACGAAGGCGCTGCCGAGGAGGCGCGCCAACTTCTGCCAACTTCGGCGCCCGCCCCGTCGCCGCAGGCTCCTCCCGGCCGAGAGCCAGAGGACGGCGGCGGAGCAGGAGGAGGAGGATCGGGTTTGGCGACGGCTGCTGCGTCCTCTCCAAGCGCGGGGCTGGCCTCCGCCGCGCCCGATCCTCCGCGCTCGCCCGCTTCTCGGCGGAGCAGGTCTCGTGCGGGTGCGAGGCGCTGCTGCAGGCGGGCGACCCCGGCCGGCTGGGCCGCTTCCTGGGCTCGCTGCCGCCCGACGCCGAGACGCCGTGCGACTCGCCCGCCTCCCTCCCACGGCACACCAGGCAACGTCTCGCGGCACAGTAGTGTGCCGCGGAACACCGGTTGGGAAACACTGCATTAGAGGAGGATGCAATACATGTCAGAGGGATAAGGTGTGAGGTGCAGATTGCAATCTAATTCAGAAGAACCCCTGTATGTCATTCAAGCTCGAGGACCAAGCAACAATGTGTCTCACACAGCTTTGACTTTGTGCTCAATATTTCCCTGATCTAGGGGCAGTCTGGAATAGGACCCAGGTATGTGAGGTAGAAGGGATTAAACCAAGGGTCAGCAAGGTTTTACCTGCCTGAGCCGGTCAAGTCCCATGGAGATCTCTCTGTGGGCCAGATCATGTGCACACACAATTTCCGGCATCTGGGCATGCGCAGATGTGATTTCCGGCGTCACAGAAGTGAGTCCCCACGCCGCGCTGGTTTAGCGCAGCGCACAGGGACTCACCAAGCAGGCAGTTTGGTTCAGGGGCAGCTCGTGTGCCAGTTAAACTGCCCCCGTGGGCTGCTTGCGGCCCATGGGCTGCAGGTTGCCAACCTTTGGACTAAACTATCTGGCCTCTGCTCTGGTCCCCATTGAGACCAGACTTCCTGCACCTGTGATCTGCATTGTTCCCAACTGCAATTCATCCTACATGGCAACATTTTTTGCAGGTCCCATTTGGTTTTGTCCTTAACCTGATCCTATACTGTTCCCCACTTGTCGTACGCTGTAGGTGGTGGGTGTTGTCCTCCTGCTGCAGGAATGCAAACCCCATCAACTGCCACCCTTATTGCAATACACCTAAGCTGAAGCTTAGATCTCTTTTGAGATTCCTTTGGAAGCTCCAAGGAAAGTGTGGATAAATTGCACAGTGCAGCAGAATAGAGTTGCTTACATTTTCCGAATTAAAGTGCAATCTATTTTCTAAACTCATTTATTTATTCTTTTTGCTGTCTACATGCAAGGAAAGTGGTGCAATATTGAAATGTCATGTTCATTTCTAAGCCACGCTGAGACTTCCTAAATGAACCCAAGCAGTACAAAATGATTTGTATGCAAAACATTTGTTCCCTAATCAGACTCATAAATTCAAGTGAACATTTAATCAATTAGGTTTATTTGATCCACCAGCAGTTAGAAAGTTTCTTTAATGATATCAAAGGCAGAATAAATAATGGGCCCTAGATTAGGCATTTCCAAATTAAACAGATAGGATCTGGGTAGTTTGTATTACAAATATATGAATGAGGAATTCATGCCAGAAAATAGGATTTCATACTGTTTACTCTTCATACGATAATCTAATTGGGGGTTTTTTCACACTAGGGCCACAATCCTGAAGAAGCCATTAGGCTGTTCTATTGTGGCCTCAATATACTATAAACTAGATGTAAGAAGCAAACCCGTTTGTGTCTACAATACATTGTGGTTGGTTGAACATTCATTTTAGAGGGAGAGAAGAAAACACATCTAATTTTATTTTAATATATGTACTGATACAATATAAATACATGAAATTGCATTGTAATTATGGTGCAAGTGGTAAAGATGTTTCGATTGATAATTGATGCCTACTGCATTTATAGTAATTACATGAAAATGGGGGAAAATGAGGTGTAGGGGCAAATATAATTAAAAGTCGATATTCCTGAGTGTTTTCTTTCATCGCTCTACAACATAAATTGCATTTTATAGCTGCTAAAAGCTCAGTAGAAAAGTTATCATCATTCACTCAATTCTAGCACTCCAAACTACTAGGTCTAACTTCAAGGGACTATATAGGATATAGGCATAGAAATAAGATAATTTCAGATGGAGACAAAAGGGCGGGTGAAACAACCAATAGAAGCTGCTCTTTTCCTACTTCGGGCTAAGAGTTTGAATGCTAACGCTTCTTTGTAAGGTTGTTTTGTTTTTTCCAAAGATTGCATTCAGGTGGCTAAAGAAGTGTATTTGTTCAACAAATGCTTCATGTGTTACAGGGGGCTGTCCCATCAACTCCAAGGGGTCAATAACAACTTCTTTGGGAAGCGCTGCTCCACACCCAAGGAGAGACTGGAGGCACCACATAAATAACTCTAAAATAACTCGAAACAATTGAAAACTCCAAACCAACTTGGCTTGCTCTAATAACAAAGCCAAACCTTCTAGTCTTTGGAGGGGAGGAGGAAGTGGGTTATTGTAACTACTATCTATGTAACTCAGAATAAACCAACTTTACTTATAAGTAAAATTCCAAATACAAGGAGCTTTGGTCTGATGCTTGGGGACAGGCATTGAGTGAGGTTGGGGGGCAGGAGTTGTGGCTGGGTGAATATATGGGCTGTTCAAAATTTTAATTAAAAACACACACACCTGGTTGTATAAAAAGGAAAGTAAATGTTTTTCTTCCTTTTGAGCTACTTTGTATGTGGAGCTGGCTGAATTCAGCTGCCAGTTTTTCAAGAGCCCTACCTGTTCTCCTGGCTCTTTGGAATGAAAAAGTGCCAAAAAAGCTGCAACAGGTTCACAGTGAATGCAAAACATACTTGTAGCATGTATATTGAACTTCTGCTTTTTCCCTAGTGCATCCTTTGCATACTTGGCTGATTTTGTGATGTGTGAAAGCACAATTACTGATGATTTCATTGTTGGCTGCAGAAGCCCTCTAAGAAAATAGATGAGGAGCTAAATATGAATTACCTACCAACTTTGATCATTTCACCACCTTCTGTGCCACCCATAAAACCAATAACATAAAGTCACATTGCTGTGATTTCAGACTCTGCAGAGCACATCCAGCCCCTTTTCTACAAAGCAGATCTGCAGGCTTTTCAAAAGCATTTGCAAGCATCTGTGCTTCTGATGCTGAAAGATATGTAGTGAAAATGGAAGGAAAATGTACCCAAAAGAATGAAATAGCTATGATCATCTTGATTCAAATAAAATGGCACCACAGAGCTCCCTACCCTCCTGGAGTGCGCTGAATTTTAAATTCAAAGGCAAATAATCTGCCCTGCAATAAAGCTCAGGCATCTCAAAATAGCCTAGTTTGCGCACTGAAAATCAACAAATGCTTTACATGACAATATTGCTTGCCTGGAAGACACCAGTCCCCATAATACCTTAAACTCCTGCACGCCCATGTATCAAAAAGAAGGGGAGCAAAGGGTTAATTAAATGTTCAGATTTTTTGATCGCTGTGCTATATCCAGATTCCAATGTTCCTCCCTGTGTTTGTTCCTTCTGAGGTTGGCAACGGTCATGGTGCAATCACAGTTGATCTTTATTTCAATCCGTCTAATATTCAGAAGCAGATCAGGCCACTGTGACAATTTCAGAGAAGAAGAAGAAAAAACCACCCTAGAAATGTTCAACCATATCCTATGCAGAAATTGAGTTAGCCAGTAATTTTTCCTGAGGTCTGTGCTGCTCATCTGCCAGGAGGTCTGAAGGGGCATCTGATTCCAGGCTCAACTATTAGGCCAAAAGAGATCTTCTGCAGAAGCATTTGCCAACCTGGTGCTCTTCAGAAATCGCTGGGATGACATCTACAACATCTGGAGGGCACCAGGCTGGTGAAGGCTGTATTGCAGCATGTAGGAGAGAAATTACCTCCCTATTCAAGCAGCTAGGGCAATCTTAGACATTAAAACAAACCTTTCCTTCTTTATTTACCACTACTGATGAAGTGGCCAAAGGTTGCTTCCCCACCTCTCACAATGCAAACACCTTTCAGGCAACAGCAAAGTAGCTACTACAGTCCTACCTCATGTTACAGATGCTTCAGGTTCATGCTTTTGGGTTACGGACTGCGGGAAACCCGGAAGTACCGGAATGGGTTACTTCTGGGTTTCGCCACTCGCACATGTGCAGAAGCGCCAAATCGTGCCGGCGCCAGCGCAGAGGCGGCGCTTCAGGATGCAAAAGCTGTGGGTTGCAGGTGTCCTCCATCACAGATTATGTCTGCAACCCAGGGTTCCACTGTACTACATTATTATTGTTGTTGTTGTTATTATTGTTATTATTATTATTATTATCTGCCCACCTGACTAGGTTGCCCCAACCACTCTAGGCGGCTCCCAACAAAATATTACAAACACAATAAAACATCAACCATTCAAAACTTCCCTAAACAGGGCTGCCTTTCATATGTCTGTTAAAAGTCAAATAGTTGTTTATTTGTTTGACATCTGCTGAGAGTGCACTCCACAGGGTGGGCACCACTACCAAGAAAGTCCTCTGCCTAGTTCCCTGTAGCTTCACACCTCGCAGTGAGGGAATTGCCAGAAGGCCTTTGGAACTGGATCTCAGTACCCAGGCTGGACAACAGAGGTGGAGACGTTCCTTCAGGTATACAGAAGAAAATTGCTGGATCAAACCAAAGTTTTGCCTAGTCCAGCATCCATTTCCCCAGAGTGACCAAGCATGTGCCCATGGGAAGCCCACAAGCACTGTAGTCCACTGTTGCTGTTGTTGACCAGTGACTGATATATAAAGACATGACACCCATGATCCTGGAAGTAGTGTATAGCTATCATATCTAGAAGCCATCAATTGCTACACCCTTCATGAATTTGTCTAATTCAATTTTATAGCTCTATAAGTTGGTGTAGAGCTGTTTCTTGAGACATTACTGGGGGTAAATGGCTTCCTCTACTGGTCAAAAGAATTCACTTCTAGGAGCCACCATATTTTGGGTGGGTGGGTAGATCAGCCATGTGACATTAAGAAGAGCCAAAAGTATAGCCAATAAACACTCCAGTTAGTAAATATCTTTAAATGAAAAAGTATCTCTTTCTTTTTTGTTAGCTGCACTACTCTAGTAGAATGGGACTTGAGGTAATAATCAGAATATAATTCCCAGGCCAGTGCTATACAGGTCAGACCAGATGATCATGTCTCTTTCTGGCTTTAAAAATCTATGAGCCTGTGAATGTAGAAGCTATTATCTACCCAGTCACACAGATATAATTCCCAACATTATAAACGATTTTTACTGAGGAATGGAATTGATCCAACAGCTTCAGGTTATATCACCACTCTTTCTCAGAAGATGGCTTAGAGATCTCAACCTCTGTCCAGAAATCTTCAACAGGTTTTCTTTCTTTTAAAACACAAATTTGCTATACTGTTCCCTTTTCCCCTACCCACACTTTCCTTTTAAACCATGTATATTTTTGCAGTCCTGTTATGCTATTGCTACTTGGTCAAGCAGTTCATGGTCAATCAGCTTTTATCTTCCAAATGCTCGACCACATATTACATTACACTGTTCCTCCTGTCTTTTCATTCTGTCCATAGTTTTATTTTATAGTCATTGACATTTCTGGACATTTTTGTCTTTAAACCTCTCATATGAACCTCTCTGGTCACAATCTTCCCTGGTCCAATAAGTTCAGCTGCTGGTGTTTATTTTAGCCTGCCATTTACAGATAAGTATAAAGCTTCCTTTGAGTAACCCTATACTATTTTTTAAAATTAGCCATATGCCGTCCCTTTCCTCCATTTCCATATTCTTCCTCTGTCTCATTCTACACACATTGTATTTTATCTCATTTAATAGTGTCAAGACTTTTCACAGTAGGGTTTACATTTGGATTTGGCACAAAACAGACAATTCCTACGGCAACCCATAATTCCAATCCATTAGGTTAATGCACTGCAGCTGCTGTGAACAGTGGGCATGCCATCTTTGGTATAATGAATCTTGGTATGGCACAGAATATAATACTAAATAAATTGAAAAATGGCTCTGCACTGAACTGTGAGGAGAGTTATTTTGTTTTCTTCCCTAGGAAAATCTGGTACCTAAACAGCCAGCAGATTTTGCTTATATTTTTAATAATTGATTATTAAATCATTACATTATTATTCAAACAGAACATGTCAAAATTGCAGCTACCCAGTCTAAAATGCACACATTATTTGCTTAATTCAAGCTTTTACATTTTATAATGTAATTATTATGATTACTCACTGCGACAGAGATCAAAGATCATCTATAAACTTGACAAGACCGAAACTTCACGGTTCCTAATGTTTGAAGAGCCATGGAAGAAGGAAAGTTAAATTACATGGATAAATATAATGTTCAGGCATGCATTTTCTGAGCCTAATTCTCTGAGCCCATATATACTAGGGCATCCATGGAGATAAGAGTAATAGGGATTGCAGCCTTGATCTTGGCTGTAGTTGATAGGTCCATGTCATCTGGTCACCCACCAGAATTCATCAAAGAGCTTGTGTGTTGGTTTTAATCCAATGCTGTTGTTGCATGCTATTTTCACTCCTATAGCATGCTATATAGTGCCATGTTGCTATTGTTTTGAACCAATGTTATCGTGATGGTCTTGGATCTGATCTGCAAGGACTCATGTCCTCAAGACAGCATCTGGCGTGTGTATACATATTTCCTTGCTCAATGCATGAGTACAATAGCCCTGCCCCATGGTCATTTCCCTGCAACTGAATGCTTCTGATCCTGGAAGCAGTACGTAACCATCATGACTAGTAATCATTGGTGACCTGATACTCCATGGATTTGTCTAATTCCCCTGTAAAGCCATCCACGTTGGTATTTATCGCCATATCTTGTGCTATCACCAGCAGCTGCTGGGGAATGATGAAGAAGAAGAAGAAGAAGAAGAAGAAGAGGAGGAGTTTGGATTTGATATCCCGCCTTTCACTCCCCTTCAGGAGTCTCAAAGCGGCTAACAATCTCCTTTCCCTTCCTCCCCCACAACAAACACTCTGTGAGGTGAGTGGGGCTGAGAGACTTCAAAGAAGTGTGACTGGCCCAAGGTCACCCAGCAGCTGCATGTGGAGGAGCGGAGACGCGAACCCGGTTGCCCAGATTACGTGACTACCGCTCCTAACCACTACACCACACTGGCTCATAACTTTTCCCCAGGGTTTTCCTAGGGTCAGGTTAGGGAAAATGGCAATCAATTGGTCTTCCTAACTTCCTTCCCAGCCTAAAATGCTCATGGTCTTGTTCAAAGTTCAGTGCACAGAACAGTCATGTTCACTCCAGCACAGCCAAATAGTTCCCATTCCTTTCCCTAAACATTACAGGAAGAAGAAGGGTGGCAAAACTGGGTTGGGGTTTGTTTTGCTACAAAGCCAAATAGGTGGTAGTAAGCAGACCTCTGATACCACCTGAGACCTTTATTTCTGTTCCACTGGAATAGGTTAAGCATGATCTTGTGCCTCATTAGGATATCAGAATATGACTCAGGGTTCCAAAAATCTCTCAGAAAACCCTTGTTGCTTTATGGTAAACGAAGAAATGAATGTAGCTTGTGGAAACAACCTGGAATTCCACAGAAATATGCCAAGAGTGTTCACTGTTTATACATTCGTAAAAAGCACTTTGACAAAGGGTCACACATGGGCTTGTGCAGGCTTTCCTTCAGAGTCCCTTCTTGCTGTCTGAAAGAAGCATTCTGTTGTGGCCAATAGAATAGGTTGTAGTGCGAGCTTGGTTCTGGGTGTGTGTGTACATATACACAGTTTCGCTGATTTGTTCAACAAGTCCCAACAGGTTGACTGTTCCTGTATTTTATTAATCTTGATCATTCTAGATAGGTCTCCAGCATCTGCTAATTCCAGTACAATATTTAGTTCATTGTCTTCAATAAATGATGCATAGTATTTGATTACATTTGGATGGTTCAATTGCTTAAGAAGATCTATTTCTTTGATGCAATCAGCACGGGCTTTGGCATCCATTAAATCAAATATCTGCACTTTTTTTAAAGCTACTGGCACACCGTCCAACAAACACGTGGCTCTGTAAACTTCACTAAACTGTCCACGGCCAATCTTCTTTTCTATTCGGAAGTTTGCTAAAGTATTGTAGCCCATGTCAGGTCGTAAGGCTTTCTGTGGCTGAAATTGAGGAACAGGAGGGCCTGGCATGCCTTGAGATTGCTCATCCATTGTTTCAAATCACAACACTTTCAAGTGACCTCAGAAGGCTGGGCAGGCGTCGGTTTCAGTTATTTTTTAAATCTCCCTCAGGTGGGGACGCGGCAATACGTGGGAGGGGAGGGTGAGGGTTTTGTGTGGAGAAGGAGCGCAGCCCTCAGCCTCCCTCTTTTCCCCCCTCCTCCTCCTCCTCGCTCTCTCACTCGCTCTTCCGTCTCCTGGTGCCGCCGCTGTCAAGGCTGTAAACATCCCGGCATCCCCGAGGACAAGAAGGCGGGGCCGGGCGCACCGCCTACCGGCCCTGCCTCCTTCCCAACCGCCGGCCGGCCGCCTGGCTCATGCATGAGAATGACATGCACCTGACCTTCTGTTACCTGTATCACTCTTGCTAACCAGAAAGTAGAGGGAGGCAAGGTCAGTGTGGTGCAAACACACCAGCGGAAGCACTGGATTGGTGCATTCGTCCCATACCAAACTTGCCATTGCTTCACTCCTCCCATTAACCCAGAGGTTCCCAGACTTGGGATGTGGGCAACAGAAGGTCAGGTGAGTCCTGCTGCCCTACTAATCACTACTGGCTATCAGTCATATTAGACAGTCCCTCTTTGCTTTGCTTTCCCTTAAACCAGGCACAGGCAAACTTGGCCCTCCAGATGTTTTGGGACTACAACTCCCATCATCCCTAGCTAACAGGACCAATGGTCAGGGATGATGGGAGTTGTAGTCCCAAAACATCTGGAGGGCCAAGTTTGCCTGTGCCTGCCTTAAACACTAATAAAATCAGCAACTAACTATATAATAGCCTCAAAAAAGAAGCAACAGGAGAAGCTCCAGCACTATGGTCAGTGATACACTACCAATCTTTAATAAATAAATTTTCTAGAAAAGTCTTTATAGACGTATTTAATCAAATTGTAACATTACTGCATGTATTGAATCTCTAATTACATTGTATCATTAAGTTAATTTGGTTTGTACTTCAATTATTGAAATTCATGATTTATCTTTATGAAATTAAAATGATCAAACATGCCTGATATAGCCACTTTTAGAAATAGATTAAGTCATTTTCTTCCATTATGCAATTATATTACCACTACATTTCATTTTAATTATTTTGAACTGCAAATAAAAATGATTTTACCATAAGTTGATAGAGGCTAGAAAGCACTAAAAGTATGTCAAGCAATATTTAGGATTCCTCCTCGACTCCTTGAAGTAGTTAAATATTGTTTTAAAAATAGGCTGATAAAATTCCATTTCAAGGCAATCTGTGACAAAACACTTTTTTGCTTGGGGAAAACTTTAAAAGAAATCTTCAGCTGTGTTTTATACTGTAAAATAATTTAGATAATTACTCCATTGTAGCATGATATAACATACACTCAGAAGATTCCATTTGTTGTTTGAACTTTTTTTTTCTTCACTGAAAAAGACACAAGATTATATTTATGGAAATACATAATTGTAATTATCATTCATCACTAAAACAAATATCCAGAACACATTATTGTATTGGTTTGTGAAAGCTGTCTCCCTCAGTTTGTTTCTTAAAAGATCTATATTGAGAATTATAAAACAGTCTAACAGACAATTGTCTATGGGTTGACTGTAGGCTGAAGGCTTAGAACAGACTCACTGAAATCAATGGGACTTAAGTTAGTGAGGATGGGAACTTAAGTTTCAGTGGGTCTACTTTAAGTATGGTTGACTCTGGATCCAGTGATAAGTTATTACAGATGAGCTTCCCTGATAGTCAGGTTGTTCACCACCTCATTTTTCTCCTGAACCGCAGAGCTGCAGGGGAGATGCTCAGGATAACCTAGGATGTTTCTTAGTTCATTTGGGGCAAAGGTGAGTCTTAACAGGACTGGTCAACACCCTGCATAAATTGAGTATGTACCCAAAAACATTCTTAGATCTTCTGCATTGACTGCACATATTCTCACCGACTTGCCTGAATCTATCTAGCTATCTATTTCTCCAAATTTGCAGACCACCTTTCATTCCATCTACATGATCCCATAGTGATTACCAACAATACGTTAAAGTGCAACAAGCAAATAATATAAGCAGGTGTTAAAAGCAGGGCTTTTTCTGCTGGAACTCACTGGAACTCAGTTCCGGCACCTCTCAGGTGGGCACCATTGCCATTACAAGAAAACAAGGGAAGCGTTCATGGTGAGTTCCAGCACCTCTTTTTCTAGGGAAAAAAAATAGCACTGGTTAAAAGCAATACATTTAATAAAACATTAAAACCACTGAGGGCTACTAAGTTGTGAAAAGAAAGTAAGATAGGAATGATTGCTGCCTTGTTCTAATGATGTTTCTCTATGTGTGGTTTGAGGAAGGAGTCAGGGATATTCTCTTTTTCTTTAGTATGCAGTTAGCACCCAGAATGCAGGCAGAGAGTTGCATGCAAGGATATCTCTTCACCCAACTGAAGAACAGCTGGTTAGTTCTGAGTTGAGGAAGCTATGGTGATAGAGTAAGCTGTTGACCCGCCTACATTCAAATATTTGTTTATTTAACAATTTTAACTGTCTGTCATGTTTGCTTTTCAAGAAAGTCCTCAAACGTTTGTGGCTGAAGATTTCCATAACTTTGCTATTTTGATTTTTGTAGATGCGAGCACAATTCAAAGTGTTGGTGCTGACCTTTAAAGCCCTAAACGGCCTCGGTCCAGTATACCTGAAGGAGCATCTCCACCCCCATTGTTCTGCCCAGACATTGAGGTCCAGTGCCAAGGGCCTTCTAGCAGTTCCCTCGCTGCGAGAAACCAAGTTACAGGGAACCAGGCAGAGGGCCTTCTAGGTAGTGGCACCCACCCTGTGGAACGCCCTCCCACCAGATGTCAAAGGTAAAAACAGCTACCAGACTTTTAGAAGACATCTGAAGGCAGCCCTGTTTAGGGAAGCTTTTAATGTTTAATAGATTATTGTATTTTAATATTCTGTTGGAAGCCACCCAGAGTGGCTGGGGAAACCCAGCAAGATGGGCAGGGTATAAATAATAAATTATTATTATATTATTATTCTAGTCCTACTTTGCTTCAGGAATTAGACCACAGTGTTTCATTCTCCCAGGTCTATGACTCTGTAAAATTAGCCATGTTACCTGACCATGTGAGCCACTGAATGGGGCGAAACCTCTCAAACCTTCTCTCCTACATTTTCTTTTCTGCCTAGCACAAAAAGGCTGTTCAAGTCTGTTTCCAGTGCTGTTCAAGAGCCCAGGGAGGACTATTCCTATCCATGCTTCAGATTTAGGAAATACCTTCCTGTTTCTATGTCATGTCCTTATGTGTCTGTGTGAAGACTTGTTTCAATAAATGTCCCAAAAAGCACTCTCAAATATATGTCACATTTTGCCAGTGTTCTTGAAACATTAAAATGGGATGCAGTCTACAAATTAGCCCTGGTTTGCTGTTCTGTACTGCAGTGATTCCTGGGGTGAAGCCAAAAAGTAATGGAGCATGTTGAGTCAGACAGTACTTCGCTGCTCAGTGCTCAGCTGTTGACCATTGCCACAACATTGGTTTTATCTTGAGGCCCTGGATTATATCCTTTTTTTTAATGTCTTTCTCACTATGGCACTATTTTTACATCTCAAATCCAGCTTGGAACCTTTATGCAAAGTAACCATGCATAATAAATGACAGCACAAGTAAACATTGGCCTACCATCAATGGAAAGCTAAAAGAAATAAGAGACTGGGTCATAAAATTTTGTGTGTTGCAAAGTTATTTAATACCTCTCAGAGACCCGGTATACAAGAAGGCCCTACATGGTGCTATCTGTATGGTAATATATTGCCCTAAGTGGAGGTGAGTAAATGAGACTGTTGTAAATATTTTGTTTTCCTGTGAATTCTTCTGCTTTAAATGTAGATCTAGATTGTATTTTGCGTTTGATTTTCATTTGTAATTTTTTATTGTGATATTTTGTGAAGTTTTTCAGAGGCAGCTGGTGCCCACTAGGTCTGCTGAAACTGCCCACTATGTCTGCTGAAGCTGTTGTGGCTAGTCTGCTGTCCACATCTAACCATGGATGGGCAACATAAAGATAACTACCCTCCCCCTTATGGTTATTTATCTTAATCTAGACTTGGACAGGAAAGCCCTTGAACTAGAAGACTACTGTCTAGCAACCCTGGAGAGGAATGTCTTCTGTAAAGTAGGACACATGGCAAACCTAAGGTCAACAATATCAAACACTGGGGCTCTCCTTACCTGGAATTGGTTTTGGAGCACATCAGAGCCCACATAGGTCTCTGGTTCATGCATGACAATGTACACAGAAATTAGTGTAAAGTAGTCAATAACACGAATTATAATGCTTTATTTTGACACAGAGTACTCTCTGACAGAAAGAAGCTGCCAGTACAATCCTGTCTACTAAGGAGAAAGCTCCACTGAGTTTAGTGGGGCTTACTCAAATGTAAGTAAGCAAAGGGTTACAGCCTAAGGTTTCTAAAGAATAGTCTCTTAGCTACCATGTGCAATGGTATCTGTTGCCTTTTGTATCATCTAGGCTCAGTACTGCATAAAAGGAAGCAATGCAATAAATGAATGTTTCTCCTGGCTCTCTTTCCCCCAATTATTAATACACAGATAGGGGATTTATTCTGACCATGCTAGCAGGTGATTTATTATTTTGTTGCTGGAAAAGCAGGCAGCTGAAAAGGGGTTTTGAAATGGAAATTGTGACATTTACTGAGTAATAATCTTACACCACCATTTACAGGAAGCAGGTGGTGGCTGTTTACCACCGTAGACAGATGGAAGTCCTGCAGTGGAGTTATTTTTTTTTTCCCTGTTAGATAAATTAGCTTAAATAATTCAGCCCCTTTTCTGCCTGATTTGTTCGCTATGCAAAGTTAAATATTAAAAGACTATTTTGCTACTGAGCAAAATGTGGCTTCCTACATAATGATTTGAAACCTTCATGAATGAGACCCATTTTTACATACAGTGATGTGCTTTTAAAAAAAAAAAAGAAATCTGAAGGACTACAGTGATTAGGTCCACGTGAACAATGAATGCTGTTGTTAATTACAAGAAGAAACATATTCTAGTCCTCCCTCCTGTTGCTGCATTTATATGCATTGTGAACAAAACATATGAAACAATCAAGCAAGGAGATAATAGTCCCCTTAACACCATGTCATGAAGCTCAGGAAGGGACTTGCGTGGGGTTGGTTGTAGCATAGAAGAGTGACAAGTTATTTTGGCATCATTCAAATGGTGCTTACTGCTCTGTGACTGAGTGGGCCGTGTGTTTTACCCACCCAAACTATTAGAATTTTCAAGGGGTGGGTATTAAGTTCCTGATTAAACATACGCTCAACAACTGACAAAAATAAAACAATGTATTATTATTATTATTATTGGGGATGCGGGTGGCGCTGTGGTTTAAACCACAGAGCCTAGGACTTGCCAATTAGAAGGTTGGCGGTTTGAATCCCCGCGACGGGGTGAGCTCCTGTTGCTCGGTCCCTGCTCCTGCCAACCTAGCAGTTCGAAAGCACGTCGAAGTGCAAGTAGATAAATAGGTATTGCTCCGGCGGGAAGGTAAACGGTGTTTCCGTGCGCTGCTCTGGTTCGCCAGAAGCAGCTTAGTCATGCTGGCCACATGACCCGGAAGCTGTACACTGGTTCCCTTGGCCAATAAAGTGAGATGAGCGCCGCAACTCCAAAATCTCCATGAACACCTTCCTTATTCTATTAGAATGGCAATGGCACCCACGTGAGAGGTGCTGGAACTGAGTTCTGGCAAATTCCGGCTGAAAAAACCCTTGTTTAAGGCAATTTACATATAAAACAGATAATATCACCCCCAAAATGTTTTTGTTGCTGTTTTCAAAAAAAGACTAAAACCCTAACAAGTAAACCCTAACATGGTAAACACCGACTAATCCAGCTGGGAAGGCCCGTCAGAACAAAATGTCTTGAAAAGTTTCTGGAACGTTCAGGTAGCAGGTGCCCATTGTATTGCAGCAGGAATGCTGTTTCTGCAGAGTGGGCTTCTAAGATCTTTTGAGAAGAGACTTTCCAGACATTCTCCCAACACCAGGTTAAAGTAAGCTCTAATGGTTAGTCTGTTTAGCTATCGCATGTGGAAGGGGCGAGGATCATCTTGTCCTTTATGTCAAGCAGCAAAACGTCTTGGGTGGGCGCTGTACAAATTGGTATGCCCCAAGTACTTGCAAGCTCACATCACATGTTTGCATGCACATTTCAAAGCCTGGACCTTTGTATATCTTATTAAAGCCTTCTGATTGTATTTGCTATACTATTTTAGAGAGCCAAAAACTCAACATTCTATCTGCACAGAAATGGCAAAGCAATTGTGTGCAGCAGTATATCATTTTGTAACAAACAAGTAGGCTGTTCCATAAATAATATATACAGATTAGATGTTACATGAATCTCTCTGTGTGTGTGTGTGATTTAAAAAATGGCAAGAAAAGCACATCAGTTCAAAGGGCTTGAAGCTCTGTGAAGATGCTTAAAAGCATTGTTAAACCTCTAAACAGGAAAATGTTCAGAACAGTCAAGATTGCATTAAATTGACCTTCAGAGCTCACTGCAAAACCCATCAATTTCCCCTGTTATGTGGAAGAAAAGGCCATTTTTAATCTCATCCTAAATAAATGTCAGGAAAATAAGCTTTGATACAACCGTTGCTGCTCTACACAAGAATAGCATATCACAATAATTATTGAACAGTCTGGTCCTTCTCTATAGAGAGCAAATGGGGCAATCTAGAATGCAGTACAGTTTTCTGCAGAGTCTCAGCTTTCTTCCTTATTAAATGTGGCTGCACTGTCCCAAGTGGGTTTCTTGGAGGTGTGTGTGTGTGTGCTACTTTGGTGACTAGGAAATGTGCTCCTCATGCAAAAAAAAAAAAAATGCATTCATGTAAATCATGTACTGGGAAAATTATTATTACTATTACTACTTCTTCTACTACTACTACTATTATTATTATTATTATTATTATACCTTGCCGTTTTCCCTGACAGGAACTAAAAGCAGCTAACCGATAAAAATCAGAACAGCTAAAAACATAGGGGGAAATCAATTTAATATTTAAAAACAATTAAACATTGATGGGATTAAAACTCTCTCTCTCTATATATATATATATACATATTTATACATACAAGTAATTCAAATATGGTGCTGGAGGAGAAACTTGAGAGTCCCATGGACTGCAAGAAGATCAAACCTATCCATTCTGAAGGAAATCAGCCCTGAGTTATCACTGGAAGGACAGATCCTGAAGCTAAGGCTCCAATACTTTGGACACCTCATGAGAAGAGAAGACTCCCTGGAAAAGACCCTGATGTTGGGAAAGATTGAGGGCACAAGGAGAAGGGGACAACAGAGGACGAGATGGTTGGGCCGTGTTCTCAAAGCTACTAACATGAGTTTGACCAAACTGCGGGAGGCAGTGGAAGACAGGAGTGCCTGGCATGCTCTGGGCCATGGGATCAGGAAGGGTTGGATATGACTAAATGACTAAACAACAATTAAAATAAAAATGGTAGTCAAATACAAAAGTCCATGTAGGAGTACCAATCAGGTAATGGGCTTCAGCTTGCACAGTCCATAGATGGAGCGGATTTGGGGGATTTGGAAGCACAAACACCCCCTGAGAAATCCCATTATTTGCTGCTCCCCTGTTACCATTTTTCTTTCTTAGCCAATCAGGGAGTGAGATGGCAGGGCACTTCTATATAGTCAACTGGAATGGAATCATCACTAGGGCCAAATGAAGTAACATTGCCCTAATGCAGATGTATCCAATGTAGTGGCCTCCAGATGTTGCTATATTACAGCTCATATCACCCCTGGCCATTCGCCTTGTTGCCTGGGGCTGAGTCTAATAACAACTGGAGGAACCACATTAGCTACCCCTGCCCTAATGAATACAATTTTCAAAGGCAACTTTTCCTGTCTTCCTACATTGCACTGCATGTCCTCTCAGTGCGGCATCGGAAGACTGGATACACCAATTGCCACAGCAAGGGTGGGCAACGAAACCACTGCAACACTGTACAATGATACAGGCAACTCATCTCCTTGTTGCCTAGGCATCCAGGCAACTCTTTCTGTCTTCCCATACTGCACTGTGACTGTGTAATTGCCTGCTGTCACAGAGCAGTACTGAGGAAAGAAATATGCATTACTTGGTTTCAAAGGCAGCATACATTCCCTTCCAACAACAGTGGCAGGTCTTGGGTCTCAAATTTCAACGGCACCCTGGGCAACGCCAAAATTCAGCATCCCCATCTCTCACCTTCCATGCTACATCATAGTTATGGCCTTCCAAATGCATCACCAATAGGACCCACAAACAGGACTGGAAAATAATGGGGCCTTTCCAGTTCAACCATAGTAAACACAATATCTGACAACAAATCAGCCAAACACCTCAGCCCATTTAATGCCTTTTTTTTTTAACTTCACTGTTCTGTACTGGGTTCAAAGCCAGTTGCAGACACAGCTTCTAAGCTTCCTTATTAAAAATATTAAGTCTCTAGCCCCTATACTATAAGAGTGATCCCTTCATATGTACAAGGCTGCTCCAATGAGAGCTCATGAGTCCAGGTTCTCCAGAAAAAGATACCAAAAGATTATCTGATGAAAACTTTATATTCTTATGCTCATAATGTATACGAATATAAGTTCTCATGTTACTAACAGCCAAGTGTATTCTTGTGTGTGAGAGAGCAAATGTCTGAGGCGGGGGGGGGGGGCAGCAGCATCTGTGATCAATGGAGCAGAGCTCCAATGTACACTTCCCTGCTGAAATAAATTGCTGCTGTGGTTTCTTCTGTTCTCAAGTTGCATTGCTCATGCCTGTAGTCTCCTTTTGTGAAATAGGGGAAATAATAGAAAACAAAACATCTACTTCTTAGTCCCCAGATGCACAGTTGTATAGTCATTGTTCCATAACGGAAGAGTCAATTTGAATTATTAGTGTCAGGGAAGTTGCCCCCTTCCTCCCCAGCAATAACCTCATATTTTTTGGAACCTGCTTTGTTTTGGATGGTTTGGTGTTTGTTTTGTTTTTTTTTAAAAAAAATGTTTTAATGCTCTAGTGCCTGTGTGTCTTCCCTGGCCAGAATTGGAAATCAGTTATCTGTTTCTAGGATTTATAATCCACTTTTAAGAACTGTGGATTATATAAACAGCTTGCAACGTATATAAAACACAAATCAATGTCTAAATGTAAGACAATACAAAACCACTTAAATCAGGCATAGGCAAACTCAGCCCTCCAGATGTTTTGGGACTACAACTTCCATCATCCCTAGCTAACAGGACCAGTGGTCAGGGATGATGGAAGTTGTAGTCCCAAAACATCTGGAGGGCCAAGTTTGCCTATGCCTGACAAATCATTCAATTCATAACAATTCTAAGGCTGCAATCCTAACCCCACTTACCTGGGAGTTAAGTGCCACTGAATTTAATGGGACTTGTTTCTGCACAGACATGAATAAGATTGTGTTGTAAATATCCCGTACAGAAATAAATGAAAACATAATAATAGTAAAACACGGCCAGGCCTCAGCATAAGAAACCTGAGGGCCACTACCACATTTCAAGCACCAAAGACTAAGAAGAAGAGGTAGGTCTGCTTAGTGTCCATAGGAACTGAATTTCATCATTACGGTATCTCTCCTGAATTGGAGAGCAACAACAAATGGCTTAAATCTACTTGGATTTTCAAGTGTCATTATCTGAGTATAAACTATGCAATGTTCATTTTTTGTTTTCTTCTGGGGAGAGGTTCACCAGAGTGATACTTTTATCGAGCAACAGGAAATTAAGCAAAGTAGTGGGGGAAAGGTAGGGCAAATTAAGGAGATAAAGTCTTCCGAGCCACACGCTCTCCAAAGGAAAGGCTACCGCATGTGAATATTCATTAAAACATTCACACATTCCTATTTTCATGACTAATGGGGAAAGCCCCATTCAATCCAGCCCTTGTTGAGAGATTTCAAATCAGTGAAGACTAAGCCACATTCACTTGTCGTATTTGGGGAAATTCTCAGCTGAGTGATCTTTGACTGCCAGTATATGACATAGTTATGCCGTTAACTTTGCAAGTACAGTCTGAAATATGGAACTCTTTTAGACTTTACATTTTATAAATGAGGGGGAGTAAACGCTGAAGTTGAAGTGCATCCAAGCCTGCCCACCACTCCCTACCATTAAGCAGTTTTCTCGTTGGTAAAGCATGGAACAACATCTGTGGAGGCCTCCATCTAGATTTACTTTGCCAGATTTTCATTAAAAGAGTGACTCAATAAAAGTGTTGCTTATCCTAATAAAGCTCTTTGGAGCTTTGCAAATTTGCATTTAATACTCTTTAATGTCATTATGGCATTAATAATCTGTGCCTAAAGACCAATAAAAACCCTACATTTTTGGTTTTATAGAGGAAGCTCCATAAACTCATGCTTTTCTTGTGACTCAGCTTTTACTGTGCCATAAAAGAGCCATAGTCAAGTCTACTCATATGCTAGATGAGACCTGACACCAGTGATTTGCATTAATTTAATGGGATTGTGTTTATAAATTGTCCCCTCTTCAATGAACAATAGCCTTTTACAACTGATAAATAAATCAACAGGTTTTGAAGAACCAATAAGAAAAGGAGGCAAGTCGCAACAAGGAAAATGAAGCATGGCCAGGTTAAGAAGCAGTTTATTGCTATAGTAGACCAGCCATGAGCACAATATTTTTATGGCATATATATCACATCACATTTTCCTTTCCTAGTCTGCTTCAGGGTAGTTTCATGAACATTTTCTTCACATAATATTTGCAAATGCAATTTCCACCATGCCTACATTCTAGTATTGTTTAGTCACAAAAAAAGGGCAGAAACTGCTACAGTTCAACAGGTTAATTGTGGCATATGTATTTATATAAACAATAGACAAATTCATCAGGAATATAAATGGAGTGGCAAGATAGCAACTATATATGTTATTTCAAGATGTCAGAAACTGGGAACTGACACTTTTTTTAGCTTTTGTGGGTGAATGTTGATAATCATCTGTGAAGGAAATGTCAGTCACCATTGGCGATGTGCATCTGCAACATTTTTAGGACTCACCTTGGGTTTTTTATTGTTAATTTCTTTTAAATTGTTTCTAATATTGTGTTTTAATGTTGTTACCCACCCTGGGACCTTAGGGTGAAGGGCAAGTAATAAATAAATAGTAACGGCATTCATATATTCAGTTTTTACTCTAACATATATAGACGGCCAACATTCTCATATCATAACATTCAAATGAATTTGGTTTAACTTTCAGTGGAGTAACTATAAGGCAATATATGGAAATAATAAAAACAAGTGTACTATAATGATTAAAACTTGTACTATAAGGCACTGAAGTCATAAGATCTGGACCAACATTTACCCTTTTAGTGTATATTCTAAAGGTATAGCCTTCAGGTAACAAAAAAGGCTTCCAGTTTTTTGTCTTCTATGGCTTTCTCTATGTGCTAAGAAGAGATTCTAAATGAAAGGATGGTTGACAATTTCACCTTCTAGCTGAAGGTTCAGTTTTCTCTGGTTTGAAATTGCATCCGTTGAACTTCAACTACCTAAGTCCTATCTACGTTTCACTTATGCACAGGGCATCAACATGCCCACACAAGACTGGGGCACATTTTAGCCCCATCTCTGACAACTGGTCCTCACCTTTTAACCATGTTGTGTTGCATGATGTTATCGGAAGAGAAAACCCAATGTGTGTGCTCTGCACAGTTGGGACACCCATACAACATGGTGCCCTGATCAGTTCACAAACTGGGCTTTCTTTACAGATACACATGCTTATTAAAAAAAACGAAGACCTGGCATCAGTGCTGAGGTTAAAAGCATGGCCCCACTTCAGTCCATACATGATTATGCCTTAAATGAGTAGCGTATGCATAGGGTTTTGAAATGGCTGACAGATCAAAGCCTAGATGAAGAATATATGTAGTCTCTTTCAAATTTTATAAGCTGTTGCAGAAGTGACAAGACTGACTAGATACTCTACTGGATTGCCAATGGGCTGACAGTATACAGAGATTTCATATATTCATGGATACTGACAGAAAAAAGATCTGACTTCTCATTCTGATCAGGAAAAATTCTAATGTAGCTTGTAATTGTCCCAGTTTTTTCAGTTCCATAAACTACAACTTGATATATTCTGTGGAAAAATAAACTTCCAAGGCTGAATATGGAGTATGGATTAGAAAACATTTTAACCTCAACTTGTTTATGCTTAGTTTTATGTTCTTGATATTTGTCTGATATCAGCGGACTGAGAAATCATTTTCTTTAGTTGGAGCAGTAAATAAAACCTACCATGTTATGACAATCACAGTTCCGGTGGGGAGAAATCCTAGTAAGTCGTGTAGCCTTGACGATAAAGCATCATTCCATGGTGAAATGATTGCTAAAATAAAAATAATGATAATAACAATAATAATAAAGCATTGTTACCCAAAAGGAGATAGCTCCCCTGAGATATTTTTGGCACCGTGTTGGAAGGGATTTTATTACGCCAGTAAAAGATAAATGCATTTGTCATTCAGGTAGGGCTCATTTGAGATTAGAGGTATAGTGGGAGGTTTCTATTTAAATACTAGGCTAGTTTTATGGATAGTATTGATTCATTTTCATCTGTTCCCTAAATCTGTGGCACAATGTTGTTGTTTTTTTAAAAAAGATATAGTCTGAAGTCTTATATGCACACTGCAGTATAGTGCAACTAACCCAAATCCATTCACTGCTACCTGACAGCATTAAGAACATAACTCTTCAGTGGAAAATACAGTGGTACCTCGGGTTACATATGCTTCAGGTTACAGACTCCGCTAACCCATAAATATTACCTCGGGTTAAGAACTTTGCTTCAGGATGAGAGCAGAAATCATGCAGCAGCGGCGCAGGAGGCCCCATTAGCTAAAGTGGTGCTTCAGGTTAAGAACAGTTTTAGGTTAAGAACAGACCTCCAGAACGAATTAAGTTCTTAACCAGAGGTACCACTGTACTGCCTTCATTTGTTTGAGGGATTTCAATCCAAGAATGAAAAGAGTAGACCCACAGGCAGAAACTTCTTCTGTACAGGTGTGGGGTGAGAGGCGAGCAGGCATGGGGAGGGGAGACCTGCATCCAGTTGTGCATGGTGGGTGAAGGTGTGCTCAGGAGAAGTGTGGGGAGAGGGGGAAGTGTGGTCAAGGAGGTAGGAGTGGATCCCTCAACATTTTGTTCAAGTTGCTGCCTAAGCTGTGGCTATTGGGGTGTATTCCAAACTGTTGAATAACTTACTATAGGGCGATTCTGTTTTCACCTGTGAAATGTTGGAAGTAATGAAAATTGTGCTATTCCTTACTGGGCTCCCACAGGCCATATGAGGCCCACTGACACACTATAAACTTCTCTCTGTCCTTCTAGGAACTAGCAGGACTCAGGGATCCATATGGCTCCCCTCTTAGACCAGAAGCCCTTCTAAGTTTGCAATTCTATGCACACTTCCTTTGTCAAAAGCCCCATAGACCACACTGGCTCTTACTTCATAGTAAACCTGCACAGGATCAGGCTGTAATTCATTGAACTCTCTTCCTGAACTTTCAAAATCAAATTTCTGTAGCTGATACATTTGAGTTACATGAACTATGACTTGACTTGGCAGACATCCTATGTGGGTTGCAGCCTTAGACTGCAATCTAATGCTTACTCATCTGGGAATAAGCCCCACTGAACTCAATAGGACTTACTTCTGGTTCTGGATAAACCAATATACTATTGTCTCTGAATATTTTAGTTCTCACCTGCTGCTCTACCAGGGATCTGTTTCATTTCTTTTCTGCCATCAGGAAGCTATGGACTCAGCAGCCTTCGCTTTTTCTGTTCTTCTCTTCCTTCAGGCTTTGTGTGTTTTCTCCTACCTGCCTTTAATTTGCCTCCATTCGCTCAGTACTCCCACTGGCTGAGGTTCCTTTTGATTCACTCTGCTTAGGTCAAGAATTCAGCCAATTAAGAGAAGGAATATATATATATATATATATATATATGCTTTCGTAGATTTTCACGGGTACAGGAATGCAGGTTTTGGTGTCCTCGGATGTCTTTTACACGGGAAGACACCCGAGGACACCAAAACATATATATATGTATATATATGCTTTCGTAGATTTTCACGGGTACAGGAATGCAGGTTTTGGTGTCCTCGGGTGTCTTCCCGTGTAAAAGTTGGGGTGTCTAGCCAAGCCAGAGCACAACTAAGTGCAGTACAGCCATCTTCTCAGAAAAACTCTTCACAAAGTTCAAGAGGTCAAGACACAAAGGCTTTAGCAACTAATCCACACCTAATGACCCACCTAAGTGGTACTCAGGATATCACTCAAGAAATCACTCAAGATATCCCTCAATTAATTAAGGAACAAAAGAAGAAAAGACACACTAGCCTGGGAACTTCCTCTCTGCCCAGAACATTGGAGGCTATACACCACACCTCCTCAACAGTATTTATAGGAACTCAAACACTGAGATCCTGCTCTGTTCCAGTAACAAGAAGCCGAAAGCACCAGCCTGAAGATGACGAGTGAGACCTCGTCGAAACGTCGCCTAGACACCCCAACTTTTACACGGGAAGACACCCGAGGACACCAAAACCTGCATATATATATATATATATATATATATGAGATCAGAGTGTTTCTACTCTCAAAAATGGCTACTCATCTTTCTTTCTAACTCTGCAAAATTCACATTTCCAAACCGTACCTATTTCTCCATCAGAAAATCAACATACCAAATGTAAAAGAATAATAGATAAAAACAAATGTATTGCCAAGCCACCCCAATGCTGGTTTTATACTAGTTTTCTTTTGGTATAATCAGCAGCACGGCATTGGCAGATGTGTGTACTATAAAAGCAGGGAGGGAGTGGATCCTGCTTGAATTATTTGCCTTTTATTTGGTCCTTTTATTATTCTTTCAGAATTTGGAAGCTCTGTCTACCAAAGAATCACGGGAAATGGTTGTGAGGTTTACCTTTATCCCATAATATGAGGAATGGAGACTTTTCTCTCTCTTTTTTCCAAAAAGTACTGGGGAAATGGTGACAAGTTATTTCCGCACACCAGCAGGGAGAATGGAGAGATCTGAAAGAAGAATTTAATGCACACTATGAAATGGGTATGAAGAAGGGTTCATACACTTCAAACACCTTCAACAAGCACCAGATGAAGAGAATGTATAATAATTTATAATATTTATGATGAGATGTAAGCCAGAACGGTCCCTTCAAGGTATACTGCATAATATATTATAAGTCTAACTCTCTCAATATTTGTTACAGTAATGTCTTGTAATATTCTGCCCTTCTCTTTTCTCCCAGGCTCACCTTTTTAAAAGCATGGACATCAGCCAGTCTAGACTTCGCTTCCGTTTGTTAACCCCATGCACTCCTGAACTGACTCCAGGCAACAGTTTATCACTTCCCCTGCATACTGGATTATGGCAAGGCATTTTTGATGTGCTTTCTAATATTATCGGTCAATCACTGAACCCAAACCCTGCTCTGGCCCTTCTGTCACTAGACACCAATCAAGACCCTCCCATTACACATAAGGGCCTAGCTGTGATGCTGTTCACTGCTGCCCATTTAAAGATCACCTTCCATTGCAAAGACCCCAAAGGTCCATCACTGAGTAGATGGTAAAGGAAAGTTTGGAATGTGGCTCTTTCCAAGCATCTAATGTAACTGAGAAGGGCTGTTAGAGGCCAAACTAAACATATTCATTTCGACAGGATATAGTTTCCATATATTAGGTATGTAAATAGAAGTGATGCTCACATCAGGCCTCCACACACACACTCCAATTACTTATGGAGAGTCTACGTCACACTTAGCTGAAGCCTTGGTATCTCAGCCCAAATCTCATAATTGCACCACCCAGTGGTTTCATGCAGATCTTTAAAAGTGGGAGATAAGAAGGAAACTATTCCACACAAGCCAAAGCTATGGAGTGGATCATCTCTCAGCACTACCATCAGTGTCCAGCCTTCCAGTTTTATGAATGGGACCACTGAAAAGTCATGCCAAGGGTTCCCTTTCCAGCCAGCTGGCCCATAAAAATATAATTGACAACGATACTGAAAGTGACTGGGAGATAAACAAGGTAGCCTTCTCCCTGTCCAACTCCTGTTCTGTTGCAGGTCATCCACCAGGGCAACCAAGGCAGTTTCTGTTACAAAACCAGACCTAAAGCCTGTTGCAAATTATTATAACCAAAACAGGAACAGAAGTTGAAAACAACATCTCAGCAATGAACAATGACTTTCATTCCAAATTTATCTCATTAAGAAAGCTTTTTTTCCCTATAACTCTCTACTCGTGTTATAATGAAATTGGAATATTTAGGGTTACAGTAGCTGTGAGGGAAACTGACCTCTCTTATGACAGATGGCCTAAAGGATTTGACTGGGAAGATGATGTTATAGAAGTCTATAGAATCATGAGGAGTGAGGACAGAATGACAAAGGAGGAAATAGTCACTCTCTCAAAATGTAGAAAATTGGAGATATGCACTGAAACTGTTTCTGTTAAAGGCAACAAAAGAGAATACTTTGCACAATATATAATCAACCTGTGCAATGCTGCAACAGCATGCTGTGAAGGCAACCAGCATAAATAGCTTTAAAAATTAGATAAACACATGTAAGATAACTAGCTTCTATCCATGAAAGCCATTTCAGAGGCAATGCAGCTCTAAAGGCTTGTCCATATTTGAACATTATTTAGCTGTTAATCCACTTTCCCTCCATTCAAATTAGACTGGAGTAGTCCACACCTGTGCATATTTGAATTTGTATATGAGAATCCACTGCAATCTTTTCTGTTCATACCAGTAGGCATTTCCTTCTGTGTTTGTTTATGACTTTTACTATGTTGGTTCTATTATATCAATAAATTACCAGCAGGACACACATGCATGTTTATATCTGTGTAGGCACCTTGTTGCTGTTTTTAAACAAATTCCCCACCCAGGAAGTGTGCAAAAGCAGTCACAAAATAGTAAATTTGCTTCTGAAATTGTCTAGTTTTGTGGAAGTCTGAGCAATTAAAAGTGTGTGTGTGTGTTCAAGACAGCTGGAAAAGAAATGAAAGCATTGAGGAAGTAATAGGTATGAAGTAGAGGAAATTGACAATTTATCCACCCACCCCAGAACTAAAAAAATAATAATCTGCAACCCCAAAGGGATTGGTTTAGAACCCAGCTTCCCCCAATATACTGGCTTAAACCCATATTGGGTAAACCCAAGCTTGGTCTTGTTTGAGGGTAACACCACATGGACTATGCAGATTAAACAGGAATGGAAACAGCTGCAAAGACACAGTAAACTCTGGTGTGGACAAGCTCTAACAGGTTTTGGAGTATAACAGCATGGAGTGAATATTGGCATGATTGTGAATTTACCCAATACCTCGCTAGCCAGTGTCATTAAATGAACCACTGGCTTGTTCCAGAACAGCAGTTTTTTCTTATCTGCTGTCCTTGCCTTCCAGAATGCACCTCAGGGAGCCCAACCTGACAAACAGGAAGCACTGTTGTGACATCTCTCCATTTTCCCATCCAAAGTGTAGGTGAGATGGATGGGATGAGAGATTGAAACAGATAATGAGGGCCTCTTGTCTTCCAGATGAGCAGTGGCATACCTGGTGCCTTTAAGTTAATAGATTCCCTCTCACTGACAATACAAAATGGAATCCATTGTTATACACAGTGTTTCAAAGTAGAGTATATGTTGTCCTGTTAAGAACATAAGAGCCTTGCTACAATCTCTCTATGACTGGCTGGGCTGCACATGGCCTGTTATTCCTTAGTCCTATCCCATTCACACCACATACTTTATTCATTCAAGGGTGCAAATTACTCCCACATACAGTAACATGTGAGTGTGCCTGGTTGTTCCTGAAATTGTAGGGTCAAGAATGATCTGCTGGCTGAATTAATCTGCTCTGCATCCAACTACTCACATGAGGTGAGAATGGATTCTCATGGCTGATTTGACATTGTAACTACTAAACAATTACTCTGGAGTGAATTCATTGATGATTAGGAAACTGGTTGTTTAGATGTTTTAATAGATCACAGACAGAGTGGTGCATATCTCTTCATGGAGAACTGAGAAAGGATATGATGAATCTGATACCAGCAAGGAAGTCTCTAGCTCTTTTTACATCATCAGTGTACATGTGGAGGGATGAAGGAGATTGTTTCTACTTGACCCTCCCTGACACATGTACACAGATCCTTGTTGTTGTTGTTTAGTCGTTTAGTCGTGTCCAACTCTTCATTACCCCATGGACCAGAACACGCCAGACACTTCTGTCTTCCACTGCCTCCCGCAGTTTGGTCAAACTCATGCTGGTAGCTTTGAGAACACTATCCAACCATCTTGTCCTCTGTGCTCCCCTTCTTCTTGTGCCCTCCATCTTTCCCAACATCAGGGTCTTTTCCAGGGAGTCTTCTCTTCTCATGAGGTGGCCAAAGTATTGGAGCCTCAGCTTCATGATCTGTCCTTCCAGTGAGCACTCAGGGCTGATTTCCTTAAGAATGGATAGGTTTGTTCTTCTTGCAGTCCATGGGACTCTCAAGAGTCTCCTCCAGCACCATAATTCAAAAGCATCAATTATTTGGCGATCAGCCTTCTTTATGGTCCAGCTCTCACTTCCATACATCACTACTGGGAAAACCATAGCACAGATCCTGAGTTCATGCAAACTGTATGTGCCTGGCATAGGATGTCTATGTACGATCTGGGATCTTACAAACTGTGATGAATGCATGGAGATTTGGGAGGGGGGTGGGGGCGGTGATCCCACTAACTCCCTCCATTGTTCACATGATTGATGGAAATACATGAAAGAGGCTTCTGTGGTGGGTCAAAACACTCAAAATGTCAAGTCAAATTATCAAAGAATATTTCACTCTTCCGAAAAACTTTACATCTGTGACAAAGTACAGGTAGGCTGAGGAATTCAAACTCATTTGCATGTTTGACATTTATCAACATTTGAATAGGAGTCGTGGTTGGTATTTTCACTGCTCAAAGTAAATTCCTCCCCCATACTCACCTCCACAGCAATAGTTTCGTAATCATGCTTTGGTGCTTCAGGAAATGTATTTATGTTCAAACTATTGTAGAATCAGATTCTTAGAATTGTAGAGTTTGATGTGACCCTGAGGATCATCTAGTCCAACTCCCCTCAGTGCAGGAATATGCAGCTGTCCTATACTGTCCTATACAGGAACTTTCAATGGGAACTTTCAACCTTGGCATTATGAGCTATTCAGGTTCTACGTTATCAGAATGCAGGTTCCTCCTTTTCCAATGTTGTCAATTTCAATTTCATTTACTTGTTTTTATTGTTTGTTTTTTGCAAATAATGTTAAAATCATCAATAAAAACAAGGAATTAAAACCATTTAAAAAAATAATTAAAATGAGCAGTATACTAAAAATAGATTAAAGCATTCCATCCCCTATGTGTCTGGATAGGCTTGCCTAAACAAAAATATTTTAAGCAGGTGCAAAAAAGAATACAGTGAAGGAGCCTACCCAATGTCAATAGGCAGGGTTGAACCAGTATTATTTGTCCACATTCAGGGACACGGGTGGCACTGTTGTCTAAACCATTGAGCCTCTTGGGTTTGCCAGTCGTAAGGTCAGCAAGTTCGAATCCACGCGGCAGGGTGAGCTCCCTTTGCTCTGTCCCAGCTTCAGCCAAGCTGGCAGTTTGAAAGCATACCAGTGCAGGTAGATAAATAAGTACCACTGTGGCAGGGAGGTAAACAACATTTCTGTGTGTTCTGGCACGCATCACGGTCCTCCGTGCACTGGAAGCTGTTTAGTCATGCTGGCCACATGACCTGGAAAGCTGTCTGTGGACAAAAGCCGGCTCTTTCAGCCTGAAGCGAGATGAGTGCCACACTCCATAGTTGCCTTTGATTGGACTTAACTGTCCAAGGGTGCTTTACCTTTACATTCTTTTCTTTGTCCAGATGTATAAAATCAAAACCCTTAAGTCCATTCCATGCATATGATGGAAGAAGCTCTTGCCATAACAAATCTAAAAACCTCTCAGAAAACACGCAAGCAAATAGAATTTGCAGCAGCTTTTTAGAGTTTACAGCTCTTCACAGTGTTCTTGTGTAGATGAGTACTCTTAAGTGTTGCAAGATCCTTATTACCTCTATTTTTCATTTGTTGCAATACTGAGTTAAGAGTGGGATAAAGATGCTGGAAAACAGATGTATTTTCATGTGCACTCTTCTGAAAGTGCCACCTGAAACGTTTATATCAGCACCAGCCAACAGATTATACAAATAAAATTAATTAAGTAACAGCTAATAAACTTCTAGGCTGATTTTTCAACCCTGGAAAATAATCCAGGTTTAGCCAAAGGTCTTGTATTCCTGGTGCCTTGCCGTCCTGTGATAATAGACAATGCTCAAATGCTGCAGTAGTTTAAATGTATAATTTTAATATTCACACTTGGGTAATTCTGGAATAAAGGTACATTTACCCTACAGAAGTGATATTTGCTTCTTAAAAAAAAAAGTTTTAAAAGTTTTCCAGTTTAACAAAACCAGAAATGCTGCAAACACTCTATGACAAAATCCTATCCATACCCAAAGCTGTTAGTTAAGGCTGAACAGAATGTGAATAATTTTCACACAACACTCCTGAAAATGTATTTGTAATTCAGATTTGGCTCACAATGTGCACATTTACATTTTATAATGACTTTTGCAGGCTAAAAAAGCCGAGGAGGAAGCAGATTTCTCCCAGTTAGTTACCAAAATGTGGTAAGCACAACTTCTATTTTCAACTACATCATCTACAATAAGAAACAGTGGCAGTGAGATTATGCTCTGGGCACTTTTGGAAACTGAGTATCTTGCCCCCCCCCTTCACCCCCCCCCCCAATATCTTTAAGTTAAATTTAAACTGAAATTTTGATTGCAATCTAAATGTAAAGAGCCAAACTGGATGTGATAGGAGCACTGGTGTATATTTAAAACACAGAACTTCCTGAATAACATCCAAAGAAGCTGGGTATCTGATTTTAAAAGCAAAAGGGGGGTGCAAGTCAGCCAGCCATTGGCATATCATCAGAAGAGCCTACAAAATTACTCTGTGCAGGCAAATAGGCAGCTGATAAAACACTCCAAAGTGCAAACGTTACTTTAGCTAGCAATGTGTTAACCAGATTTTTAAAGGCCAGACTAGATGCAGTGTGGCAGATCAGTCCACAGTGGGAAATCTGTCCTCCTGTTGTTGTTTTTGAAGATCAAATCAGGTCCATAGCCCACCAATAAAAATCAATGACATAGTGCTACTGGAGAAGAGGTATAGCACTTTTGTCACATGCCATTTCTATATTGAAATCACACAAACAAACACACACACACACACACACACACACATACATACCATGCTCAATGGAGGGTCAAAAGTTACCCATATACAGTGGTACCTTGGGTTACAGACGCTTCAGGTTACATACGCTTAAGGTTACAGACTCCGCTAACCCAGAAATAGTACTTTGGGTTAAGAACTTTGCTTCAGGATGAGAACAGAAATCGTGCTCTGGTGGCACGGCAGCAGCGGGAGGCCCCATTAGCAAAAGTGGTGCTTCAGGTTAAGAACAGTTTCAGGTTAAGAACAGACCTCCAGAACGAATTAAGTACTTAACCTGAGGTACCACTGTAGTGTCTGTATGTTCCCGTCATCACAGGGCAAGCAGAGGCATTTCGACCAGGAAAACAGCATGAAGGAAAGGACCAGACTTTGGTTGTGCCAGACATTTACTGGAGACATTTCTTGGTCATTCGTAGGAGTGAGTGAAAGACAAAAAGGGGGAGAAGCTGGAAAGCACAATCCACATGTTGAAAACAGAGCCAGACCGACCCTGGAAGTCATGATATAGAGATGCCGTATGGGGAGGGGTGGTTGCAGCAACAAACCATAGGGGACACTGTCTTTGTTTCTGTACAAAATACCCTAATCTTAACAGACTTTCTATGGTGATTTTAGTTGCACATAAATATTAATCTTTTTAGTAGTTTTAGGATCAGACATACAGACAGAAAGCCAGACCAGTGTGCATAGACTCATGATAGACTGAAAGTGTTTCCATTAGAAAGATTGAAGTGGCATTTCTAAAATTATCTGAAATTCAGAATGAAAATATCATTAGCAAAATAGAAGGAAGGTCAACATGTGAGCTTTGGTGCTGCTCGATTAAGCAGTATTAAATTCACTTCACTAAGTACATATTAATTAACCAGCAGCTACAAAAGCTCTTGACACGTTCCATGTGTTGCAACGTATAGTGCAATTGCTAAAGGCAACAGCTAGAAATGTAATTTGTTTCTCACATCTGTAGCCCCTGTAAACTTATCTTTCTTCCCAGTGTCCATCCTAAGTGCCTCCTCATATGAACAATTAATTGAAATAGAGTTCCGACCTTTTCCAAGTGTTATCTTTCCTTAAACACAATTGCTATACAACAAGCCACCTGTAATTTGTCAAGTTCAGAGGGAGAGGTTTGCAGGTTGAAAGCAAAAGGTTACCTCTCAAGTATAACTGTAATTTCAGAGTCTTGTGACAACTTAAAAATGAACAAATGTTATGGTGGCATAAGCTTTTGTGCACCAGCGTCCATTAGATGCATGAAATATAATCCTCAGTTCCAGGCATACACATTGTCATAATGGGGTGGAGGAGAGTTGTACGCAGTACGGTCAGAGGGTAATGAAAAGTTAGAAGGAGAAATAGCAGTGATCAGAGGAGGAAAGACCACTGGGAGGAGCGCAGAGAGAAGAAACGCCATGGTGCATCTGCAGCAGCACAACTGGACACCTTCATCTGCCCCAACTGCAACAAAACATGTCCTTCCCTTATTGGCTTCTGCAGCAACAGCAGGCACTGCTATCTTCCAACAGTTTGACTTCATCACCAGAGGCGCACTCCTCCATTGTCTCCCAAGACAGACTGATGCCTACACCAAATAGTGACAATTCATTTATACTAGATTCCACTACCGGCAATTCCAGCACCAGCACCCTTACCACCTTAGGCTTAGGGCTCCAGACCTCTCCATCTGGTCCTTGAGATTCTTTCTGGCCCACACCCACACCCTCCAGATTATACCCTACACCAACCCCGCTTCAAACCCTCTATGTGCATTTTTTGCCTAGCCACAATGTGTCCTTGAACTCTGGTCGTGTTTCTTGCTGGCCTGGACGGCAGGTAGAATGAGGTGTATGAGTGTGTGTAGAAGCTAGGCTACTGTACAAAGGTAAAATTTGCATTTGTTGCTCCGCCCACCTTGCCTTTGGTCCTGCCCACCATGGCATGTGAGCTCTGGAAGGTTGACCATAGAAGAATGCAGATTTCATGCTGAAAAAGGCTCCCCATTCCTGACTTACAATACAGGGATAGGAATGCAGGCATCGTAGCAGCAGCATATCCATTTGAGAACAAGGGTTGCTGGGATTTGTGTAAGAGAAGGCATGTTTAACTACACTACCAAGTGCCATATGATTGTCTACTATGGGTTCTCTCAGTACATAAAAAATCTTCTGGGCTCTGGGTGTACATTTGAACTTGCATGAGGGACAGGAAGCAAGATTGTCTCAGACTTCCTTTTAATGTCCCAAATATGAGTTCATCCTTAGTGTCTCCTAGGTCATTAATCCAAAGAGACATTAAATAGATGAAAATATATATATAGCCTGATCTTATGCCTATTTACTCAGAGGTTAAGCCTACAATCCTAACCCCACTTACCTGGGAGTAAGGTAAAGGTAAAGAGACCCCTGACCATTAGGTCCAGTCATAACCGACTCTGAGGTTGTGGCGCTCATCTCACTTTATTGGCTGAGGGAGCTGGTGTACAGCTTCTGGGTCATGTGGCCAGCATGACTAAGCTGCTTCTGGTGAACCAGAGCAGCGCACAGAAACGCCGTTTACCTTCCCGCCAGAGCAGTACCTATTTATCTACTTGCACTTTGATGTGCTTTCGAACAGCTAGGTTGGCAGGAGCAGGAACCAAGCAACAGGCGCTTACCCCGTTGCGGGGATTCAAACCACCAACCTTCTGATCTGCAAGTCCTAAGCTCTGTGGTTTAACCCACAGTAAGTTCTACTTAATTCAATAGAACTTAATTATGAGCAGATGTGGTTAGAATTACAGCCTAAGACCAATAGGAGCTTTATGTCCAAGAAAGTGTACATAGCATTGAACCTCTAGTGCTTCAACCTAATTTTAATCATGGGCCTGGGTTGTGGATTTTCACATTGTTCAAACAGAGGAGCACTTGCCCTTCCTTTTCTCATGACAATCAAAATCTCATATTACACTCTGTCTAAAGGCTGTAATATATTATGTGGCCATGAAAATCTAAGGAGTTATACTTTTAGAGCTAAATTCATCCATTTATCTGAAAGGCTAGACACAGTGTCTATAAAAGTAGTGCTTTTTTCTTCACCATGGTATCTTCTGGGAGGTTACACCAAATTAAAAAATGTAGAACTTTTTGGAAGCCGATTAAGAGGAAGAAGAAAAGGAAGAGTGATAGATTTTGTTGAATTATTACAAGTATGCTGACAGGGGTCTGTGGTTTATTCATAAATGACCAGATAAGGCATTAAATGAAGGCTCTTATTTCAAATTTCTCTTCCTTAAAACAAAGTTGTGACTTTAATTTTCAGGGTGTTGTACAGCATTTATTTGACTACAGAAAGTACCAGCATTGCTCTGGAATGCTCAGAAACCCTAAAATACTGAAAGTTATAAATGGATGTGTTGTGATAAACTATAATATACAATCCTACCAAATTTTGTTAAAATCCCATTTGAAAATCCAGCTTGAAATGTCATCCGCCATCTTGATTCAAAATGGCATCCAATCCTGTCCAAACTAGACTAAAACCTGCTTCCTGATCTCAGGAAGCATAATATCAAATTTGGTAACTGTCTTGCTTCATATGGAACCAAATCCAGCAAATCCACTCGCAGGGGCAATCCAAAAGGCAGGGCCTAATCACAGTGCAAAGGCAAAACTCAGGGGCAATGGAAGGTCCAGAGTTGAGAACTTTGCCCCAGGATGAGAATAGAAATCGTGTGCCGATTCCCAACTCGAGGTAACTCTTCCAGGTTAGCTGAGTTTGTAACCTGAAACGTTTGTAACCTGAGGCGTTTGTAACTTGAGGTACCACTGTACAAAGCTGCACTACTTTCTTGGAATTAATTATCATTGAACAAAGTAGCGGCAGCAAGAGGCCCCATTAGCGAAAGCACACCTCTAGTTAAGAACAGTTTCAGGTTAAGAGTGGACCTCCGGAACAAATTAAGTTCGTAACTAGAGATACCACTGTATTCAGAAACTCAGATTAAATACATTTTCAACTTCATAGGGAGGGAAATAAAATAGTTATTCAAACAGTGGATTCATACTGGGCTGATTTTATCCCTTACAGGGCTTTGTCCAGTTATTTAAACTCTCTAGAATTTACAAGATGGCCATTGATAGTGTAGCATTTTGTATTTTTCTAGACCAGCAGTTGAATTTTGCCCCTATGATCAGAAATAACACAAACCATTTATACATAAAAAGACCAGTCAATCAATCTTGATTCTAACGTCTACTATATATTTTGGAAAATGGTTTGTTTGTCTGTTTATCTCTATGTCTATCTGTCTCTTCTCTATGAGTTCAGACACCTCTTGAGATATCATCACCAAACTCAGCACAAGGGTTCCTGAGGCGGGGTTGGTCATTATCAATGTTTAGATGCTAGCTGCCATTTTGAATCAAGATGGTGAACCGAAACATCACCCTGGTGTGACTATGCCCATTTGGGGAGCATAGGTCCAGTCACCTCTGTAGATACTGTGGCCAAAGTCTGCATGAGAGTTCATGAGGCGGGAGTGGCAGTCTTCATTGATATTTGGGTGCTAGGTGCCATTTTTAATCAAGATGCTGGACCAAAACATGACTTTGGTGTGACTTTGCCTGATTTTTAGCATGACAGGTCCAAACTCACAAATTGCACCATCCATTTAAAACACACAATAGTTTCTGGTTTCTATATATTCCCAAGCAGTGTTGGGCATTCCCCACTAGTAATAGTATCAGAGCCAGTAGCCAATCTCAAACAGCATCCTGTTGGCATAGTGGCCTCTGGGAAGCATGCATGCAGGACCTGAGTGCAACAGCATCCTGCCCTCCTGTGATGCCCAGCAACTGCTATTCAGGAGCGTTACTGTCTCTGACAGTGGCTAGCAGCCACTTATATCCTTATTTTACATGGTAATCTCATGGTTCTCTGAAGCAAAACATCTTGTTTATCTCTCACACTTTCAGTTGAATGTTAATAACATCTGAACAAATTGTGACGGAATAGTGTTATGCCACATACATTTATGTTTTGGATCCCAGGATTGCATTTAAAAAATGAGGTTTGAATCTGGACCCTGTTTGGGATGCTACTTTTCAGCAAACTGTTTCAAACCCTTTAATCTCTCATTAAAAGGCTCTGACTGCTCCCATATTCATGAGCACCCAGAATTCACCATATAAATCTGCAAATGTTAGTCTTTCCACCTTCAACATTCCTTTAAGAATTGATAATGAAGTCAGTTCCTTCTGCATGTTTACTGTCTCATATTCCTACTACATAAACTAGAGGGAAAGTGCTGCTATAGCGTTTGACTAAATAATAATTTGAGTGTCAGCTTTCCTCTCAAAAGTCATGTTTTTATGACAGCAATGTTATCCTGTTGCCATATGTTGTCTTAAAAATGTGGCATAGTTTTATGCCAGAACAGCATCAGAGCTGACATAGTGGATGTGACTCACAGGTAATTGAGGCTGCCAAAGATAGTTTGTTGTAGCAGTGTGAAGTCTGTCCTTTTGCGGACTATTATTATCCCTTCTGGAGCCATTGCCATGAAGAGCCACTGTATACTTTGCCAAGAGAGAACTTAATACGGCAGCTGAATTATGTGCACCAAAATAAAATAGCAACCGTATTCAGCCACTCATTTCGTCTGCTAAGTGAATCTGCTGATTTTAGATAGGGAAAAGATAGCTGAAAACTTCATATGTGCAATCCATTTAAGAAGAAGGTAGATCATGTCCTCATCCATGGAGGGCACGTGTTGCAGTGAGATCACACCGTTTGTGTGGGTGGGATCGTTTGGATAACCACAAGAACCCGATTGGGTCCCTCGGTTGCTGAGGCAATTCTGGCCAATGGGGTTGAGAGAATTTGCAGCCGGGGGACCTATTTATACCACTGCTTGTTGCATTGAGCTTCCTCTTAGCGCCTCATGCATCGGATCACCCGCCCACCCTCCCTATATTTAGGGTCTTGCTATGACCTTGCTATGCTGTCATGGGTTGTCTGCTTTTGGGGAAGGGGCCCAGCAGGAATTTTCCCATTTGGCTGATTGGCTGTTGCCATTTGGGTTTCGTCTGCCGAGTAGCAAATTGTCACAACTTTGTAAGGTTTGGCGGTTAGGCATTGGTTCAATATGGAGGGGAGGTTGTCACACCTGCCCCTCCAATGTGTGAAAGGTATTCCGTTAAAGGAATCCAGGTGCTCGCCATGCTTTTGTCCGATCCCCTTCCAGGGGTTAGGGCCACGCCAGAACACCTGGGAGCATTTTGGGGTGAGGTTGCATCTTACTGACTTCTGCCGGTGTCCAGTTGTCATTGCTGGCCTGCTGGAGGTGTAGGTGCAGCTAGTCGAACCAATACCCTCTCACATTCTGTAATCAATAAAGTTGTGGCCAAAATTATGCCAATAACCTTAAACTAATATTGGTGTCAACTGTGTCTTTCTTTGGGAGGTCTTGGGCGTCTTCACACGCAACATCTCTTAACCTGAAGCAAGAGTTTGATACTTGTAAGGTCTCAGGTACAGGGATCAACAGCACTGTAATTTTAATAGAAACTTACTTCTGATCTTTCCAGGAGAATGATGTGGCAGCAACACAATGCAATTAACCCTACAGTGCATACACAATGTACCTATACACTGAATAACAATTGCAGCCATTTTTACCATCTGGAAAGGGGGGAAACCTGTTCTGAAGCTGTGCTATTTTTTCTGAAATGGATGCCACATAGTCAATAGGTATTCTGTTATATGGCAGCAAAAAATTGGTCAGCTCAGGGCTGTATTCTATCATCATTCTATTTAAATCTTGCTAATGAGGAATGAGGGGAAGTGGGTGGCGCTGTGGGTAAAAGCCTCAGCGCCTAGGGCTTGCCGATCAAAAGGTCGGCAGTTCGAATCCCCGCGGCGGGGTGCGCTCCCGTTGCTCGGTCCCAGCGCCTGCCAACCTAGCAGTTCGAAAGCACCCCCGGGTGCAAGTAGATAAATAGGGACCGCTTACCAGCGGGAAGGTAAACGGCGTTCCGTGTGCGGCTCTGGCTCGCCAGAGCAACGATGTCACACTGGCCACGTGACCCGGAAGTGTCTCCGGACAGCGCTGGCCCCTGGCCTCTTGAGTGAGATGGGCGCACAACCCTAGAGTCTGTCAAGACTGGCCCGTACGGGCAGGGGTACCTTTACCTTTACCTTTAATGAGGAATGAAATGGAACATTCTTCCACATTTCCCACATTTTTCCAAATCTATTTTCCTACTGAAAGCTTGTTCCCATACCTGACATAGACAATCCAGTATACCAGTAGCCCACAAAAAAATATGCATCCCAGATAAGACATATTTGTCTGTAAATGAGTGTTGATTAACATATTCTCTAAATGGCATTAACTACCTCTTATTACATTATATTCTTATTAAGTGGCCAGAAGTCAGCATGAACTGATTGAAAATTCAGCTGCCACAGATGAAATGGAGCTTAGCAAAGGCCTTAGTTTCCAGGTGTGGGAAGGAATATCATAAAGGGTGATAAGCACATATATGAAGCCCCACTGAAATCATTGAGGCAAATTAACTTTCTCTCAATCTGGGCTACAATTCTGTATCAATTAACTTCAGGATCAGGGAAGAATAATGAGGGAAACCAAGCCCTGACTCTTTGAACCTATTAACTGAATGTCTCCTGAGCAAGATGATCTGGGTGCACTTTTAGTTGGGAGGTCTTCGTCAATAGAAAAAAATAATTTTTCTGGCACTCTCTCCTCTCACCTTCTCAAGACTTGTTACTGTCAACTGCAGAGAAGGGGAGTTGAGCCGATGAACTCAAAACTGATGAGAGCTAGTGAAGCAACACAGGTGCCTGTCAAATCACCTGGATCCTCCTTTCAATCACAAAGTTTCCTGCCTTGCAGCATAAGGGAAGGACTATTTATGGGTAATTGGTATTTCTCTGTTTCCCCCTTATTTTTCCCCATGTGGGAGTTGATTTTGCAAGATAGAAACTATTACTTACTGAATGAATGAACTATTGCATCCCTGGTGCCAGTTCTTATAATCATATTAATCTTAGAATAGTTTGACTTCTTTCTAAAGGTGACTTGATGTTATGATTTTATTTTTTTAGCTTTTTAAAGATTTTCTACACAGAGCCTTTACTTGCATCTGTGGTCAGTGATCCACAGATACACTACAGCTTCTGCTGACATACTGGAACAGGATGCTGATTGCTGGATAATGATATGCCCTGAGCAAATAGCAGAAATAATGTATCATGCTAAGAGGTGCCTTTATGAGAGGGAAAGAATATCTTCCATGAGCATACCTTTCAATTTCAGGAAGTCAGCTTAGCCTTGCTTATGAGCTTTTGTGGTTACTAGCAACAAAGAAATTAAGAAAATGACACCTGATGTTCCTCATCCAGAGATGACTAACATGTGGCTTCCAGATGCTGCTGAGTTTAGGGAAGTAAGAAGGCAGTGTTTTCCAATCTGTGCTGTGTACATCACATGCAGCACTGTTCTGCTCCCGTTTGTCTTCTTCCCAAAACAATGGCTACTTATCCAGTTACGGGGTGTGGGACTGCTGCAGTCCATCGCAGTGGGCTCAGATCTCCTGGGATCAATGCTGGGGCTAGGTGGCCAACGGTTGGAGAATCCCTGGGTTGGCTGCTTGGATTGGCAGGCTTTCCTGTCACCTAACATTTGAATCCTGGACCAATCTGGCTGAAATGAGTGGGTAAGACTTGGGAGCAGACCAGAGTGGAACAGGCTTCACTCCGGTCTGCCCAGTACTGTTCTGCTGCACTTTGTCTTCTTCCCAAAGCAACATTACTCCTCTTGTTGTCCACTGTGGTGAAATGATGTAACTTACAGAATTAATGATTTAGCTTATGTTGTCATTACATTATTCCACCCCATATTTCATTCCTCTGCAAGGTCTAGGAGACCGGGGGGGGGGGGGAGGCAGCTGGTTGTAGCAAGAGGGAGAGTCTCCTTGGCTTCTCCATTCTGCCTCTTGGCCACCCTCCTCTCCAATGTCCACTTCAGAGTCTGAACTGCTCTCTGCCACAGCCTCTTCCTGTTCATTGTTGTCCCACCACCAATCCCCTAGCTTGGAGCCTTCTTCCCCTGAGGGTTCCCTATGGGATTCCCCTGCTGGTGCCTCCCATTACATAAACCTCTGCATCCAGCCAGTCCATGACATATATGGATCTGATTTGACTTTGTCTGCATACAATAACATGGATGCACTTTTACTATATCAGTGTAAATTAAATTAGAAGGTGAAGCAATGCTTTTTAATGACAGAGAGGTCTATGTGAATGAAATATTAAGGAGGACTATAAAAATAGTTCAGCACTGGGACAAGTTGCCTGGGGAATTTATGAAATCTTCATTGGGTCTTTCAAGAAAACACTGGGCAGCTGTTACAGTACCTTCTGATTAGATGGATCCATTCTGTCCATTCCAATCCCCCTCCCAATTATCTGATTCAAATGTCCTTGATAAATGGTTGAAAAAATAAACTACGGTCATAATTCCCAGCAAATTCTCCTGTGATGAATTCCTTTGACAAAATATCACTCAATTTATTCTACCAGCAAGAACAAGATGGTGAAATGAAGTTTTCTTAAGTATTATTAAAAGATGGGAAAAGATGGAAAAATTAAGCAATGTCATAATTGTGGATTTGCTATGAATTTATTAAGCACTTAAAATTCTACTAAGTGGTAAAAATCCACAGTACTATCCTATATGTACATGTCTACTCAAATGTAAATTCCATTGGGCAGTGGCCTCAATAGCAGCTATGAAGACAAAACATGTTTAAAGCGCACACACACACACACACACACACACACACACACACCAACAATCCTGGGAACTGTAGTTTACACCTTTACAGAGCTACAAATATCCAAACTACAAGAAAGAAGATTCCACCTAAACATTAGGAAGAACTTCCTGACAGTAAGAGCTGTTTGACAGTGGAATTTGCTGCCAAGGAGTGTGGTGGAGTCTCCTTCTTTGGAGGTCTTTAAGCAGAGGCTTGACAACCATGTCAGGAGTGCTCTGATGGTGTTTCCTGCTTGGCAGGGGGTTGGACTCGATGGCCCTTGTGGTCTATTCCAACTCTATGATTCTATGATTCTATGAAATACCTCACCATTAAACTCTTGGGGTTCTTTGGGGGTGAGATGTGTTATAAATGTTCTGTAAATGTATCTGTGGTTGTTGTTGTTTTTTTAAAAAAACTGCTCTTTAAAATATGCTTTTTATTGAAATGATACTTGAATACTGTATTGGCACTAACACCTGGAATGGCAAAGGAAATGGGAGGGGTGTGTGTGTTTTAAAAATGTATCCTTTATTAAAGCAAAGAGGCTCATTAAGCTGGATAGAGGCCATTATGAAGTGCAATGCAGATGAGAGTTCAGAGTTTCTTCAAATGTATTCTGCATACATTATCTATATTCCGCATACCAAGCAAGATGAAAAGAGCTTGCAGGAATGTATTCCAGACCTGGCTAAAATTAGTAACAATTTTTAACAGTTTCTTAAAAGGGTAGAACCTTCCTCAGTATAGTAATGGGTCTTATAGTGAGCTTTCTCTCTTCTTTTTTTAAATGGTATTTTTGAAATTCTGAAAGGAAAAGAGGAAAGAACTGTTTCAAAGTATTATTAATGAGTGATCTGGCTAATTATAAAGCTATATGAAAACCAGAGATGTTATTTGCCTGTCAGCTGCTGCAAGTAGCAGTGGCCTTCTCACCACCAAAGAGCTGACCCAAGTAATTTTGCTTCCTGAGGCAAATGACAAGTTGTTGGTGCCTCCCATTCCATGTCCATAAACCAACCAGAATACTAGTTTAATCTTACTTCAACATGAGGGATGTGGCCAAGCATCACACTGAAAGCAGCTGGCTAGCTTAGAGCAGGCACACACAGCTCAAGCACTTCATTGCTACTCCCAGCTCCTTGCCTCAACTTCTGTTGCTGCCTCACTCTACCTAATGATACGGCTGGACCAAGTGTAACAAAGTGTAACATCTCCAGTCAACTTGTGCCACTATGCTACCCCAAGAGTCTCTCCATGCTCATTAAAAACTGCATTCCACAGCAGTTTCTACATTAGAAATTCAGCAAGGTCCTCTGTGAGCAGTTGGCAGTTCTAAAGGTTTGTTTTGTTTCCTACAGTTGTGCCCTACCTTTCATACAAGGAGCTCCAGGCAACATATGTGTTTCTCCCCCTCAGTCTGTTTTAACCTTGTCTCAGTCCTGTGAGTTAAGTTAGGTTGAGATATAGTGACTGGCCCATGGTCACCAACTGAGATCATGATCAAGTGATGATCTGAACCTTGGTCTTCCCAGGCCTATTCTTACACTCTCACTACTTTACCATATTGACTTGCCATTATCGTTTTGTCTCAAAGGATCAGTATGCCTTCAAATCAAAGGAACATACAGTACAGATCATTTGCGCATCAAATTAAGAGAAAGGAAATGTTTTTTCTGGCTGCACAGGAACAAGACTAATTCAACCAGTGGCTGGAAACTGGATCTGACCAGTGGAGCAGACCCAGAAGCAGCCCACCCTCTGCAGGCACTTTTGACAGGTGAGTGGGGCCACCCACCTGCCAATCATCTGATATCACATTATTCAACTTCAAAGGAAGAACTGGGAGCACACTCTTTCTTCAAGTCAGGGCTGCAAAGTTTCCTGCTGAAAGCAGGAGTTGCATTCAACAGGAACCATTTCCACTTAGAAGCACTGACTGGGAGCTCTGGAGTGGAAGCAATTCCATTTGAGTGCTGAATCTAAAAGGTGCCAAATGCAAGAAGTCCTGCTTTCAGAGGAACCATCTAGAGCACATTCTAAAGCTCCCAATTGTTCCTCTGCAGTCAGGGCTGGCCTACACCTGATAAGTTATGACATCAGGTATGAGAATGATGGACATGGCTGAAGGGAATGAGGACCCATGGTGGGCATAATTTGACCCACGGGCTGGAGGGTCCACATCTCTGAATTAAACCAACTGAAGTCTTTTTTCAGGAGCTTCACAATAGACTCTGACTTTCGTCTACATGATTTGTTTGTTTATACAACCAACTTTATAGAATCAGCAGTTCTGGAGCAAATAGCAGCCTAATCATGACCTATTTTCCAAAGACTATGAATATAAGTCAAGGATAAGATGCAAAAGGCAAAAATAGGCAAAAAATAAACTAATAAAAGCAAAAAATAGAGAAAAGACACAGGCTGGAAAAATCCTCCAGGAGACTTTATAATCTCTCATGAAAAAGCCTTATTAGTGCTTTCCAACTCATCCTTAAAAATTTCACTGTGGAGTTTCTAAGCAATCTTTGCTGCCTTTTGATTAATAAAATAGGATATATGGCTTTCATTAAGTGCAATGAGCTTAAAATGTATCAGTGTAATACGACATTAAGGAACATGGAACAAAAGCCTCTTATCTATAGTAGCTTTATAACATGACTTTATTATACAGTATAGTCAAGATACTGTAGGCTACAAAACGTTCACTGAACCATCGCAATCCATCCCCATTAATTATCACACATTATCATGTATCACCATGCAAGACCAAGATAATTGCCTTTAAAGTGATCCAGAATGAACTGCGGGGGGACAAACTGACCTTCAGAAAAGGGATCAAAAAACCGAAGATGTGTGGTGGGTGGGCAGCCATTTTATATGTGCTGAAAGTTAGAAAATTGAAGTGTATGCGCAGAGTCCATGAGAACATTTGTAAACTGTTGTGTGCTGCATTTTAAGGATGAATGACACCTGCAAGCTTCAGAAGGGCTAAAATAGGCTAGAACCAACATCAGCCTATGAACAAATGTGGCTGATACAGTGACTCGACACATCTGATTTACTTTCCCTTGGTTTAACAGGGCCCTTGTTTTGTAACTCTGTCTTGTTTAACCATTATGTCCATGTTATAAATAATTTCACTCCCTATCGTCCATGCATTCATATACCTGTGATGGGGGAATATGTTTGTTTTTATTCAACAGTGATCTGTAATTGTATATGGACTATATATATTGTCATTAGATCCTGTTTGATAACATTGTATTTTGCAGAATTTTGTACATTTTTTTAAAGGAACAAGCATTGAAGGAGGAGCAGGAGGAGGAGGACAGACATGACCACATAGTGATCTGATTGCATAAGTTGGGTCAGGTTGTGTGGGAAAGCATGTGAAAAGCCTCTTACAGTTTATCACTCCTGCCTGCTAGTTTGCTTTCGCTCTTCACTCACTTGTCGTATGGTGCCTCCAAACCACCAGTATATTGCAGTTAGGGTTGTGCAAGCAAAGTGGATTAAAATGCTGTGTCATCCTGGCAAAACAAATTCATTTAAAGAAATGGACTTGTCGCGATTAGGAAAGTGATGGGAAATGCACTGAAAAGCACTGCATGCGCAACTGGCTCATATAAGACAAAACAACAGCCCATATGAAAATCTGGATGAATATTCATAGTCATACAACTGTCCTGCAAGCAAATGCTCAATAGACAGGGCATAATCTAACTTCCACATAAGCTTTGCGCAAGCAAATCAGAATGAATGTTCAATAAACATGATGTCTGGAAGAGACCTTACTCATTTCACACCGAGCGTTAATAATGTGCAGTGCCAGCTTTAGCTTTTGTGGGGCCCTTGGGAAAGATGGACCAAAATCACACCACCATCAGTGTCCCCCATTGCCCTCTCCTTCTGACCCCAATGTACTACTTTTGGGAATGAAACAGCAGGTCAAGTGAAGGCTCCTCCTCTTCCTTGCTCTTGTCACTCTGGAGACAAGGGTGAACAGGCAGAGGCCTCAAGAGGAAAGTGGGATTTTTGCTGAAGTGTGGGCTCCAGCAACTGTACAGCAATGCCAACTCCTAACACCAGTCCTGATAATCTGACATATAAAAGAGATTGGATTTTGCTGCAGTGAAAAATACATGCTCTAACTCAGCATCCCAAAGAACCAGTGCAGTCACATTGTTTTCAGCTGTGTGAGGGACAGTGGATAGGAGAGCCCTAATATTCGGCCATCCTCTGTTTTTGACCTTTGTAATTCCAAAGAAAAGCCCAGTTACAGAATTCAGTAGCATCCCAAAATGATGTGTGTATCACATACACAACTTTCCCCAGTAAGAAAAGTATTGATGGCAGAGCTTAGCTTCTATTTTTTACACACGTTATTGGGGTCTGGAGACTTTTTGTAATCTGGTTTCGAAACAGTATGCTTCTGAATTGTTTCCACTGGGGGTTGCAATGTGCTGCTCTGCAAATTTGGGGCTGTGAGTGCACTGCACCTGTTCCTACTTATATAAGGTTGTTCAAGAGTGATTGCAGCTTTTTACATAATTTCAACAAGGGCTGGGTTCTAATCAAGTTTGGCACTAGGCTGGGCCTGGAATCTAGATGAACACTGACTTGTGTCTCTTGCCAACTTGCATCAACCCAGAATATTAAACAGATGCAAGAAACTTGGTCTTTATTTTGAAGTAAGCATTAAAAATATTGAGAATTTGGGATGTCATGCCCACATGGATGCAAGGCACACTAGCACGTCACACATCACTTAGTTCAATGTACTAGATGTCTACACACACGTCACAATACCAAATCCTCAATCCTTATTTGAGGCTGGCAGATGGACTCCTTCCATGGTGTTACCGGCAAGGGATGTATTTTGCTAAGTGTCTATCAAAAGAAGTAGCAGTGAAGGGGACAAGAAGAATTGCATCAGCTGTAAATCTCAGAAACAATCAATGCAGCAAATGGTAACATGTCATAAGATCCTTGGATCCTTCAGCAAGAGGTATAGGGACATTAGATATACAGCCATTAGCCCAACCATGGGACCCTCGGAATACTACATCAAGGGCTTGGCTGGGAGAAACGCAAGCACAGGACTGGGGGAAATGGGACACCAACACCAGCTCTGGTGCTGCAATAATCATAGAGGACATAGGATGCTTATATCAAGACAGACCATTAATCCATTTAGGTTTGTATTGTCTACACTGACTGGCAGCAGCTCTCTGTGGTTTCAGAGGGGGGAATTTCCTGGTACTTCCTGGGGATGCTGGAGACTGAACCCAGGGCCTCTGTAATGCAAAGCAAGTTCTCTTTCACTGAGCCACCCCCACAACTTGCACTGGCCCTGGCCTTCCCAGTGGAAGGATCTCCGGCAGGCAATCAAGCCCTGATAAGACTCTCTGGCAGTTTTATGTATGTTTATTTACAAAAAGACACATCCAGAGCATGGCTTCTCACCTGCTCACATTTACGATAGTTGGTCAGTCTGAAATTTCACCCTTCCCACAGCAGGAAGGACGCCAAACTCCCACCTTTCCCCTCTTGCCCTTCCGTTGCCATCTGATCTTATCCAGATGCCTAGCACAAGGGCTGAGAGGCTGGCCTGCCCGCTTTCCACTGCTCCTCGACCCAAACTCAGACCTCTGCTTATCTGGTGATTGTCTAGCAATGCTCTGGCTGCCTTCCGACTCTTCTTTGTCCTGAAAGCTAACAGTTTTCCCCGAGAAGGGGGGTCAAACTGCCCTTTCCCGACAGACAGTTCTCATCTGCAGACAGCTCTCATCTGCAGAGTCTTCCCCTCATTCGTTTAGTTCAATTTCTGAGTCTAACTCTTCTGCGCTCTGGGAGGGCCATGTTCCTGACACCCAGAGTGCTGCATGACACCTTTGGAGTGGGGACATGAGATTCATTTTCAGAGGGGAAGCCTCTGTACTTGACCATCTTATTTAAATTCTTGTAGCCTGCCCTGGGACCTTGGGGTGAAGGGTGGGTAATAAATTGTAACAACAACAACAACAACAACAACAACAACAACAACAACAACATTGCCATTAGTCCTAGAGACTCGTTGGGGCATAGGAAACATGTCGTTGAAGAAGCAATAGTACTATCTTCTATACCTGTATATCCCCATGCAACTACATTAAGAGGCAAGTCATGTGGTTTCTTACTTGGTTGTGGCTAAGAACGGGACCTTTCCAAAAGTTATAATCTAGAACTCATAGAAGATGGGCAAGCCTTGTGTTCCCCTCTGTAGAAAAGCTGCCATAACTGACTTCTTTCTCTATGCTCTTCAGTTAGAGCCCATATAGGTCAGCAATACACACCTCACTTGTATCTTTGGAGCTGTTAATAAAGCAAGTGTGAAGTCCTCACCAAAGAAAATGTTGAGCAGGTGGCTAAATAATTGGGTTCACAAGGGAAAATAAAATTATTATAACAAGGAGCTTCAGAGTAGGGGAAGTGTTCTAAAGGATAAGATGGCATTTCCATAACATTTCATGGCTCAGTTGGTTCTACATTAATGTTCTGCGGTAATGAAAATGGGGTTAGTGGGGAGGGGGAGAATGTGGGCTAATGTATAATGCAGGAAGAACTGATCTGAAATTAGAGAGCTTCTAACAACATGAGGAATAACTTGATGTCCACACTTGGTGGAAGTTAATCTGTAAGCAAAGCGAGTACCTCTTTTCTAACGTTCCCCTTCATAAATACACACAAGGCTTTTATAACTTTTAAATCAAGGCATTATTTGAGACTTTCGATAAGAGACATTCTACTCCCACAGTTTTAGAAAGAGACTCTTTGGAAGAAATCTTGACAAATTAGTATTCATACAATTTGCTTCCTAAGACAACATTAGAAATGAAATCAAATTAATTTTCTAAAGAAAAAAAATTTATTATGAACTCGACAATTATTTCCCAAATTGGTTCTTGGTTGCCTGCTCTCCATTTCAGATTTCCCTTTGCTTGGGTTGAATCCTAAAAGAGTGAATGTGTTTTTGGCATTCTGTTCCCATCATTAATTAGGATATTTGTTGTATTTGTCACTTTTTCCATTCATAGGAGAATGTGTCGGAACAGAAGGGGAAAGCAAAGTGATGAAGTGTTTAGGCAACACGTACATGTATTGTGCAGAAACACAACACACAGCTGCTAAAATTGAAAATTACCTTCCTTTGGCGATATATTGACTCAGGATTGGGAACTCTTATAGCTGACGTTTGAAGATATATGGCTGTAGAAGAGAATAGAGGATATGGATACGGCAGAGCTAGGCAAACTAGAGAAACTAAACTGAGAAATACTTGCCAAATAAATCATAATATGGTGGTTCTTTGCCCCAGAGCCTTTTATTTTATGATTTCCTCAAGAGCTCTGAATCAGTAATGAAGGAGATTGGTTTATCCAGTGGGATCCAACTGATTGAGCCACTCTCTGAACACTGTAAAACAGTCCATGCCATATTTTAAATCTTTAGGAACTCTCAAGGGTTTGCTGTCCAGACCTGGTGATGCATCCAGAGAGTCAGTATGCTGTGATGGTTAGGAGTGCCGATCTAGGATTGGAGTGAACCAATATTCAAACTCTCATTCAGACAAAACACTCAATGAGTGAATTTGGGACAGCTATGATCCCTTAGCCTACTTTCCCCCAGGGTTGCTGTGGAGATAAAAGCAGCTGAGAGACTGAACCTTGTATGCTGCCCTGAGATAGAAATTGAATGCATTGCCAGTTAGCCCTAAAACTTCATCTCTTATAAACTCAAGGGGCAAATTAGTGCTTGAGGCATTAGTATTTGTTCAATATTTTCCTACATTTTTCTAAACTTCCCTCACCTATCCTTCCACAACTTTGTTTCTACCCTGCACAGCCTCTGCATTGAGTTCTGGCCCCTCCTTTCTTCTTCCCAATAACCTTTTCTAAGTAGCTCCTCTCCTTCCCCAAACCAATCTGTTTTAAAAGGGACACATTTTCCTGTGGGACATCCAGCTGGTTTGTGTCAGCTAACCCAGGATTTTCTTGTCCAGCACAGTTCTGCAGCTAGTATTTTCTCTTCATATTCCCAAATACAGTCAAACCTCGGTTGTCAATCATAATCCATTCCAGAAGCCCATTCGGCTTCCAAAATGTTTGACAACCGAGGCATGGCTTCCAATTGGTTGCAGGAGCTTCCTGCACACAAGTGGAAACCGCGTTGGATGTTTGGCTTCCGAAAAACGTTAAAAAATCGGAGCATTTACTTCTGGGTTTTTGATGTTCAGGAGCCAAAACATTCCAAAACAGAGGCATTCAGGATCCAAGGTTTGACTGTACTATCTAAATGCCACTGTTTCTTAATTTCTACCATTTACTAACAGACTTTGGTACCCCAGATCTATGGCATTATCCCCTTCTTTTAAAAGGCATCTAACTTCAGATACTACACACAAAGAAAGAACAGTTATTAAGGTATTTAAAACAAATACAATACAATAACAGCTCATTTCTTTCCAGCAATTTCCAGTCCCCAAGAACTCAAGTCTCCCTCTTTCCCATGGCGCACATGCCCTAACCACCTTTCTGCATGTCAAATCACCTTACCCAGTCACCCACATCCTGGCATCCCAAAGATGATGAGTTTCCAGGACATGTTTAACTAAGATTGCAAGCCTCAGTGGCAGAGCTGTATTACCTCCAGTCTCCTTCCGTTTTCCCTGGCACTCCTGTAGCGCAGGGCAGATGTCAAAAACACACATTTTCCCTTTATCTGCCGTACACAGTTATGCATACACAAAACCCTACGAATAACTCCTAAACAGCATTAACAATTTCCATCCTTATAACTTGCAAAAAGCACATCCTTAAACAGGGTAATTCCAACAGTCACCTGCTACATCCCACTGCCTCAGCAATATCGAAAGCAACACGATGGCCAGAAACAATTACAGTTATAGAAAACTTAATGGAATAATGCAAAACATCAAAATTATCAAACTGAAGTGTCTGAAAGTCCTTGAATAAGTCATATCAAGTTTGTAAAGCTTTGTATAATCGGCAATTGTCCAATTCTGATGTCCAACTCTGAACTATGCTGAACAGTGTTTCCGGATAGCAACTACTGTTTCTTTCTATTCTTCACCAGCAAATTAGTTCAACAAACACTTGTGAGTAGAAAGATGTGTAATTTCTTCATTAACTGTAAATAAAATATTCAAACGATGACCTGTGCATACTTAACAATAACTTCAAATAGCGTAGGTATTGTAAACTGTAACATAAAAAGGTTACATACCCAATCTTTTTTCGAATTGATGTAATATACATGAGAATGAAAAGTACTCTGGAACAGTGCTCATACGATTATGTAGTCACTGTTAGTAACAACATTTTTTGAAAAGCATCCCACTGCCAGCGGCATGCAAACAAACAAACGAACAACAACAAAAAACCGTATCACGGAATTTCAAAATCATTGTTGAACTTGCAGGCAGAGTCCCTTTGTAAATCAGTTCACAGTCCCAAGAGCAGAAACCCCACCGTCATCTGCTGTAGTAGCCTGTGACATCATGCCCCCATCACCTTAGCAGCCTCCCAAATTTCTTGTCTCTGTCCACTCCCAGAGCAGAAGGAAAGGATAGCTCCCCTCTGGTACCCCAGATCTATGATAATATGATCCTGGTTGCAAAAAAATCATAGAATCTGTAGAGTCAAAAGGGACCATGAGGATCAATCTCCTGCAATGCAGCTGTCCGGGGATCGAACCTGCAACCTTGGCATTATCAGCACCAAGCTCTAATCAACTGAGCTATCATTTGCTTCTAGTATCTTTGGAATGGAGAGTTAGCCCAAATACCTATCACTCCACCATCTTTTACTGAAAGTTTTCTACGTAACTGTCCAGATTGTCAGGAAATGCCCTGAAGACCTATTCTATCCATGAGCCTTTTCATTATTTTGAAAGCTTCTGTAACATTTCAGTTGTTTAGTGCCAGCCTTTTCAGTGCTGGGCCACCAAGTGGCCCAAGAACCCCCTCAATGCTGCATCTGAATACTGCACTCTGCAGAAAGTCATTTATTAGATAATCACTTCTCTATAGAAAAGCCTAATTACTCCATGTTTCTCAAAAAGGAGGAAATGGAATTCCGTTTGAATGCTGTATTGGGATGCAAAATAAATTCCTCATGAGGACTGTGGGATTTCAGAAGGTTTTATTTATTGCCCGCTAAATGAAAATAGTTAAATGAACTTATACGTTTGGGGTTAAAACAGACAAATAGTCTGCTGTAGAGAAGTTACTTTTTTTCAAAAAGAAAAGCATGAATTTTGCAGTGTTTTCTAGCCTAATGCTAGAGTGAGAACACAAAATAATTTATGATAGCTGCAACATAAGCTTTTTGTATATGGAATTCTACTGCCCCCTGATGGGCATTTGAAAATATCCCCACCACCACTTTATTCCAGAAATAAGAGGAATAACTGTAGTCAGCTTATAAGTAATCGGTGGTTGTGATTACTGCAGTTATCTTCACCATCACCATCCTTTTAAGACTTGTTCATCAGTTCTAAACCAGACTCTAGGATAAGTGCCATGTAAAATTGATGTAAAATTAAGTACAGAGCATATGGACAGAAAAGCATAACATTTCCATTAAGACTTTTAGGACTTTCTGCCTAGATGTTCTTCTTGAGGAACAAATGGATTTTTCCATATTCTGAATTTGTGCATAGAAGTCTGTGTGAATTATGCCCCCCCCCCCCCGTGTTTAATTGTAAAACAATGTAATTTTTCCAAGTAAGTTTGAAAAGTCTGAATTATGTGACTCAAAAGAAAAGATAAAAGCCAGACTAGTGTCTGGAGAAATATTCTACTTTTTCCAAGAAGAAAGACACTGTAAGATGTCCCAGTGGAGTCTGGCTCATTAGAACAAATCGAGTTCTGCCCCACCAAATGCAGTCTTCCTTCATCCTGCCAATCTTCTTACAACCAGCCCAGAGTTGGCATGGGCTGTCAGCTCCCTCTCCTCAGACTATGCACACACTCCCCTTTACTCTGCACCCAGAGCACTCCCACTGCTGGTTTGGGAAGTAGCATACACACAACATTAGCCACAATCCACAGCTATCCTTTATCTGTCATGTCATTTCTTACAAATGACTGCATTTTGTGTTTTCCCCAAACCAACTTTTGACCCAAACTGAGAAGAAGAAATGAAACAAGGAGCTTCTTAACCACTGTCCATGCAGAATAGGACAAGGCTATCCTTGTGTAACCAAAACACTTGGTACAATTTCTTAAACTTTGGCTTCTGCTCAATGTCGTTTTGTAGCTCAGTTAGATCTTCCTCCACTACCTGAACTTCCTCAATATCTGAAAATGGATTTGATCACTCATCAAATCCATTTTCAGATATTTGATGGAATGTCCATCAAAAGAAGACCCTCAGACATATCTTTATGCAGGTCTAGGCTCTAGGCTGGTCAATCACAAATAAGCAGTCAATGCACTTGGGGACGCCCACTTCCAGTGTCCTCCTGCTACCAACTTGCCTCTTAGTGCCTCCCCAATAATCCCCCTCCACATTGATGGTGGATGGTGGGGAGTGATGAAGCATTCACACATGTGGTAGACTATGTGGGTAGACTTTCTGGATCCTAAAACCGTGTACATTTAGGACTCCACAATCTGGGGAAGCCCCAATACATAAAGGTGTATGCACAAATGCTTCCAAGCTTTTGATGGATGGTGAGGACAAGAGGAGTCTAAGCATGGCCCCACAGCTTTCTATGCACTTTGTCCCTTTATTCAGGTAAAATAAGGCAACGGGCTGCTGAAGACTGCACTCGGGGCCTTTTGTACACAGGTAATGTTTTGTACAGGACTCGGGTGGCGCTGTGGGTAAAAGCCTCAGTGCCTATGATTTGCCGATCATCAGGTCGGCGGTTCGAATCCCCGCGGCGGGGTGCGCTCCCGTTGCTCGGTCCCAGCGCCTGCCAACCTAGCAGTTCGAAAGCACTCCCGGGTGCAAGTAGATAAATAGGGACCGCTTACTAGCGGGAAGGTAAACGGCGTTTCCGTGTGCTGTGCTGGCTCGCCAGATGCAGCTTGTCACGCTGGCCACGTGACCCGGAAGTGTCTCCGGACAGCGCTGGCCCCTGGCCTCTTAAGTGAGATGGGCACACAACCCTAGAGTCGGACACGACTGGCCCGTACGTGCAGGGGTACCTTTACCTTTACCTTAATCTTTTGTACCACTAAGCCAAAGCTCCTCCATATTTTTCCTCCATTTATCTGGGTTGTTGCCATCCTCTCAATTAGACTTTAGATTACTTCTTCTGTTTTGTGGTTTCTTTTGTCCTTGCTATCTTGCCACTCCTTTTCTTTGGAACTCTTTCCTGGGAAAGTACTGTATCTCTTCTCCTTAGCCTTCGGATCTCTTCTTAGCCTTTCCTTCTCTGCACCCCTTTCTGTTTTGTCCTCTGCCTATTTGTAAGTATCTTCTCTTTCTTAGGTTGTAAAAATCTTAACTTTCTTAGATGGATAGCCTGTGAATGGGATCTGCTACTGGAATTGAATTTCTGCTCATAAACTTGTTTCTCATTGTAAATCATGGTAGTGGTGGTGGTGGTTAGAGGCAATTGCTAACAAACGAGCCTCAGAACTCAAGGCTGATTACCAGCATTTTGTATGTTTTCCATTTCATAGGCCAAATTGACTTGTTTTCTAGCAACTCAGAGTTTGATTTTGCAAGGGAAAACATGTTGAGTTTGCAGTGTTAGGAATGTTTAGACAAACCCTCATCCATTCAGTGATCATGTGAAGGGGAAGCATGACGGCTAGCCACACTTTTGCTAGCCATGCCTCTGAAGCCTCACATCTGATTTTTGCATTGTTGTTGTTGTTGTCATATCATGATGCTTGACTAGATGGGCCATTAATCTGATCCTGCAGGGGCATCTTCTATTCTTATAATGATCCTTCATGGGAAAGAGAACCTTGATTGGCTAGGTCTGAATGTGCATAGATCCCCTTTCACACGAATTTTGAATGGGCAGTGGGAGAGCAGCAATCCTGCTCTCCCCCAACACGTTAACTGAATGCATGGTGGATATTAATAATGCCCTGTTGAGCTTGCACATGACAAGTTGTGCAAGCAGGTTAGATTCAGGCTGCATTAGAGCTGCTACAATCCGGTTAGGTTACAAATGTGCAACTGCCCCAGAACTGCTATAAGACTAGCCATCATTTCATACAAATTTAATCCTAAACAATAAGGAAAACGATCAGTCTTTTTGATAACAAGCCCACGGAAGCCTTCTATGAAAAGGCATTCAGGTATGAGAGTTAACATTTCTTTAAGCTATGTAAGATATATTTTAGTCCTCGTAGCAAGATATATATTCTGCAGTGAGGAGATAACTTGGCAGAACAGACACAGAGGCATAGTTCAAAAGGAAATGCCCTTTTACAAAAAGCCATTTCTTCAGATGATCCCTTGTCTGTGTTAAAAGCCTAATTATTCAGTCATTAGACAGTGGAACTGGTGTTGCATTTAAATTTCGCTTGGAATCTGAGCCAAAATCCAAAGGAATAAAGGAAACATTTTGCAGATGGCTTTGTATTCAAACTGCACTGCAAGACAGTCTGCATGTTCCAGAGAGAAAATGATGTATTAATCTTTACCCATCATGGATCTAAGAGTAAAGAAAACTGATTTGTTTCCAACTCAGAAGCAATCATGATATCAAAAAATGAGCAATTTACTTAGTCCCAGAACACGGTGGTGCTTGCCAGCTTTAGATGGCCCCGTTTTTAAATGCACAACTTGAGACACTTAAGCATGCCCTGAGCATGCAGAAGACGGACTGCTTAGCATAGCCAATGATATGGTCACAAGTCAAGCCAAAATTAATACTTTACCCATATTCACACCCCATCTGCCTGAAAATTCAGGGCCATGCTTTGGGGAGTCTGACACCAGTGATAGTTCAGTAATCCGGTTTTTAGCGTATTTTACTCATGTGACTTGAGCTTTGATAAAGGCAGTATCTGCACAGGAAATTTAGGACCTAGGTGTTATATCTAATAATCAGAAATTGTTTAATGGCCAATATTTTATACTAGACAACCTGAAACTATTATCAGTGGACCACTGCTGCTGAATGAGCTCCAGTCATATGGTCCATGCAAAGGATGCTAGAATATCTGTACTAGACGAATTTATCCTGCATTTGATGAATTTATTTTTTTCTGACAATTGAGATTTTTCAGTCTGTTTTGACCAAGGCTAACAATCCAATAGGCTAACAAGGCTCTGATTTAGGATCCCTAAGCGTTCATAATATGGTGCTGGTATATTAAAATACATTTTTCCTTTTTTTAAAAAAAAAACAGTTAAAGGATATGCCTGCTCTCAGTGTTCTGACTTAGGGCTCATGATTTTCATAATACTTTGCTAGTTTTAAGAATAATAACAAAAGTGTTATTTTTCTTCATATTTAATTTGGACATGAATTGTCCCTTTACCTCTCTCCTCCCCAGAATAAGAGAGTAGATACTATTCCAGGAACATGAAAGTGTGCCTATTCCTTTCCAAAATCTTAGAATCATAGAATTGAAAAGCTGGAAGGGACGCTGAGGATCAGGTCGTCCAACCCCTGCAATGCAGAAATATGCAGCTGTCCCATAAGGGGATCAAACCTGCAACCTTGGTGTTATTAGCACCATGCTCTAACCAACTGAACTATCCAGTGCTGATGAAATATACTTTTTTATTTTTGTAAAAAGACATGTTTTTCAAACTCTTCTGCACAATGAAATCCTGATAGTAACATCTCTTGGAGGCTTTTCCAGAGCTCTGTGAAGCTGGTGCTAAATTTGTTATTTTTGTTAACTGCTCTTCATTTTGATTGTAGATGCGAGTGATTGTACAAAGCTAAAGATACTACAGGCCTCTGTCACCAGAACACAATCTCGGGGCTCCAGAAATGGGTGCTGCCAAGTACCACTGCCAAGAAGCGTGTCCCAGATCGTGCTATATAAACAGTTTCAAGAGTGGGGCAGCAAAGAGCAGAAGATGGGAGTCTGTGTTGTGAGGAGAGCCCAAGGACCAAGGCAAGCCTTGCATTCTGGAAGGGGAGTTACAGAGCTGGGGAATGGAAACTTGGTGATGAGTCAGCTCTTCCTAAGCCCTAAGCCAAGGTCAAGGCTTTGTGATGAGTCGGCGGTCCTTAAGGTTAAAGTTGGAAGGCATTGAGCTCTCACAGTGATTTCAGAAATCCTAAACAGACTCTGAGCAGTCATATCAGAAAGGCCTTTTTTTGCAAAAGGGATATGCGCAATTCCTGGTGGGTGCCCAATATGTTACTATTAAGAACACATCAGAAGCATCAAATGAAAAGCTTCCAAGTCATGCAAACACTCTTTTGGTAGCACGACAGACAGTTGTATCTGCTCATTAGTCATTTCTGCAATATTGAGGCAAACACATTGGCAAGTGACAAAAGAAAAAAGAGCTGCAATCCAGTTCTTGTCGTGCACAACACACAGTGGTCTTGGTTGGGAATGTGCATCCTTATTTGCTTCAGGACATTCACCCAAATTAATTTTGAAAGAGCCATGTAAACATCATGATGCAGAGGGGGAGGGAAGCATTTGAATAAGTACAAGCTGTGCCCCCAGAAGCTGACCTCTGCATGTGGGTCCCCCATACCTAGTCAGAGCAAATGCTACATACATAAAATTCAAGGAGAATTCAAGGAACTATATAGGAAGGCTTTTCACTGACATTAATGCGACATTTTTTTCTGAGTATATTTGGTTGGCTGTAAGCAGCTTTTGAATAGTATGACCTGGTTCTTATTTTATCCCATGATATCCAATTTCCAAGCATTAATTGCTTCGTCAAAGACAGGGGCATGTTTCTCTTGACATATTTATTCGAAAGGGCACGAAAAGTCATCATACGGGTGCATATTTTCTTCTAGGCATGCACTACAGCTTTCTACATTACAAATTTTTGACACATCTGGAAGGTGAACGCTCATCTGGATCTCAAAGATTTCCAGCTTAACCTCTCGCTGACTATTCCTATGCCGGATGGCATTTCTAAAGAGGCATGAAAGCTTTCTTGTATAGTTCAAAGGACTTTAAAAGCAAAATCACTACTTGGCTTTAATATATACACACACACTTTCAGCATTTTCATTTCTTTGGGGCACAAATGAATTATCCAGAGTTTGAAAGGGATACATTTCCTAGTCAGCCTGCAAAGAGACAGTAGTGGCAGCTGTAGAAATAATGTTCTGAAACGATAGCCTGGAGATGCTGGAGATGAATTTCCCAGTGTTTCAAAACATCAGATCACAAGAAGTCTGCAGCATTCTCAGATCAAGGCAGCTGTGCTCTGTGCAAGACCACCAGAATGAGGCTGATAATTTTGGGGATGTTAGAAGCCAATGCCATAGCCAGAAGAGAAACAGCAGAAAGAGTTATAGTCTTAGATGGAAGTGAAGGATGGAAACAAATTTACATGATGTGCAATACTATGGTGATGACTGGCATATATCTCATTGGTAACAGGCTTATTACCTTTGATTATTTGATATATAGCCCTAAAGTCGATAAATAATCAAAACATGGAATTATCAAAGTACATTAACACATTCTAGGCAGGCAAAATAACTGGAGTGAGAAGTGTGGTCTTGGGAGGGGGCATGATCAGGTGAGAGTCTTGAGAGCCAAAGATCTGAAGTTGCCTACTCCTGCCCTAGAGGGAGTCAGAGAAAGAGGCCAGCTAACTGTTCTATGACCACATTCACACCATTTAGGCTGGCCATATTTTAAAAAGTAAGGAAACCTCCAAAGTTGTGTGTAAGAGAAATGGGGACACCCCCACCTCAAGGGAAGGGGAGCCAAAACCATGCCAGCACGTTCAGAATACCTGGAGAGGGACGTGGGGGGGGGGAGCAGCACTGAGAGCTGCTAGGCAGGGATGAAGAAGCCAAGGAGGAAGAATCGCCCAATGTCCCGCGTGCCATCAGGTTGGTTATTTATATATCGCCCCTCACATACAGAAGTATCATGAAGGATTCGCATTTATATTCTGCCTCAAACTCAGCCGCGGTTGCAAACCATGACTCCCTCCTCTTCCTGCTGCTGTGAGGCAGCCCAGAAGGGCAGCAGAATACAGCCCCAGCCCCAACCTCAGCAGAGCCCCGCACCCAGCCGGAGGTGGCAGCCCCCATCCCACGTTCAAGGGACTGAGTGTGAAGGCCTCATCGGAGCAGCAACGACAGGCAGGACCTGGGTGCCAAGGTGGAAAGGAGACCTGGAGAACTCCGGAGCTGAAGGACTGAAGAGGCCCTCAAAGAGGGGAGACGACCCCCTCACCACCTATCCCAGGAGCCCAGAGAGAGAGAGAGGCACCCAAGGAAGAGAGATGCTCCACACCTGGTGTGGACCCTCCCCACTAAACGCTGCACCTCGCCCATGCCTGTGTCTGTCCGTCACTCTCTTCCCTCCAAAGGCAGCAGTGGAAATATGGCGGGCAGGGCTAGAACAATGGGCCAAGCGAACACACTGGGAGGCAGAGGATGGGGCTGAAAGGGAAGCCAACGGCAGCCAAGGTGGGGGAAGAAAGCCTCGGTGGCACACACTCACACATAAAAACAGAAAACCGGAGGGGGGGCCCGGGTTGCCATATCTGTGGGAAATTCCAGACAAGAATTAAAATTCAAAAATTCCCCCCAGTCATTTTAGGCATCCAATTTCCATACATGTCTGGAATTTTCCAGATGGCAAGCCTAACACTATTCATTTAAAGCATTATAATACCACTTGTTATGGATTTCCCCAAAAGAATTATGGGGTCTTTAGTTTGCTAAAGCTTCAATTTCCAGAGTTCTGTAGGGGCTGAATGTTAAGCCGCAATGGGAATTAACCCTTAACAACCTATAGCTCCAAGAATACTTTGCTTAAAGTGGTATCATAATGTTTTAAATATGTGGTGTGAATGCAGCCTGTAACTGTTCACTGATCCTTATACAGAAGGGGTCAACACAGCTGCCAAAATGTTCTGACACTTCTTGAGGACTGTCTTGATGAGCTCTTGGCCTTGCCACCACTGTGCTTGTGCGCTCTCTCGCTCTCTCTCTCTCTCTCTCTCTCTCTCTCACACACACACACACACACAGACACACACACACCCTACATCCCTAGTTGTTGTTGTTGTTTGTCACTCTACAGGAATGTTCTCTCTTGGCTTTTACACACAGCTTTCTTTATTCATTTTCCTTAATCTATTTTCTGAAGCCCAATCAATTTGGCACCTCATCTTTTGATCCGTTGTAGCGTGAACAGAATATTGTCAAATGTGGGACATCTAGCATTTCCAATGTGACATGAAGGCTGGCAACATTAAACCTGCCATGTGGGGATCCCTTGCAGATAACTGCAGTTGTTGGAGACAAAGGAATAATGACTGCTGGGAAGAGCGTAGAATGAAGAAACACCATAGTGCATCTGCAACAGCACAACCAGAAACCTTCATCTGCCCCAGCTGCAACAAAACACGTCTCTCCCATACAGTGCTTTTTTTCTAGGGGTACGCACACCCCTAAACATTTTGTGAATCTAAGTTTGGCCTCATTGAGGGGCAGTATTTCAATATGAGTAGGAAAATGAGAATGAGGAAAATGAGACACACACACACACACACACACACACACACATACATATATATATATATATATATATATATATATATATATATATGAAGGCACTGCTCCCATATCTGTCTCTACAGCCACAGCATGTGCTGTAACTCTCCAGCAGTAACTCTCTAACTCACAAAGCACAATCTTGCATTGTCTCACAGGAGAGACAGAAATCAATCAAAATTCCCAAACATTTGATGGTGATTATATGATTCATATTAATGAAATCTATATTAAATAACGAGGCGTTGTAGTTCTGGAAAACTAATTAAAACTGACTGAGAAAATAAGATAATATTCTGCTAGTTTATCTTTGAAGGATTCTGTTCTGCTGGCTATGAAATATCACTTTAAAAGAAAATTCTCATTTCAGTGTGCCAATGCAACACTTTGCCACATTCTAGTTTTTTGGAACATTAAATCAAAAGAGAACCTGACAAAAATGTAAGATGGAAACAAAGGCAATCTAAAGGCAAGAGATGGAATGTTAGGCCAGAGAAATTTCCATGAAATGCATTGCATTATACCATGAAAGTTGTGTGTCATACAGATTTCATAACCTTTTTTAAAAAAAACAACTATTGACTTCTCCAAACTCTCTTTTCAAACCTCTCTTTATTAAAAACAACAACTCCTGCTGAATTTATTTTATATTAGGGAAAAAATGTATTTCATTGTAAGAGCTGCTGCAAGGTTATAATAATCATGGTGGAATCCTAGCATGCAGAAATCAAGCAACTTTTTTGGAAAGCATTTTTGATTTAAAAAGCTAAATATAATTCCATTAAAAATTCAAAGACACTTTAAATTTCAAAGGGGTTTTATTCGACTTGTAGATTTCCAAAGCCTTGTAGCATTTGACAATTGACTGACAATTTCTTATCATGCAAGTTCTTGCCAGTTACACAATTGCATTTCAGATCACTCTGTTGACAGGAGATGGTGTTTGCAAGAACTATTTGGTAGATTTTTATTCTGTGGCTTTGGAGGAGATGCCATGAAAGTAGGAGATATGGAATGCAGGCCATGCTGTTACGAAAGGAAAGTGGCTTCTAGGGCCAGAGATATCAGGTCACCTATAGAGGGATTCAACCATACAACAGGTGTTGGTTGGTTGGTTGGTTGGTTGGTTGGTTGGTTGGTTGGTTGGTTTATCCTGACTTTTCTCCCAAAGGAGCCCAAAATTTAGACCTGCACAATTAAAGTACTCTGTCTCTCTAGTGCAACAAATACATAAAAATACAGACTTTTGCAGTTAGGAAAGTGCTGAAGAAATGCACTGAAAAGAGCGAATGACTGAATAATGGGGAAACATATAAACACCATGAAAGCGAGTGGAGTTGAATGCTCAATAAAGACCATGCATAAGCTATCTACACTATAACTATAACATTACAGCACAGTCAATGCACATCTTCCCACTCAAAGAATTCTAGGTACTGTAGTTTGTTACAGGTTGGTAGCAACTGTAGCTCTGTGATGGGTAAACTACAACACCCAGAATTCTTCAAGGGAATGACTGTGTTTTGAATATGCTTTAAAGGTATAGTGTATTGTGTAAGCTTTGTGCAAGTGAATCAGAATGAATGTTCAATAAACAATAAATATAGGTTGTCTGGTGGAGTGTTCAGCGCTACTGAAGACTGTCTGACTTAGTAGCAGTTGTCACACGCCTCTGAGCGGCGACTCACATTTACTAAGACCCTAGGAGGCTGCAGACATGAGCGAGCCCTGCTTGTATCTGCACATTTGAAAAAGGAAATGCATGGAAGAGATAGAGCAGACTCTGCATGCCAAAATAGCTTGCACATCTCCCACACGGATTCCTGTGCAAACATTGGAGCAGCTGTGTGGTTCCAAAAATAACTGTGAGACTTCAGCTCCTCTACCTTTCAGAATTAAAAGCTGGAAGTGCAGTTCTCTTTCCCCAATTTCAGATAATGTGCAAAGCACAAAAAGGGCAAAGGGGCTGAAGGTAAAAGTAACATTTTCTGTACACCAACTCCACAATTTTTTGTTGCTGTTGTCATTTTTCTCTCTCAGCCTACTTTTATAATGAAGTAAAGTTCATCCTAGCACCATGGCAACTAACATTTAGAACAACTGCAAAGTTCTAACAACATACTCTGAAAACTAAAAAGAAGTGCCCCTGGCTCTATATTCATTTTTACACCATCTGGCAAATGACTTTTACAGAAAACTCTTGATTTTCCTCTCCATTTTAAAACTGTTTTAGAAGGCAGCCCTCTGGAACCACTGCTGTGGCCTTCGCAATCAGCAAGTCAGACTACCTCAGATTCATAGTCAGATCTGTGCATTCTCCCAGGGTAGTTTTTCAGGGGTGTGTTTGTGTCTGTGTGTGGTGGTTGTTGCTGCTGCTGCTGCTGCTTGTTCACACACCAATTCACCATTTTCAAAAACAGGAAGGTGACATTTGAGAACAAATGAAAATGATCTAGTATATATTTTATTTTTGTGTCCTTTAAGACAGGGGCGAGGAATCTCTGACCCTCCAAATGTTGTTGGGACTCCTACTCCCCTCAGCATTGTAGTCCTGCAATATTTGCAGGCCTACATGTCCCCATACCCACACACCCTGCCGCTTTAAGAAAAAACCTTGCTTAACAACATTCAGAAGTGGCTTGCTGGGGCAAAGCCACCCCACTAGCTTCCTGGCAGGCAGATCACTGTTACTAGGATGAAGGTAAAGGCAGTGGGGAAGTTGGTGCAGTGCAAATGCACAGACAGGAGCACCAGATGGGCTCCACTGATGTGTCTGCACTGCACCAACCATCTCACTGCCCTGCCCTTCCTATAATCAACAGCAACCCACCTGCCAGAGAATTAACGTAATGGCTCTGCTCACACTTCTGACTGTTTTGTTTTCATGTTGAGAAACGCGGTTAGGTCAGCTGTCTTTTCTGTAGTCCTGACGCATCAGCTTGTTACTTGATATACTTGTATTTTGCAGAACAGAGAGACACCAGTGTATTTTCTGGTTGGGGAACTAAAGATGTTTCAGTGATGACCTTGAATTCTGGCAAGACAATGACAATGTGGGTGAATGGTTTCCGTATCTGGGAAATTCTGAGCCCAATGATTTACTCTAAGCACCAGAAATGAACTGCAACCACAGGCCTCCCACACACAAGAAACACCCCAGGTTACTGTTCTCCTAACTCTTAATTTCAGCACTTTATTTTTGTTTTTAAAAATGGTAGCCGGAAATCCTTCTTGATCTACTTCAAAGCACCCCAATATCTACCTACCAGTAGATCTACCTTCTGTCCATCCCTGGGTTAGAGGTACCACTAGAAGCCCTTTTGCTAGTAATAATAATCATTAATGATGATAATGATGATGATTTATTATTTATATACCACCCATCTGGCTGGGTTTCCCCAGCCACTCTGGGCGGCTTCCAATAAAAGATTAAAACTACATGAAAACATCAGTCATTAAAAACTTCCCTAAACAGGACTGCCTTCAGATGTCTTCTAAAAGTCAGATAGTTGTTTATTTGTTTGACATCTGATGGGAGGGTGTTACACAGGACAAGCGCCACTACCAAGAAGGCCCTCTCCCTGGTTCCCTGTAACTTGGCTTCTCGCAGTGAGGGAACCGCCAGAAGGCCCTCAGTGCTGGACCTCAGTGTCCAGGCTGAATGATGGGGGTGGAGATGTTCCTTCAGGTATACTGGACCGAGGCCATTTAGGGCTTTAAAGGTCAGCACCAACACTTTGAATTGTGCTCGGAAACGTACTGGGAGTCAATGTAGGTCTCAAGTATGTCCATCTCTCATTCTTTTCTTGATTGCTTGTTTATATGACTTTCCATCCATAATTCCCCCCGCTTTAAACTTCTAAAAAAACTGTTAATTAACAATAGAAAGACAAACTTTAGGAACTGCAAGTTTTTGATGGCTCATTGCTTTAAGAGAGAGAGCGACAGAGAGAGAGAGGCTTAAGATACTTCCCTCTGGCAACATGTTCTGAAACTACAAAAGCAATGACACCTCTGAAGTAAGTTCCCATTCTGCTTCAGGGTATCCTTAATGTTCAGTGAGCTCATCTGAGTATGGATTTAACAACAGAGCTTTCATCTCCTTATAGTCTGGTTCACACATCTCTTGCAAAAGACTAAATAAGCTGACTAAAACAGCCCCCATCTTTACAATTGCAAATTGAGGACTAAGCAGTCGGTGGCTTGGATTTTTTATATTTTTTTAAAAAATGTCCTTGGGGTGCAGTTTCTTTCTTCTCCTATCAATTTTGAGCAGGTTTCCTTTCCATATGGATTTGTACAATTCATTTTAGGATGATGCACATGTTAAGCATGTGCTAGTGCAACAAATAAGATTATCTAATAAAAGGATGGAAGCTGTCAACATGATTGCACTCTTTAAATGCTTTCATTTAGATGTGTTTCAAGTGTTTACACAGCCTTGCAGCAAGATATCATAAACACCAAAAAGCAGCACAACAAAATTTTGGCATATCTCTGATTCTTTAGGCCAATAAGATTCTTGAATTCCAGAATTTATTTATTTGGGGGGGAAGGGGGAGAAATGAACGATGCACAGAATTGATGCACTTTGCTACCGTTGATCTACCGTAGAGGTTCTGTACATCCAAATCCTCCTCTTCTAATAATGGAAAGCTTCAGCATGGGAAGCTGCCTCATATCAGGTCAGAGTCTGTCTGTTCCACACTGACTGGTAGCAACTGCTGAGGGTTTCAGATGGGGATCTTTCGCAGCCCCACTTGGAGAAAATTCAGAAACTGAAATATGTGTTCTAGCATTGAGCTACAGCCAATGCTTCTGTAGAAACTTATTATTTCTGCTAAAGAAGGTGGGTATACAGGGTATGAACGTGTTCTTGTAGCTTCACCATGATCCGTTCTACAGATCTGAATTCAGCCACGGGTGCAACATAAAAGTATGGTTGCCATTCTTTTAGCTTGGATCCTACAATATATCACAGACAGCCTCAGAGTTCTTCCATTGTGTCTGATGCATTGAATGTTTGGTCCACAGTTGCATGTGATTTACACCCAGCTTTACAGTGTGCATAGGACTGCATCCTCAAGCTTTTCTCTTTTTTAAGTCTTACTACATATATATTTGCCCCAACAATACATTTGTACGATTTCAATCTCACCTCCATGTTCAGCCAGAGAGTCCACTATACAATGGGTAGCTAGAAAAACCAAAGCAGTCTACCCCTTACTTTGCCCATTCTAAGAATGCACATTCTCAATTGAAGAATTACCCCCAGCAACAAGGGTTTATTTGCAAATCATTGCCATTCTGTATTGAGGTTAGAACCATCTACACAGCCAACCACCTGCCCCAAAGTTTCATACAGTTGGTTCTCAATAATAAGCACAACACTCGCAGCTCTGTCTTGGGTTATGGATATCTAGTGGGACACATGGATAAATTCATTTTCTACCACTTTCTAGGAAGCACAGTGTTTTCTCCCTCTGCCATGTTTTTATTTGTCTATCCGGACCTCCCTAGGTTTCCTCCCCTGCTTCCAGGCATGCTACTTTCTCCTGTCAGTGCAATGAGCCTCATAGGGGAGTGTCCCCTTGTGCATCGGATCAGCTACCCATTCCTTTTCAACAGCTGAGATGCACAAAAGATGAGGTTAGATATTAGATATTTAGATATTTACTTGGGATGAATTCAGTCTGGATGTTGCTTCTGTCCGAAGTGAGGCAGCAGCTGGCAAAATCTTCAAAGGATTATTAAATTCTAAGTATTATTTCATTCCACATCACTAGTTGCTTCCAGAACAGCAACTTCTTTTTGTGCCCGTTAGCCATTATTCCAGAGTCTGGTCTCCTGTGTAAGCTTTCAGCAGGTATATCACAGTACTGTTCAAGCCCACTAATTGTTCCCACCATTACTTATGTTTGTTCTTGAAACTGCCAGCAGATGGGTAATGTTCTTCCAATGGAACAGTTACCTCCAGGCATGCATGCTGGCGAAGTACCATAAAAACGCTTTGTTTGTCCCCTTTACTGCTTCTTGATGAGGTGGAAAAACTGTCTCAAAGTTTAGAAAAACTACTTCGATTTCCACATCAATTGCAAGCACAGGAAGGACAGAGCCCATGGTCTTAAGATCCCCCCTAATATTTCCTGAAATCCTTATGTTATTTCTCACCAAAAGCAGGGGCAACACTGCCACACAGTGGCATCTCTATGACGAAGCCAGGGCAGAAAAGATTTCAAAGAGACGGCAGCCAGAGGTGCCAATGTAGTGTCCTATATGGGCCATTTTTGTGGTCCAGAAACTGAGATGGAAAACACAACAGATTTGTAATGGTAAGTTCACTTGCGGAGCATTCTTTGCGTAAAGGCTGCATTTTAGTTCTGCAGGCAACAAAGGGGAAAGCGCTCACCACTTGCTCTGGCCATGCAGTCCACCTGCCCACCTACCCACTTCCACATGTGGACCTCAGGTGGTGGAAGGCTGCTTGCCCTATTATACTGCAACCGTAATGTTTCCTGACTCCCTCTGTCTCTATTATAGCAACAATCATAGTATAAGCTGTAGGTCCAGGCATGGTGGTATTTATACAGCCTGTATATGAGTTGTGCTCAAACTAATTTTTCCTCTGTGTAATAATCTCATTTTCGTAACTCAAGCCACAACACTATTTTGTTCTCTGGTGCCATTTTTGTGTTTGTAATAAGAAAATAACCACTTTTGAACCTTTATTGGGATTCAGTCATTCTTGCTCATTCTCCCTGGGACAGTGCTTAGAGTACAATGCAACTTCAGTGCAGTCTGCCAAGACTCCAGGCTCACAATCTCAAAATGCTTCCATGGTGGCATGTGTGCTGAGCATAGCATGATCAGAAGTGGGTGAGGCGATGCTGCTCACCTGACTTCCAGTCACTCCCTCCACTACTGCCTGCTAGGAGGCAAATAGGGGAGGCAGCAGGAAGGGCAGCATGGTGTAAATGTGCTAGCAGGAGTGCTGAATTGGCTCTGCCAGTGCATTCACTGTCTGCTGACCTATTTACTTCCTCACAACCACCCCTCTACTTCCCGGTAACCAGTATCAATGCAACCAACCTGTGGACAGGGGGATGTCAGGGATTGGACTCCAGGGGAAGAGATGGAGGGGGAATGTTGGAGATCACCCACCCCACCCACGTTCTCCTGACGGAATGCAGCATTGATTTACAGCAGGGGGTTTGAGGGTCACAGCTCAGAAACAGATGAACAAAAGAGTTGGGAAGAGTTAGGAGAAGAGGGAGGCAGAGCCAGGGAGGACAGAGGCAGAGCAGCCACCTGGCATGTTGTCACTGGAGAGTATTTCTGACACCCCTTCTCTCAGAACTCTGCACTTGTTGAGAGTGCAGGAACAAAGGACTCAGAGACAATTGGCCATGAGCAGCCACCGTAAGGGGAAATGCTATTGCTAGGAAGGAGGGAGAAGGAGCTGAGTTGGAGCAACGCCATGATTAGGGCAGACTGCGTTCCTTTGTCTCTCGCTGTTATGAATGAATAAACCCATTAAAAAGAACTATCTTGTTTTCTCAACTTTTTGCTACCACCGGGGAAGAAATAGAATTCCTGAAGCCCTGACAGGGACATCTGTAGGCTTGGAAGCATTGCATGACCACCTTTGCAGGTGGCACGGCCTACCAAAATTCAGCACATATAGCCATTGAATTTTAGAAGTGGAAGATACCTTGAAGTTCATGTAGCCCAGCCCCCTCTACAATACAAGATCTGCAATGCAGGGTGCAACTACAGCATCCCAGACAGATGGTTGCCCAACCCTTGCTTAGCTATCTCCAGCAAAAGAGAGTCTACCAGCTCCCTAGCTAGTCTGTTCCACTATTGTCTCTTACTGTTAGAACAGTTCTTGTAATTGCCCTTTCCACCCATAACCTCCAGTCACACCTTCTGCAGCAGCAGAGAAGTCATCTGTTCCACCTTCTCTGGTTCAGCCCTTCAGATATTTGAAGAGAACTGTCATGTCTCGCATTTATCTTCTCATCTCCAGGCTAAACTCACCCAACTTTTAATCATGGGGTTTGTTTTCCAAAACCCCTCACCATCCGTGGCTTGCTGCCACCATGGAATGGGAAGTATAGAGCCTAAGAATTGACCTTCTCTGTGTGTGCCAAACTTGAACATAAATGGATTGGATGAGCAGCAGAGATGTCAGCACCAATCCAGTGATGCAGCATTTAAAAGAAAAAACCAGCACTCAAAAGAGGCCTCACCGCTATCAGTCCTCACATTAATGAAAGAGAGTTTTTCATCTGTGGGTCAACTCTTAAATGTAGATTTGGCACCTCATCTTCAGTGTGATAAAAGGCTTTTAGCTCATGTCTCATGTAATTAAGCATGCTTGGAGCAAAAAAACAACAACCAAAAACTCCCCCAAAAAACAGCTTCAATCATTATCGCACAACATTATTATGCAGTTACTTTGATTACAATCCTTCTCCCAGAGAAGCAATCTTATTTTGAAGTTCAGTCTTCAATAATTGCATTTCACTCCTGTCTCATCTGCAGCCGTTCTTTTCAGCTGAATTGAGCATTTGTTGTTTAGCTCTTCACGGCGGGATCTGGATGATTCGGACACTAGTTCTTCCTTTTTGGTAGAGGTTGCTTTCCTGAGGTTCTCAGACACTGGTTTGTGGAGCAATGATTTGCAGAAAGCTGGCTGAACAATTTAAAATATCAGTCATATGGGGTGTAGCTAGGGGGTGGTGAGGTGGGCCCCCACCAGGGGCACAAAATCAGCTGCCGAGACCCTCCGCCGAGTGCCCTGTCCAGCCAGTGCTCCCTGCCCGCAGCCCAGGCAGGGCAGGGAAGAGGGCGTGCTGGCCAGCAGCTCTTCCCAGCTGCTCCCCTTGCCCCTTGGCACTCCTGGCAGCTGGGTGCAGCAGCTGGGCTGACTGGGAAGCCTGACGGGGGAGCCTGCGCATGTCCCAGCGCCCCATCCTGTTTGGCCATGAGGTGCCAGCTCTGCCTCTCCCAGACCACCACCAGCCTTCGCCCCTGATGCTGCCCAGTCCACCTCACTGCCCATGCCCCTGCATCTCCGGCCACCGGGGGGTGGGGGGAGTTGCCAACCTCAAAGCCTGCCTACTCCCGAGTCACTTCTCTCTCTCCTCTTGCACATCCTCCTTCAAGGGTGCCAACTTGAATAAAATAAATAGGGAGGCAGGTAATCACCGTCCTGTATAATTGAGACAGAGCACACATACACTATTTGAATGGCAATACCGACAAAAGAACAGTGGCAAGAGAAATTAATGAACTATGCAGAACTGGCGAAATTGACATGCAAATTGTGAGATAAGGACAACTATGACTTTAAAGAAGAATGGGAGCCTTTTACAAGCTACCGTATTTTTTGCACCATAACACTCACTTTTTTCCTCCTAAAAAGTAAGGGGAAATGTCTGTGTGTGTTATGGAGGGAATGCCTACGGGTGGCATGCCTACAGATTTTCCTCCTCTAAAAACTACATGTGTGTTATGGTCGAGTGCATGTTATAGAGCGAAAAATACGGTATTTAAAAAGACAACAGAATGAACTGGACTCCTTGTTTTGAATAAAAATACACAAATTTATTGAGGGTTAATATAGTAGATAGACAATATAAGGATGCATACAATTTTACAATATGCAGAGATTAATATGGATTGAAAAATCAGAGAGAGGAGCTGAGGGAAGTCTTAGAGGGGAGGGGAGGTTTATTAGTGAGGTGGGAGGTGGGAAAGGGGGAGAAATAATGAAGATGATGTGTTTTGATAATTTGTTATGTTGAAATTGTTAATTAAAAAAATGAATAGCAATACCCATTAACTGGGGGGGGCTCCTCAAATATTTTAGGGGGGGTGAAGGAACCTTGGCCCCAAGGAGTTGGCTCCCATGCCCCCCTATCTATTAAAGTGGGGTGCTCCCCACTTTATGTGACTTCACCTATGCACGCAGGGGCCTGTGCGTAAGTGGGGAGACGCCTATATACCATCATCTAGGTCAGCCTTCTGCATCTTGGTGTCCTCTCTCTGTTTTGGCCTCCTTCAATCAGAATTCATTACAAGGTGAAGTGTGTGAGGAATTGAATGGGTAGAGGGGGCGGGGTTGGAGGAGAGGCAGAAAGAAGAGCCAATTTGTCTGTGGCTAGGGGGCACAATCTGGACAGTTCTGCCAGGGGCGGAAAGTCACTGAGCTATAGCTCTGCATATGTCTTGCTAAAGCTGATAAGCATTCTGCCCGACTTTACAGAACTTTTTTCACAAAAGCAGGTGCATTACAAAGGCAAGCTTATTAATATACGAATTGTATATTTTGAGTTCTAGAGCAGCAACCAAAAAGTTTATTAAGTGGCCTGCTGACCCCTCCAGGTATTTTCAAGTGATCCTTGATGGTGGGGGAGCCTGAAGAACTGCTGGTCTAGAGTATTCAGAATTATTTCAGAAAACATTATGAAGGAAATGGGTCTATTCATGGGTCACAGAGCTCCTGCTTTTGATGACAGTACCATGCTAGACAACCAACACTTTTTATCGTGACTGAAATCATTTCTATCAAAGACTGGGGAAGAAGGAACATGAGCAGACTTAAAACAACTTAAGGAACTGCTTAAATGACTGGCATCTAAAGAAATGCTAAGAACATTCAGTATTCTTTAGTCCTCTTCTGTCATTCCTCACAATAAGAGGGAAAGCAAGTGCAAAGGGGTTGTGCGGGGAGCGTTTAGCTCTGACCCTGCCATCACACTGCTTGTGCTGGTTGCTCACAAATTTTACCTGTGACCTTTTCAGAAGGAAGCTTTTCTTCTCATAGAAGCTACCTGCTTGATTCTGAACCCTAGAAGATTAGGGTTCTAATTGGGTCTCCACAAGAAGAAAAGGCATGTGAGGGGCAGATTTGCCCATTTCCATTTCAGTTTCTCGTTTTCCCAGTCTTAAATTCAGTTCTCAGATTTTCACATCATTTTGAGAATTATTTTCTAAATGTCCTCATTAAAATTTGCCAGCATTTTAATGTACGTTTCTAAGATCAGCAGAGGGAGCACTCTTGATGGTCCTACCAGCCTTGTAAGATTGGAGGGAAGACATTCTCTGTGGCAGCCCATAAGCGACGGAATTTGATAGCTTTGTTATTTAGTATCCATTGCACGCTGAAGACTCACCTCTTTACTCTAGAGATACATTTTTAGGACCAAATTTATATATCTGATGTCAGCTGTTTTAATTGATTTTAATAATGTATTATCATATTGTTGCAAAGTGCCTAGGGTCTTTATGGTGAAGATCAGGTAAGAAATCAAATAAATAAATTGGCTAGCAGTGATCATTTTCTCTGTCCACAATAACTGTGGGAATCTCTGCCATTGTCCCCATTGTTTTCTTGGTGCACACAAATCTCTCCCCACTTGGTCATGATCAAACAAGAGAAAATAAGTAGCACTTGCAGGTGTGAACTAACACTTAATAGCATCATTTTAAACTGAGCACGCAATGAAGTTGAATTGCTCCTTTAGTTAAACATTTGCATTGCATCCTTAAGTGAACCACCATAGGTCAAGATTTTAAAAAGATAATGCCTTGATCTATAAAACAATATTCCTTACTGTCTAACCTCTTCTGGTGTCCTCTCATTTATATTACACTCATCATTCACTGAGTTCCCTCTCCTTATATTACACATGGGCACTGAAAGCACATACTAAACACTTTTCCAAAAATGCTTTATTGAGTTTCTATAGCAGTGCTTTACATTCTCAAATCATCCAATATTCAAGATTTTATCTGCAATATTTATCACCTTTCACATTCAAGAACCTCAAAAAACAGATAAGATTCCTGGATGAGCGCTGAAACTTCCCTACACTGCATGCAAAATATCATTATTTTTATTAATCTAATGTACAGTTGTTTTCATCAGAGTTCCCTGCATTCTCTCCCCCCCCCCCCACTGCTCTCTCATACCTATAATTCAAGCATCTGGGAGGGGGGGAGTTTACTGAGCTGAGGGTGTCAGTTTCAAACTGAAAATGGAGAGTGCCCTATGATCCCATTTCCCAATGACACACCAAAAAATCTCGATATAAGCCATTTTTTGAACATATAAATTAAAGTCACTGTAGATGCAAAATGGCCAGGCACAGCCAAGTTATATGTAGGACAGAAGCATGCCTGGCCACAAAGCATTCTTCATTTCTACACTCTTCTTGTATATCAGGCAATAATTTCCCCTACATCTTAAAGAAAGATTGGAACTCAGACAGACTTATCTATAGATGCATAATATCCTGCCTTGAGGGCTCTGGAGAGCAGAATTTATCCGTAAGATTTAAATCAAGCTCTAAACAATATAGAACTTTACAAGAGCTAAGGATTCTGATTAAGTACTATCTCGCACACAGAAAAGCACACAAGCTCCAGACCAGAAAGCAAGGCTAATAAATAAGTGATAGAAGAAAAGATTCAGCAGCATTAAATATGCATTCGGACATAAACAATATGCTAGTCACATATACCTACAAATAAAATTTGCAGAAGGATGCTTTTGCTACTAATGGCAAACACTAGCCTCAAATGAGCAGAAAACAAATTCAGACCATCACAATGAAGTTGGCTACTCATAGACCTCTTGGGGCAGAGGGACTTCAATCGCACTTTGTTCATGACGGATCAATATAAGATCACAATTGGTTAATTATTAAACCAACTCACAACATAAAATCACTACAAATACTACAATAGGATTATAAACCTAAGTCACCCATCATTGATTCCACCTTTTACCATGGTGCAATTCAATCATGAACTGGTCCCATGGTGGTCATCAAATTGTAGAGTTGGAAGGGGGCCTGAGGATCATCTAGTCCAATCCCCTGCAATGCAGGAATATGCAGCTGTCTCATACGGGGATCGAACCTGCAATCTTGGCCTTATCAGCACCATGCTAACAAGCTGAGCTACCCCAGTACTTTCATGCAACTTGTTTTCAAGTGAACAAACTGCAGTCTAGCTGAGTCCACCCTACCATGAGGTAAGTGGAGAAGGCTGCCTCAGGCAACAGTCACACCACCAACAACATCTAAGGCCTAGGGAGAGGAGATTCCCCATCATTTTTTATCCAAAGCAGGAAAGGGGAGGCTTTTGCAGCCTGAGGGCCACAATCCCTTCCAGAAAGCCTTTTGGGGGCCACATAACAGTGGTGAACAGAGACAAAGGCCAAAGGGAACACAGCAATGAAAGTGAATTTTATCTTTGTACAGTAGAGTAGCTTCTACACATTCACACAAGCCTCTCTGTCCTCTATTGAGGCAAGCAAGAAGTATTGGCCAAGTTCAAGGACACATTTCAGTCAGATAATGCAAAGCAGGGTTGGCGAGAGGTGTGGCTTGGGAAGGGCATGGCCTTGGAAGAATCCCATGAGAGGTCTAGAGGAGCACATTTGGCCTCAGGTCTATAGTTCCCCATCCCTACCAAAGAGCATTTCTCAGAGCACATAAACACTTGTCCTTGGGAAGAGCTGCAAGCTGCACAGATCCAGCTGTGTAAGGAGATGCCCAGTCCTTCCAGGGCAACATCCTCTAGTACTACCTGGTCCTAGGTTGCTAGGGAGCACATGTGGCAGGAAGACTATTCTCTGTCATGGTCTCCATGGAACCTCTGAAGAGCAGTAGTTGAAAACAGTCATGCCACCAGCAGCAATCTCTGAGGCCTAGAGAGAGGATAGCTGCCATCTTCCCACACATACCCTGCAAAAACCTTCATAAATCAGCACTACCTTTTGAAAGAATCTTATAATTGTGTTGTTATGTATCAGTTTTCACTTATTATCAACAAGGCCTGTATTGGAGTCCTGCTGTCAGGTAGAAATATGGGACATAAATATTGCAAATGAAAAAAGAACTGAGATGTGATCAAGGATGGCAAAATGGAAAGCCAACAGACCTAATGCATGATATACAATCTTCCAAGACATTCACCAACACAACCTCCACTAAACTGAATGTCAGCCAGCCGTCAATGGAAATTGAAGAGGAGAATTTTGTGGTGGATTATTATCCATGTAAATCAATTATCAAAACATCTTCAGTCTAAGTCACACACAAACCTAGACAGCCACAAACCTATATGGATCTTATATCCTAAAGTATTTGGGGGCCGGGGGTAGAAACCAAGAAAAATCAGGTGTATATTTGCTTATTATAGCACTTACATTGGCCGCAATCATGTACAGTTTTATGCATTAAAACTATGTGGATTTCAATGGCATTTAACTGTTCAAAGTAGAAGGCAAGATTATGGCCATCTTGTTTTACACTAAACAATAAAAATTGTGTGTGTTGTAATAAATACAATTCTGAGGAAAACAAGAGGGCAATGAACATAATTTTCGGTAATTTTTAATTTCATTTAAGGAAAATAATGTGGCTGTCCCCAGTTATTTCAGATGGACGTTGCATCACTTATTGCGCCATATGCCAGACTATCACTTTGAGATGCCCTGTGCCTTTTTATCATAAACCCATAGCTGTGTTTGCCTGTCAAGTACATTTAGCAGGTACGTAGGTCTGGATTCTGCATGTTTGATGCCTTTCCACGACATTTGCTACATTCAGCAGAATGTAAGATTTTAGATTTAAAATATGTTTCCAGGCTCATCCCACTGTGTAAATAAATCTATTAAACCAGCCTAGCAGAAAGCTAAGAGCTAGCAGACAGAAAATGTGCTTATACTAAACATTTTTCTGTTAAAAAGGAAAAAAGCATTTTCTATATAAAATGTAAATGGTGACTAACATTTTTACGTTGGTTTGTCCACCAGAGCATATAAACCATGTTATGTAACTTAAGGGGAGAGATATATACCAGTGCTGTGATTTTGTGAGTCCTAGCAGATTTGGATCTGTGTTTTGTTTTGTTTTTTAAAAAAGGATTTATAGATGTCATTTCAATACAATAGCACAGTTGTTATGCACATTCCCAGAGATAGGGGCAGGAGGAGGAAGCTAGCTTACAGCTAGCAACAAATCAGTACTTCAATATATATTTCTGAACATTAGTGACTGTTACTCCTTTGTATGTATGCTTGTGCAGTCTCCCAACAGAAAAAAATACCAAGGCCAAATGTTGATCCTGATGGCTGCTACCTGCTTTAAAAATTCGTGGTACTCTTTATTTGTTTAAAAATATTTGTCATACTTTTGGAATTTATCTATCCACCCCTGTCCTTCTGCTTCTTCCTCTCTCAAGGCTCCTCAAGGAGAATAATCTAAAACACAAGGAAAAGACATCAGCATTGTAGTGTAAGTACACATTATATGTTATGGGCATGAGAGAGATGAAATAGTGATTCTCTATCAAATAGCATAATGAACAGCAGAACCAATACATAAATTTAAGGGAAGCCTGTTACCTTATGGACCATAAAGGTGCGTGACTCCTTAAACTTTGGATTTATGACTGTTGATGTGCGATATTCAACCTTGTCAGAGGCAATCTAGTGATTCTCTCAGAGATTTCCGAGAGCTAGATAAGTGGCCTGTACAAAGGGACAAGGGAGCAGGAAATCAGAAGGGATGTCAAAGAATAGAAGATAGCTTGACCCTTAAAGCCCTCAGATGTTTGGAGCCAGGTTATCTATGAGGTAGTAGCCTTCTCCAATAAAAGCCTGGCCAGGTTTTAAGATGCTGGGTTTAACTGATCATAAACTTATGGAGTTTGAGGGTGCCTTATAAGCCAATCATCTGCTTGGTGCAGGAAATTTCTGACCTGAAACATCATCAATAGATAGTTGCACACCTTCTACTTGAAGATGTCCAGCAAGGGAGAGTTATCTGTGGGGCAGCCTTCGCCAATACAGACCTGCCCAGGTTTTAAGGTGCCCAGGAAAGAGTCTTCTTTATGTCCAACCAATGCCAACACATTTGGCATGTTCACAAGAAAGAGTCTCCTCAGTGACTGCACTTAGACTTTAGAACGTCCTTCTAAGGACAGGTGAGAATTTTTCTCTTGCACCTTCTGCTAACAAGTCAAGGCAATGGGCTGAATTCAACAAAGTCATTGCACTTGTGGAACAACTTACATTTGTGCAACAGAACTCCTTTTTTCTCTTCTACCTCTGTACCCCATCATCCATAAATCTGCTCTGGAAACTATGGGGGCAGGACTCCAAGCCACTTTGGGAAGTCATGTGCAGGTTTATGGGAAATTAATCAATTGACTACATCCTTGGGATGCTCACTGGAAAACACCAGTAATAATAATACATTGGCTATCAATGGCATTGCTTGTTCCTCAATTAACAATCCTTCTTAACTTGAAAGAGGCCACCAGGATGCGGCCATGACCCCAAATGCTCTCATCAGCACCTGTGACTCCTGGAAATGGTATCAAGCCTTAGCTAGCCATCAAACTGACTCCACCTTTTTTGAAAGAAAATGAAAATGCTTTGGTGTTTTTCTTGCAATGCAGGTTTGGCCTTTGAGGTCAGCACTGATATTGTTTGCAGCTCTCCAACCACATTTAGGGAGGGCTCTCTCTTTCTTCTGTGCTTTAACAGATTAATCCAAGTAATTCCTATTACTGCTAATGGGAGCAATCCGTTTAAATAGCGTGCAAATAGATGAGGGAAATGGATACCATTTGTAGGACAATCAGCAAATACTGTAAATTGCAAGAAGCCCTGAAGAAAATTCATGTTCTATAAGAGTCAGTGTTTGATTGAAAGTGGCACTTCAGAGAAGTGCATTTTTGCCATTTGAATTGTTTTCCCCTCCCTCCCTCTCTGCTTTGCAGTGTGCATGATTTGTCTGTCTTGAGTTTCTGCATAATTGTTGTTCGCAGGGGTACATCTGCCGCATCAGCACTTCAAGGTACCCTTTTCAATTAGTGCACTATTGCCATTAAATTAAGGCATCTATTAAGCCTCCAACACAAATTCAACAGAGGGAGAAACTGCAATGTAGGACAGTGGGAATCTTTTGCTTACATTAACATTATGGCCTTTAAAAGAGCCAATCTACATAAACACTGTTATCCACACAAATGAAATACGGATTAAAATTAGTTTCCCATTGGGCTCATTTTGTTTCATTTTAAATGCAGCCATTCCTGCCCCGGTAGACGTTTTTGGAATCATTCTGAAGCATACTCGATCTGCCAAGACTAGCATTGCAAATGAATGACTAAACCAAGGAGAAGCCAGTTGATACATTCTGCAGGATTTTAATTTCCACTTGATGAGTTTGTATTTATGCATGCAACAGGATTTGGTAGGAAAGCTTCTCCTGGACTGTGCCCATATCAGACTGTGTTTTTGCATGCATACCACGTCTCTACAGTGGGAGAGAGAAGTTCCCCAAATCCCTCCCGATAGAAAAAGAGGATGTCAGAAAGAAGGACTTGGTCTCACCTTCTTCCTGATGGGTGATTTTTCTGTGCACAGTTCCCCTCACCTAGCAAGCATGTGATCCCCACCCGCTGCCCATAGCAGTCTATACTGTATAGTCTACAACAGTATTATTTAACCTAGGGTCATGAGATGTTGTTGGACGGCAACTCTCATCATCCCAGGCCAGTTTAGCCAAAGGCCAGGGATTCTGGGAATTGTAGTCCAACAACACACGAGGACCCATTGTTAAAAAGCACTGGGCTAGAAGAAGCTTTACCACTTAATTATGTTGAATACATAAAAGTAACACATCAAGTGAGGTTTTAAAATATGACAAACTGTCTTTGCAACCTTGAACAAAATAAGATAGCATACTTTAATACCTGGATGTCAAAAGATTTAAAAATGAATTACAGGTTTTGCTTTGCACCCCTTTTAATTTCTTAAAATCACACCATTTGGCACCACTTTCCCTCTCTTATTTTACAGCCTATAAAAAAATCACTTAAGGATAGGAGAAAAAATAAACTTGAAGGACTCTAAACATAATTAATCATTTTTTCCATTTACCACTGCTTGTTTAAAACAAAAATCCCCAACCTTTATAACCTACAATAATGAATGCTATGGCATCTTATTTTGGAATTGTTGCTTTTATACCCTCATCTCCTATTTTTGTTCTCCTTAGTTGAATCCTAACGCTTTCAGCATCTCATTAGAAATTACTCTGTAAAATGGTATCCAGGTTTCATACATGAGGTAACTAGCTGGCACATTTAAGCAATTAACTCAGCTGAACTCCACTGAGGTCCAAAACCAGCTTCTAAAATAACAAGTGGCATATGAGACTCTGGGGGTAGCCTTCTCTCTCGCAGAGCCACTCCTTTGCTTACTTTGAAAGTAAGGATAAAAGGCGAACGATGTCACATTTGGAAAGAGTTTTCCCTCACCCCAACTATTGCATTAGCAACTTCACTTTCCACTTAGCGTTTTTCATTTAAATTGTTAATATTGATCTTTTTCATAATATAGTACAAAAGTCATTAGCAGTGGGCTCTTTTCATAATTGCAGTGACTTCTGTGTTGCACTCAAGAAGATTAATATTGATGTGATTGTGTCAAGAATTTGCAGCCTAATAGAAGGCAGATACTGTGTGATGTAGAAATCTCATTGTTCCCTTATCTGGCTCAGCTAAACTGGGCCTGTTAAGAGTGACTGGGTAGTTTTTCTTACCACAGTATGACATCTATTCTTCTTTGGTGATTGTCTTCCATGAATATGGTCTTAACATTGTGTCCATAAGTGACTGTGGAAGCCAATTCTGGATCTGCACATCCTTCCACAGTGGGGACATAGTTTCTGGGTGGGAGTTGATCACAGTGAGGATTTGCCAAACATGCCTTCCTTTTAGCTCATTTCTCCCTCTCTTCCTAAATTCGTGCTTCTTCAAAGTCCATGGCGCCTTTGGTAGAGGCTAGTCTCCAATTGGAGCACTCACAGGCAAGTGATTCCCAGTTATCTGTGTTTAGACTACACTTTTTTAGATTTGCCTGGAGAGCATCTTTAAAACTTTTTTTTAAAAAAAATAATTTTTATTAACCAACCAATCAAATCAAATCAAATCACATAAATTCCAAATTACAAAGCCGAATTTTAAAGTTTTGTTGGGGGTACCCATATTTCAAGTTCCGAAGGGGATCCAATCATCTTATTGTTGCTGCTTTAATGTCCACAAATCTGTCCAAATAATGTTCACAATTCTATCCAATCCTTTCTTGTGGTTTTCCACATCTCTTCTTGTTATTTTCATATATTTTTCCTTTCTCTTTGTGACCTCTGATAGTCTCCACAAGCGGGTTGAAACAAATTGTAATCCTGTGTGGGTTCTTCCATTTGTCCAAGAGTCATATCCCGACGGCTACCGCATTTCACCGCTTCCATAAAGAAAAACACTATTACCGTCTACTCATTAATCTTCACAGGTCTGTCACTCCCTTTCTCAGTCCTCTGAGGAGGTTCTGCTAGGAATCCAGTATGAAAACAAATCCATAGCTTCCTTCTCCCGATCATCAATCTTTCGACAGAACCTGCCAACATGGCGACCTCTTTTTATTGCTGCGTCATTCCAAAAGCCCTTGTTCTTTTCTTGATCTCCATAAGGCAGACTTTTGGTTAGTAATTCATTTCCACACAGTTTTTAATCATCCTGCTTAGGTCAGTTATGCGACGGTTCTTTCTTGGGGAGGGGTTATTGGTTAATCACATAGAAGAAGAGAAAAAAAGTTTTCCCCCCCATCCAGTCCCGACATACCGAACCTTTGATGTATCTTCTGCATGATATATGCCTGTTAAATAATAAATTATTATTATTATTAAATCCAACCCGTCGCTCTACTTTCACAGAGGTCTCTTCAATTAGCAGTCTTCACTCCCGTTCTTCACTTGAAATATGTGCATTTGCTTCTTTCTAATTGTTTATTTCGAGCTGCTGCAACCAGTGCGCGATCAGAGACAGCGTCCAGGAGAGCCGGACCCACACAAGGGCTTTGTGCCTAGTGCCCTCACCCCCTTCTTTCGAATCCAGGGGTGATTTATGGCCACAGCAGGCAAAGCAGCGTTCCCCATTTCCTTGGGGCAACGAGGGAGGCTGCATACTCCCATATCAGCCTCTTAATTACCTCGTGTGAGCCGGAGAAATGGTATTGCCGGCCATCTTCCAATGCACCCCTAGCGGCCCCCCTCTTTAAAACTATATTGTTGTCCATCAGCACTAAGCTTTCCATTCTTAAACTGGAAATAGAGTAGTTGCTTTGAAATATGATAATCTGAACAACATGACCAGTCCAACAAGCTTCAACACTGGTGATCTTTGCTTCTTCCAGTACATTGACATTAGTTCACCTGTCTTCCCAGGTGACACCGTTGATGGAATCTTTCGAGGAGTTGGAGATTGTGTTTATAAGTGATCCACGTTTCACAAGCATACAGTAAGGTTGGTAGTGCAATAGCTTTGTAAACAAGAATTTTGGTTTCCCTATGAATGCCGCAGTCTTCAAACACTCTATGCTTCAATCTGGAGAACGCTGCACTCAGAGATCTCAGGCAATGTTGGGTGTCAGCATCAATGTCTGCCCTTGTGGAAAGATGACTGCCTAGGTAGGAAAAATTATCGACATTTTCTTACCTCAGTATGGCATACCATCATTTCATTAAAAAGGAAAATTAGAGCCATTACTGAGATTGCACAGAACCTTGATTATCTGAGAGGAAAGGTGGTCCTCTTCTCCCCAGTCTGCTGCTGTTGCTGCTGCGAGAGTAGGAGACACAGATTAAATCAATGCAATAAATCACTGGTTAGGGACAATAACTACATCAGAGCCAGGTAGCCCATCTCTCATTCATGCTTTTTGGAGAGACTTCCCAGGACCTGCTATTGTGTTACCTTTCCAAACCATTAGTCTATCTATTTCTGTAATAAACTGTATGCTTCATTACTCTAAACTCTGGCTTATTGTCTTGTTGCTGATTATCCCTGTTAAAAATTTAATGGCCACCAACCTAGAAAGCTTTAAAAACAAATTGGACAACCTTGTGGATAAGAAGTTATGAAGGCTATACATTACTGTCCTGCCTCCAGTATGCCTCTGGTGCTGGGAATCATAAGGGGGAGGGTGCTGCTTCTCATGGGCATCTGGTTGGCCAATGTGAGACTAGATGGGCTTTTGGTCTGATCCATCAGGATTCTTCTTGGGTGGGTATTCTATGGTGCACCATTTCACTTGGTTAAAGATCCGAACACATGTCATTTGTGTGCACACATGTGTGTTGCTATGCATGTGTGGCTGAGAACCCACAAAAACAACCTACTTCTATTACCAAAATTAGGGCTACACTAAGCAAGCCTGAAATTAAGAACGGACCTCTGGAACGAATTAAGTTCTTAACCAGAGGTACCACTGTAGTGGTTAAGAGCAGTGGACTCGTAATCTGGTGAACCAGGTTCGCTTCCCTGCTCCTCCACATGCAGCTGCTGGGTGACCTTGGGCTAGTCACACTTCTTTGTAGTTTCTCAGCCCCACTCACCTCACAGAGTGTTTGTTGTGGGGAAGGAAAGGAAAGGAGATTATTAGCCACTTTGAGACTCCTTAAGGGGAGTGAAAGGCGAGATATCAAGTCCAAACTCCTCCTCCTCCTCCTCCTCCTCCTCCTCCTCCTCCTCCTCCTCTTCTTCTTCTTCTTCTTCTTCTTCCAACAATACCCCCAAAGTTTTCTTATCAAAAAGGCCTGGCTGTGCTGCACCACACAAAACATCCAAATCCCCAAGCTCTTGGGCATGATACATTGGAGGAACGAGCCTATTGCCATGTCTTCTGCTGCTGAGTAGCAGTAGAACAGTCTGTGAATATTGTCGGTAGAGGTGGCATGCAAAACTGGTCAGCTCTTCCTTGCATATAGAAGCCCCAGCCAGGAACTCTTATCATTCGTTCAAAAGCCGCAATCTGGTCATTTTTCAAAGGAAGAGTTTCATTACATCACATTAGTATTCTTTTTAACAAATGCCTGTTTGGAAAACTGCAGAAAACCATCAAACATTCAGCAAAATACATGGCCTCAAGCATCTCCTTTAATAAGAGCTAAACATTGGCTGGGATGTTAGGATTATTTGCCAATTACCTTTTCCAGAACTGGCATGCCATTATTAATTTCTGCAGAGAGAAAAAGACCAGGGGGGGAGGGGAGTCCTTCTGGTTCCACTAAATTGGAAATCCTGCCAGCATAACATTTAATATACCCCACTTCCTTGTGCCCAGGGTTAAATGCAAGCAAACACATCATTTAAGTGTGTTGTAATCTCTCCTTATCTGGGTGTATTTGTACGTTACTTCAGCCATAGGCCACAGCAACAAAAAGGACAAAATATATCAGCCTGCATGCACATTGTACAAGGACTGCTTTTAAAAAATAGTACAAAGCAGCACAGAAATAATCAGTAAAAATCTGCGTACACTGAAATAATATTTTGAAATGAGCTGTACAAACTCAATTGAAGGTGTACTTTACCTAGGTTGATGCGTACATGAAAGACTTGACACATGTGAGACATAAGCCCCTTTCAGGCATTATGCACGTAGACTGAACAGAAACTGAAGCACAGTGTAGACACCAGATCAGGTTAGGTCAGGAGCGGTGAACTGAATCTGTCCTGTGGGCCTGATCCTCATTTTCCTTTGCCCTATGGGCCAAGTTTGATGGGTGAGCAGGGCTGCCCATCTGACAATCACCTGGCATCACAATGACAACAGGCACCCCATTATGTTTGCCTGTGCAGTTTAAAATCAAACTGTGAGTAAGGGCATAGCATTTTGCAAGCCCTCAATGATCATCTGATTAAGCTCAACCATTAGAGAGGGTGAAGCAAGAGTTGTGAGTGGAGTGGGGCCTTTCCCCCATGCTTTTGGCCCCCTGGGAAACTTAACAAACCTGTTGCACCTGCAACTGGGTGAGGAGAGTACAGCTGAATTGGACACAGCTGTGGGCAGCCTGAGGCAGTACCATCAACCTTGGGCCTGCCCATGAAAAACAAGCTTAGACAAGATGGGTTAGCAGCCATTTTCATCCCCATCAGGTTGCAGAGCTGGGCAGATAGGTTTAAACTCCATTCTATTTTTACTATCACCAAAACTGATGGGGTCTTGGTTGGGGCTCTATTTGCTCAGGTAAGCATGACGATTAGGTACCTCTGCTCTACTGTGAAAACAACAAAATCTTAGACATTTCCCCCCTTCCTGATAACCATCAATGTAGAAGCAGTCGTAATTGGTGCCTAAAATAACTGATATGCACTGTGGTGCGTGTAACAACTGTAGGCAGTTCAATGACCTGCTGGTTCATTAAATAGCACACATGTGTGAAACAAGATCCTTCACTTAAAGAAACAAAGCAGTTATTCATGAAAGGTGAAGAGGACAAATTCCGAGCTTGCAATATGAGTTCTGTTTTCTATATTCCATCTTCCCACTGATGTTTCAAATAAATCATTGCACGCAACCCGTAAGTGAATGCATATGGTGAATGTATGTAATTACAGTAGGTGTAACACGGACCTCAGCGAGATCCCAAATCTATATCCTCTGCTCGGATAAATGTCTTACTAAACAATGGAAAAGCCTTTGAACAATCTAAAATCCTTTGATAGGTTGATGTTGTTTGAACAGCTAAGTGGATTAGGATTCCACTGAGAAGGTATGTATTTTGGCATCCCCTACTGTATTGGGGAATAAAACTCTAGGGAGCAAGGACTGTCAGAAAAGTTTCCAGCAAATTTTCAGGCTGTGTACACATTACCAGCTTGAAACACAACTAGTTCAGTCTGTTTCTCAATTCAGATCAAACTGGGGGAAAACACAATATTTCATAGAAAACGACACAATAGATGTGGATTGTGACTAACATCATGTGCACATCGCTTCCCAAACTAGCAGTGGGAGCAGTGTGGATGAAATTACTCCTGATATTTTTCACACTGCAGAAGGACATAAAACTGCACACTGATCTAGGGACGCCAACATGCAAATGTGTCTACATGTTAACTAGAGATGCCTGGTGCCACCTTTAATAAATGATGTAGGCCAACAATTTTGCTACATGGCCATTTGCAAGCCACTGGAAACACTTCCACAGGGCACCTGCTGCACATGACAGTTATAATTCAGAAGAACCACCCAACATGGGAATAAACCTTATTTAATGTAAACCATCCAATCCAATACCAGTCTCTAATAAAAACATGGCATAGGGCAAGCAATCAGAGCAGTCTTTATGGACAGTGGCTCTATAAATTACAGCTCCAACATGGAGGCTTCCCTGTGGTGACCATACTATGAGAAATAGCCAGTTTAGACCTTTGTTTCAAGGTGACTTCATGGATCCCACTACAAATTCCTGATACAGTTGTGTATAACTTCAGCATTTTTTTGTCTTCATGGAAGCGTACCATATTAGTTTCCATTTCATATTCCCAGTTTTAAGCAATATAACTAAATAAATAAATAAATACTGGGCCATTAAAAAAAACGAAATAAGGTTTTCTTAGCATACCCTTAACTGTTAAACTGCTGGATCAACAAATTCTCAACGACGGCCCTCTACTGTTATATCCTCTGTTAGATTGCCTTATACATCCATTTCTATAAACGGAATAATGGGTTTAATGGGCCGTTGGTTTCCCACTGCAAAAATTATGCACTCTCTTCAAGCACCATTTCCCCAGAGATGATGAAAAGATACCTGCTTTTGCCACTGTGGCTCCCTTCTCAATCGTATCAAAGCATGAAATTACCATGGACCTAGAAGTTCTAGAGAGGAAGGGCAAGTATGCCATGTTTGTTATACACGCATTGACTGACCTAATATTCTGTTAACAGTCCATACACTTTCATGAAAACATTATGTCAAAATAATAGGTGATGTGCCTGGACCTTGGAGGGGAGGGCTAATGCTGTTGTAATTGTTGTCTTCTTGAACAAACGCTGGCTATGTGCTACACATTGTGCATACAAAACAGAATACAAAAAGTGGCCATAACTCTGCATAGTGGGCTTACAGTCAGAGTCATCCTAAATGTTGCTTTGCTACTTAAGTATTAGTGTGTGCTCTCCTGAGCCAACAGCTACAACTGCGCAAGATTCCCAGTATTCTGGGTAATTACACAAGTGCTGGGCCACCAGGAATTTGCTAAACCCATGTTCACACCAGCGATAACTTCTCCTTAATAAGCCCATAAAACATTGTAATCCTATTTTGTTCTCGGAGGAGTTTAGATGAGGCGGGATTTGCAGGTACTAATCACAATATGAGCTCTTCTTCCCCACCCCCCACCCCGTGTGTGTGTGTGTGTGTGTGTGTGTGTGAGAGAGAGAGAGAGAGAGAGAGAGAGAGAGAGAGAGAAGAGCTCATATTGTGATTAGCACCTGTAAATCCTGTCTCAGCTACAGTCCTCCGAGAACTCTCTCTAGATATATCTATCCCCACCCTGGTTAAGCTGCTTCATCTATTTATTTTAGATTGCTGTTATTGCATTTACTGGTATGGACAAGCTAAACTTTAAAAACTGACTGCTGTTGAATTGATTTAGTTTAAAAACAAGAAGAAGAACAGGCTAGCAGTGCAGGAAAAGGAGGGAGCAGAAAATTCTCATAAGAGTTTGTCAACTGGCATGGGATGCTACTGCCATCTGGTGGGCTTTTCCAATTATATTCCTATATGACAACTCTCCCCCCCCCCCCGAAAACAAACAGATCACATTTAAGGCTCTCTTTTCTCTCTGAGCAAGCACCCAGCTACCAATCAAGTCACGGACACACGCGGCTTGACAGAACTGACAAGTCATCTTTAGTAACAGATATCCCATCACATTTTGAAACAGCAATTACTTACGCAATAAGCATCCTTTTAGCATACAAGAGGAGCTTCTTTTCCCCTTCTGCATCCTCTCCAGATACACTCATTCTGTCTGAAAGTGAGTTCTTTTACATGCCTTTGATTCTGACATGCAATTAAGTTAGACAGCTACAACAGCCTTGGTTTACCAAAGGTACATGTTTTCATACAATATACATACATTCCTGCTAAAAATGAGGACATGAGTGTACAGTAACAGAATTGGGCTGCAATCCCAAGTCTGCTTGCAAAAGAGTAAATTCCGCTGGACTCATGGTGTCTTACATGTACATGCACCAATCTGGGCATGTGAGTGTTGGATAAATAGTTCATGTCCTATCTATACTTCTATTCTTTTTTTCAGAAGGCCACCATCCAAAGGAGCTTGCATTCAGGCATAGAACAAAAACCACACAGCCAGCAGGGATTTTCCCTATGATTTTCACTGTCATATTTCCCATATATGATGAGTCAAGATGAACTGTGGCTTAATGCATAGGCAATCTGGTCTTTTTCTCAAATGTGGGCCTCAAATCCTTTTAAAGGCCTACAGAAGGGATGGAGGACCTGAGGACTACAATTACAGCTCTCATTATCCCTGACCTTCTAACTTCTAAAAGGGTGCCAATAGACAGAAACAGTGGACACCCAAGCAGAAATACTCAAAACAAAAGCACTCATGCAGAAATAACCTGGGACTGCAAGCCTATGCATATCTAAGAATAAGCCCACATGCTTTTGAATTATGGTGCTGGAGGAGACGCTTGAGACTCCCATGGACTGCAAGAAGATCAAACCTATCCATTCTTAAGGAAATCAGCCCTGAGTGCTCACTGGAAGGACAGATCCTGAAGCTGAGGCTCCAATACTTTGGCCACCTCTTGAGAAGAGAAGACTCCCTGGAAAAGACCCTGATGTTGGGAAAGATGGAGGGCACAAGAAGAAGGGGACGACAGAGGATGAGATGGTTGGACAGTGTTCTCGAAGCTACCAGCATGAGTTTGACCAAACTGTGGGAGGCAGTGGAAGACAGAAGTGCCTGGTGTGCTCTGGTCCATGGGGTCACAAAGAGTCAGACATGACTAAACAACTAAAGAGCAACAACAAGGATTTAGTTTGCAACCACACAGGAGCCATTTAGAGATTTAGAGCTGATAAGGCATGCTTTGCTGCAGTTAGTTGTGTAAAGGATTAAAATTAAAGTTTCACATCTAATTATTAGTTATATTATCCAACAACGCCCATTTCTATGACCAAGATTTTGCTATAAGGTTTAGTCATGTTCATCCAGTTCAACAAATTTCCCTTCCAATGTTAATTAAAAGCTTCCTGTTTACAGATTCTAGCCATTTTATTCCTTCCTTTTCAGTGCGGCAGTAGGCTTAGTGATTAATTGCCCCTTAATTGGTTTCCATGCTTTCTTGCTCGCCTTTTATATCCTTTTACAGTGAACTAGTATGTTTCACTATTAAAAATGAAAAGGAGAAAAAGAAATTAAGGAAACTAGCAACTAAACACACACACCCTGGGGAGCAGGAGTTGGTTATAAGGGAGAAATCATCACTTAACCTCCAGGTGAGCTGGAAAAGAAACAATAAAAATTCCAGAACCTATAACAGGAAACTTTTTATTTTAGGCACAGTTATCCCTGAAAAGCATTGATATTGTTCTACCAGTTCACTGAGGATTTGTGGATCTGGATTTGTCATGAAAAATGAGTGAATAAATTACGAGAAGGAGTAGTGTGAAAGCAATCCTACTACGATCAAACATGCATAGGGTTGTGCTGCACTGGAATTTCCATGCAAACTTGGGTGTTTAAAATGTAAATTAGAATCAGTGGGCTAACGTTGGATCTGATTGTTAATACATTACATGTTTGGAGAATGATTATCGCTGCAGTCACAAAGGAAGGAAAGGAAGCTTTTCTATTTGACCTGGGATCAGGTCCAAATTGTGATGAAAAAATAACCGAGAGGAGGGAGGGAAGAAGAACACCAAATATTCATGAGGCGAGCTTTGAACAATTCTGAATATGACTTTTATACCAGAGCATTCATTCTAGTAGTTGAGATTAAGGTTACAGTGCACACAAACTCCTCTTTGACTTAGGAGGGAGAAAGAAGAAAGGAGTATCTTTTTCTCTCATTCACCTCCACTCGACTGTCAAAATCTTGGCAAGAGCTGCAGACTTAGTCCCTTTCCTGCAATCCTTACAACTGCTTATTACAGTCTTTGTATGAGTTAGAGTGGATTCACTCTCGGGGCTAAGCTGGAATCCTACCATCTGTAGAACCCTAGTATTAACTATAGGCTTGGCAAATATGCTCACAATGTGCATGGTTTTCATCAGTGGGATGGCAACTCCAGCGCTAAATTACTGTTTGCACAGGAGTCTCTTCGCTCTGAGTTAGCAACAGAGCCCTCCTGAATAGCATGTCTGTTATTTACAGGCAAATACCCAGCTGTGTTCATATCCTATTGGCAAAAGTGAGTGAGTATATAAGCAAGTCCCAAGATTCAAAGGCAAGAGCCATACCACATGGGAAATGATGGGAAACAATCCCTTAGAAAGAACCCCAAGCTGAGGATACTTCTCCAAGGGTGGTAATGCATAATTCTATTAATAGGAACATAGATAGTTGGGTGCATGGCTGGCATACAGACTGCAGAGAGAATTGCCTGCCCAGGTGTTTGCAGATGTCTCTAGATAGCCTAGTAGACAGTCAGTGTCTACCAGTTGTGGGAGGTCCTGGCAGCAAAATATAGTTTGTTGAGTAGTTGAGCATTTTAGATCTTGGCATTCCTTGTTTCCTCTCCTGCTGGGTTTTAGAGATGCTTTATAACTATCTTATGCTGCTCTCCATAACTCTTATGTTGATTTTTGTGTCAGTACAGCATTGTGTTGATTTTTCTTTTAGATATTTGACTGTATTTCAATTGCATTTTATGTTTAATTGATTTCTACAGTTTTGTGAACCACTCAGAGGACTTGGTTAATTGCGTAGCATAAAAGTGCCACAAAGAAATAAATTGTATTCTCTGTGCTGGTTGTACGCTGCATTAGTTTTATGGTTTTATATTTTATTAAACTGCTTTATTCTCTTGTTGGTTTTAGCAAGCCACCCAGATGACTTATCTTTGCGGGCAGCAGAAAAGAAAATGTTCTAAATGAATAAATAAACTTGCCTGTAAAAGGTTCCGGTTCAGTCCCTGGCATCTCCAGCTAGTGATGAGAAAGATTTGTGAGGAAAAATCTAGAAAGCTAGTCCAGCTTTCACTAACCTGTTACCAGGTGTTGTCCAAAACAACTGGAAGGCAACAAGTTGATGAAGACCCGTGTAGGCAATACTGAACTAGATGAATCAATGGCCTGGCAGCTTGCTAGGTTCTTAGATATAACAGCCCCGTATGAGAACATAAGAAGAGTCTCCTGGATCAGGTCTGTGGGAAATCAGCAATCAGGATTCGAACACAAGAGCCCTCTCCCCTCCTGCTATTCAAAAGCATCACTGCCTCCAACTGTGGAGGCAGAGTATAGCCATCATGACTAGTAGCCATCGATAGACCTCTCCTTTGTCTAATCCACTTTAAAGCTATGGAATCACAACTACACATACACAAATAAGCCTCATAGACATCTTAGAAATGTTAAAGCAATGTGGGTACTAGGAATTCAAAATCATTACCACTGAGAAAACCGGAACCTGTTCAATACATTAGAAATGTGGGGGAAGATAGAAAACCTATTGGATTGGTCAAAGATTTAAGTCATACAGTGGGCAGTGGGTCTACTCTGACTAGTATTGAATATCACCTGTTGTCTTTTCCCCCCCATACACTTTGGAAAATTTAAATGGTGAGGTACCGTTTTGGTATTCATAGGCAATACAAATTTGTCTTAAGTGTGTAAAAAGAGGAACTTAGTTCTATGCCCTAAATAAAAGGGAATTTTGTCCATGAATAATCTCTGAAGTGTCTTCTTTTTCTTTCTTTAGATTAATCATACACTCTTTTTCATTTTTTGAGACAACTGAGGTTAAAGAATGCGCTACTCTTCTGCAGATGTCATGGAAACATGAGTTGTGCCTCTGTTAAACGTCATAGGATCTCTGCTGGACTCCATACAATTTAAAACCATTTTGAAGGCTTTTGATGATACTCTCTTAAGAAGAAAAATGGCTAACAGATTTTACAGTGGCATAAGCTTTCATGGAATAGAGCCTCTTGTTCCAGATCCACAGTAGGCTTCGTTTATACCATGCTATAAGGCATCTGCTCATTTTTAAGGAGCCAAAAGTCTCTTTCAAGGCTTTGTGGCTAAAGATTAATGCAAGCCCTTCTCTAGAATGTGGCCTTTTTGTGGGGGGGAGGAATAAGCTTTCAAGCCACAGAAACTAACTTTTCCTATAAATTAGCGACTACAGAGAAAACTTTTATCAAGGCATCAGTTGCAGGCAGTTTCACAAGTAATGCAGCACTCTCATTTTCACTGTTTTTTTCTTTTCTTTTTTGCACAGTTTACTATCTGCATGACTTACTGTGATATAATTTTGATTACACAAGAATAGATTTTTCATTTTTATTGCAAGAAACTGAAGAATGTGGATTTAATTTTAAAATAAACTTTAGGGTACATAAAAACTTTTAAAGTTTTTAATCTGACCAAATTTATCCAAATATACAATACAGGAGGTTGATATTTAGCTCAAAACCTACCAGCTTTCTGCCCTCGCTTTATTCTTTTTAAAAGCATATAATTATATGTTTTTTATTTAAAAAGGAGGGATCCAAATTTAAATGGAACATCTGCAAAATTACAATTATAAAGTATCTGTGAAATGAATCAGTCATGAACCATCTTTCAAAAGGAATTAACTAAAGTAAATTTTAAAAATGGAGAGAGGGAGAAAGAGACAAGAATCTGCATCATAAATTTATGACAGGAGATTAAATGATTTAAACATTCTCACTAAACCTGAATTCAAAACAAAGTAAAACCACAATATATTTTGATGAAGCCTGAATCCTTGCTTTATTCAATAAATAGCTGCCAATTTGTTGCAAATTTATTTTATCTTTGTTTTTTCTCTTTAAATCTGGCCTAATGAGTTAACTTGGTCATTGAGACAAACTCTCACATTTTCTCTGTTGGAATCATTGCTGATCTCCGTTTTTTTGCAAACAAGTTTCTTGCTACCAAGACCAGATGCATGACTTACCAGAGATATGTCAACTCCTTATGCTTCTGTCAAACTCAACCACATATTTAGGGGAATGCACACACAGTCAAACTGAGCACCCGCTTATGGAAGGTGCAATCCTGTTGGCTTCAGGGGTCTGCTTCAGCAGCACATTATGTAGCATAGAAAGCTACATAAATGAGAGCACAGCATATGAGTGTGCTGCTCCAACACACACACGCAACCTGGGAGTATGCACATCCTTGGTCATATCTGTAATTGCTCTCTGCGTTGTGGTCAAGACTATGGTGAGATTAATTGATCTATAAAGTGTTACTAAGGTGTTTTGTTCAACTGGAATTCTGTGTGTGTGCAGGGCTGTCTTAAGCATATGCAGCACTGGGGTGCAAAGATCCGCCCGGTGGCCCCACCGGTTGCCCAGTCGGCCGCCTCAGTGTCTCGCTGTCTCGGTCGCCCCCAAACTCATGGTGCAGAGCAGCCCGCAGCAGAAGAGCCCGCCATGGTGCTCTGACCAACAGGCAGGCACTTCCCCGGACTCAACTCTTGGGCCCCGGACTCTCAGCCTAGCGCCCCTGAGAGCCCGGCGCCCGGGTGCCCCGCACCCCTAGCACCTATGGGTAAGACGGCCCTGTGTGTTTGGATAGTTTGGCTTTGCTCTGCGTGTCTTTTATTCTGTATCAGTTCCATCGTGGTAAACCAGAGAAAGCAGGTGTTAGTGCAGGCAAATACCAATTCTGGCAAGATGGTGGGAAGTAACTGCATTGATAAGACATAAGCCACAGATCAGAGTAAAAGTGTCAGATCTTAATTAATCCCCTAGAATCAATGCCATTCTTGGTATAGGTAACATCTCTAATTTGGTCATTAATTATTTCTTGTGAATAATGGATTCCCTCCAGCAAGTATGTTCTGCCCTAATTAAAGTAAGCATCCCTGTTTGCAGATCCTGAGAATTTTAACCTAGTTGTTCCTTTAAAAAAATGGATACACTGATTGGCTAAAACTGCCCCTGTCGCCTTGCCACAGTTCTATGGTACAAAACATAATTGCTATGGCTCATGACTGCTTACCATCTCTGCCCATCCTGGACATCAGCAATATCACCTCACAAATTTGGATTAATGCCTGCTGATAAGCTTCTTCACCATAACTAGATCCTTTATGCTTTGTCAGTTTCTTCAGCTTTGGGAATACATCCAGAAGGCTTCGCCGTGCTTCTGTTTCAAGGCACCTCAACCCCATGAATCACTGTGGGGGCCAACTTATCTTTTCCCCCTTCCCTCTCATTCTTCTGCTTCTGAAACATTATCATCATTATCACCATGATCAGTGCTATTTTTTCTATAAAAACAGGTGCCAGAACTCACCATGAACACCTCCCTTGTTCTCCTGTAATGGCAATGGCGCCCACCTGAGAGGTGCCAGAACTGAGTTCTGCTGAGTTCTGGCTGGAAAAAAAGCCCCGATCAGGATGGTCCCCTCTTGGAACTACTCAGAAAAGCCTCGCAGGGATACTAGCCAATGTCTTTTCTGTAGGGAAAGTTTTATTATTTTAATTGGAGCAGATACTTGTCTGCAGGATTTTGCTTTAAGATGTCTGGATCAACAAGACGCCACAAAGCACTCTATGGGCCCCTGCTTCAACTTGTGCCACCTCACAGAGCCCCCCCCCCCAATCAGTGGCAGAAGAATGGGGTGCAGTGTGGTGGTCCCTGATAGGGGGTGACATTCAGCAATCTGCCCACCTGCAACTCCCAAGCCTACGCCAAGGTGTCAGGGGAAGGGGGCGCCGCGCCGCTTTGCTGGTGGCATTCCCCCTTTACCCCTTCATATTGACAGCTGGGGGAGGCTTGGGAGTCGCCGATGGGTGGCACGCCAAATGTCTGCCATTGGCAGCTGGCTCCTCCCCTGTGGGCAGCTCACTCCGCCCCCGGCAGCAGGGTACGTGTGCTGCTCTGTGCACCTGAGCGGCTATCCCATGCCTGGGAAGGCACCCTCTGTGACCCGCCCCCCTAGGGCACACACCCGCCCTGGGCAGCACAGGCATATGCTCCGCTGCTGCCCCTAATTTGCTTCTAACAAGTCCCAAATCCCATTGAGACACCTGACTTTGTATTGGAATTTGTGGTTCATAAAGACCCAAACCACAGCCCTAATCCTTGTGATACTAAAAAAAAATGAAGTTTCTTTTTTGAAACACCTTTAGAGTATTCATCAAACAGGTTATCAATTGCCTGCTATTAATTATCCATTCCAGGAATTGCCTTACACATTTATGGTTCTTGATGCTTTTAATTTGTCAGCAGATGGTTGCTTTCTCCAACCTCCAACAGCCTTTAAAGATAGAACAAGCATCGCCTGGAGTATGTACACACTTTTCTGTTGTCCCACTCCCATCCCCTTTTTCATTACAAAAACCTGCAATTGCTAACTCGGGGGAAAAGAAAGCAAGACAGAAAAAAATGAGTGTGCACACCGTGAGCAATGGTGACTCTACCATGTCCCTTTCGATTCACTGAGAAAATAATAGTCTGTCTACAGCTTTTTCTCCCACGTGCAGTTTAGGAAAATTACGTGCTATACTTGGGAACTTCCAGACATCTCTTTCTCTCAGAAGACTGTAGCAGCCAAAAGAAAGTGGGAGGGAAAGTATTTTGAAGACAATATGTAATATAGCATGAGGACTTAGTGATACTTGTTTTAAACTGATTCAAATACAGTGGCGCCTCGCAAGACGAAATTATTCCGTTCCGCGAGTCTCTTCGTCTTGCGGTTTTTTCGTCTTGCGAAGCACAGCTATTAGCGGCTTAGCGGCTTAGCGGCTATTAGCGGCTTAGTGGTTTAGCGGCTATTAACGGCTTAGTGGCTTAGCGGCTATTAACGGCTTAGCGGCTTAGCGGCTATTAACGGCTTAGCGGCTTTAAGAAAAAGGAAACAAACTCGCAAGAACTCGCAAGACGTTTCGTCTTGCGAAGCAAGCCCATAGGGAAATTCGTCTTGCGGAACAACTCAAAAAACAGAAAACCCTTTCGTCTAGCGAGTTTTTCGTCTTGCGAGGCATTCGTCTTGTGGGGCACCACTGTACTGTATTTTTTAATTTCTGTGACCCACCTTGGACTTTACAGTGAAGGGCTATTATTATCATTATTATTATTATTATATGAAGATGACATTGCCATGCATTTTGCCCCATCTGCTATTGTCAGAGACCACCAGTTGGCCTCCTTGGGGGTCCTCACACTATCATTAAAAACTCCAATATTTCTGAAAAAGTTACATAGCTAAGGTCTAAGAAGCTATACTTAGGGGTTAGCTACCTCTCCTACAGATTATAAGGCGGGGGGAGGAGCCTGTAGCCTACCACATACTTATTTATTTCATATCCCACCTTTTTCTCTAAGGAGCTCAAGGTGACATACATGGTTCTCCCCCTTTTCATTTAATCCCATCAGCCTTTTCAGCTGAGATACTATGACAGGCCCAGGGTCACCCAGTGAGATTCCTGGCTAAGTGGCCAATTTGAACCTTGGTCTCTCACATTTTAGTTTGACATTCTAACCACTATATCATACTGGCTCTCTGTTGCTGGATTGCAACTCCTGTCAGTCCTAGTCAACATGGTCAATGGTCAGAGATGGGGGGAGTTGTAGTCCAGCAAAGTATTGAAGTCTGGCAGACCACAGGTTCCTCACGCCTGCTCCAATGCCTAATCTTCCTCTTCTTTCTAATTCAGTCTCTTCAACACTGTACCACTTGTCAGTTGTCCGCTGAGAGCCCTGAGTATGCAAAAATGAAACATAGCCATCTTTCAAAATTCGCATTTCTCTGAATTTTGCAGTACAGTGGTACCTCAGGTTAAGAACTTAATTCGTTCTGGAGGTCCGTTCTTAACCTGAAACTGTTCTTAACCTGAGGTACCACTTTAGCTAATGGGGCCTCCCGCTGCCACCACACCACCACCGCATGATTTCTGTTCTCATCCCGAAGCAAAGTTTTTAACCCGAGGTAATATTTCTGGGTTAGTGGAATCTAACCTGAAGCGTCTGCAACCTGAAGCATCTGTAACCCGAGATATCACTGTACATACATACATACACACATACTAAATCTGGTTCCATAATCATGAAACATTTATTGTTGCAATAAGAAGTCTGTAGCCTGAAGCATCTGTAACCTGAAGCGTCTGTAACCCGAGGTACCACTGTACAGTTTTCTGGCTAAGTAAAGTGTACGAAATTGCATAGTCTGGATAAAGTTTGCATTAAAATGTAAATATTAGTGAAAGTAACACAGAGAAATGCATATATTAGTGAAGATAACATGCAAGAAGACATTATATTAAGGGGAAATTGCTATGCTAAAAATTGTATATTAGGCAAAATTGCACACAAAAATGTGTATATTCACACGGAAATGCTGATGAATTTTCATGAGGATTTCTATTTTTAAAAAATTCACAAAATCCCATTTGGTAACAGGACTGAACACACTGATGTTACAATTCTTTTGGACCATCATCAGAAGGACTGGCTGAATCCTTTGCCTAGATGGCAGGTATCAGATGTGCTCATTCAGCACATATGCAAAGCTGGAGCCAACAGTGCCGGATTATCAAATAAACCTCGGCCTGAAGCAAGATGAGCACTGCGACCCCATAGTCACTTTTGACTGGACTTAACCATCCAGGGGTCCTTTACCTTCACCTTTACCTACCAAACAGGCAGACTAGGCACCAGCTATGGGCCCCACGCTTTTTAGAAGTCCAGCGACAACAGATCAAAATAATATTCATTTGATCTAGAAATAAAATTACCATCAAGCTTTCTTAGTTCGGTGTTATCCCACTAGAGTACACAAACGAGGGGGGCCCTGAAATTTTGTCAGCCTAGGGGCCTCCGCAGGCTTTAATCAGGCACTGGGAGCCAGGCTGGAGTTAGTGAAAGCAATATTTCACTGGGTGCATGGGTTTACTGTAACATTTCCCCCCCCCAAAAAAAAACACCTATTTAATTTGCGATATCTTCGAGTTGCATTCAAAGACTGGGAGCTCGCTTGCAGAACAGCAACATTTCTGGTTTGAGGGGTGGCCCATGCCTCCTAAACACAATATAAGAAGCAAGTGCTCATTTCATGAAGTCAGAAGGTTCTCCAGGAGCCTTTTCAGAGTCATCAGTTGCTCACTGACTTTTCCAACTGCATTTCCCTGTAAGCCACTTTTAACCTTCTTTAGGCATCCTGCCAAACTCGCAGAGTGGCTAAAAGGTGGGGGGAGGGGTGTTTCATGCTCACATGAAAGTGACAGTAATCACTAATAATGATTTAATGCTATTAACATTCATAAGAATGAAGGGACAAAAATATATGCCAGTCGTTGTTTGCAATGAATTTCCCATTGCACTAGATTTTTATGTAGCCAGTATAAAACTGATCTGTAAATCTAGCCTTCTTGCACAAAGTGTTTGTTCATTCAATGAAGGTATCTCATTAGAAGTAAAAAAAATTCTGAACTTACAGAAAACTTTTGTTCTCATTCAGGTACATTTTTGATATTCACTGTGAATGAAGGATCTCAGCCATCGTACCAGATGACAGCTGCCTTACACACAAAATTCACCTGAGCCTCAGGTCTCCAAGCAAGATATCACAAGAAGTCAGATTGCCTGTGAGATCTCATGACAGCATCACTAGCAATCCCAGAGCCATTGCCCTTGCTTCTGGGCAAGGTCTGCTCAGCACACCAGCTCTGGGAATGGGAGGGATGCTTTCTTTCTCTTCCTCACTGGCAACCTCATTAGAAGGCAGGCTAGCTAGCCATGTGGCAGCTCCAAGGGTAATGTGATTTTAGCTATACATGTTACCCTTGGAACTGAACCCCCATGTAAGATGCAGGCCAACTGTACTTCATTATTATTAATTGCATTTATTTGTCACTTTACAAACTTTCTCTCTCACGTGCACCCCAAAATAGTATTGCTTTATCATTATTAATTAAATTTATTCAAGACTTACCACTTACAATTAGAAAAAGAAATACAAATACAAACTTATTTTTTAAAAAATACATTGTAACCTGAAATGACCACACTCAATCACATAGAAATTTTAAAAAATACTGCAAAGCTTTTAGAATACTGTAAACTTTGAGTGCTTCTCTATTTTTTGCATTTTCTTCTGTGTAGATACTGCAAAGGAAACATTAGCTAGAGAGAAAAAGGTTATCCCAGCTGTTATCTTCTTGAAAACAGACTATTTTTTACCATTTTTTATTTTTTATGTATTAGCTTATAAGTCAACATTTGATCTTTCTTTTTTTAATGTAAAGAACCCCTTGAAGTGGACTTGTGAGGATGAGACTCTGATACTTTACATGTTACATTCTGGAAGTCCGTCTGCCAGGTTTCGTGAAACAACCACATTTGGTATCATTTGGTATCATGCGGAGTTTTCCGTTCACTCCAGAGACTCAGATGTGCAAATGTATGCAAGCACATACATTTCTCACTAGTGCCGTAACTGTTTCAATGATCGGCATGCCAAACCAAGAAGTTTCGCTTTCATTTTGCCTGTGCTGCTGTGGCTCTGCTTAAAGTTCAACAGAAGTGAAAAATGTGATTCATGGTAGAAACAACTGCTAGTATTACTTATCTCTCCAGAAAAACTACAGGGGCTTTCCCAGATACACTAATAGGAAATTCAGATTTTACGTTGCAATCCTAGGGCAGATCCTAGTCATAATTAACCAGGGTTAAAGCCCATTGGTGCTGGGGGTTTTTTTCCAATTTGGGGAGTGGGTGAGAATCTAAGCAGGTGTTCTAACGTGATCCAACTATGCTAGGAAGTCACAGTGCTAGGGCCAATAGCTTTATATCAGAAGGCAAGGATGGAGAACCCTCCAGCTTCAGATATTATTGGACTACAACTCCCATCAACCCCAATCAATATGGTCAGGGGTGACAGGAATTGTAGTGCAGGGTTCCTTGTCATAAGGAACATTATAACCTGATGCTCCCTTTATCCCTTCCACACCACACATTCACTGAGGGAGTTGCTAGGGATCATCTGGAAATGAACTGAAAATTAGTACTGCCCCTATCATAATGCCATTATACAAATCTGCGCTGTGACCACATTTGGAATATTTTCAGAAAAGGTTCAGAAAAGGGCAGCCGAAATTATCAAGGGGATGGAGTGGCTCCCCAAGAGGGAAGGCTGAAGCATTTGGGACTTCTTCTGACTAAGAGGATATGTGATAGGAGTTTATAAAATTATGCATGGCATGGAGAAAGATAGAGAAGTTCTCTCTCTCTCTCTCTCTCTCTCTCTCTCTCTCTCTCTCTCATAGCACTAGAACTTTTGGACATCTGATGAAGAGGCATCTTGGAAAATTCAGGACTGATCAAAGAAAGTACTTCCTCATGCAGCACATAGGTAGATTTTGGAACTTGCTCCCACAGGAGACAGTGATGGCCACCACCACCTTGGATGGCTTTAGATGAGGATTGGCAAAGGCACGATTATCGATGGCTACAGAGATACAACATTGTTAATGGCATGATGGCTAACACCAGAAAGGAGCCAGACTTAAGGAGCTTCAGATCTCACTGTGTAACTAAAAGGTCACACTTAAAAATGTATCTCTTAGATCCCATATACCGCACCTGTCAGACTGTATCTGCACTATTGATTTAAAGTAGTGTTATACCACTTTAAACAGTCATGGCATCTCCTAAATAATTCTGGGAATGGTAGTTTGTTAAAGCTGCTGAGGGTTGTTCCCCTCAAAGAGCTACACTTTCCAGAGTAGTTTAGCAATCAATCCCTCTTCCCAGGGAATTCTGAGGGGAATATTGATCTCCAAACCACTCTTAATGCCCTTAACAAACTACATTTCCCAGAATTCTTTGGGGGAAGATATGACAGTCTGAAGTGACGTGATATTGTTTTCAATGTATAGTACAGATGGGGCCACTGTTTCAGTGAAACTGATGTTGAATCTAATTCCTGACCACTCTGTTATAAGACTATTTGGTTTATAGAGGATATGGGAAAGCTTTTATGTGAATAGGTACTCGTTCTTCTTTTACAAGAGTCAGTATTAATACCTGATGACAAAGAACTCTGAACCCTAGAAGGGAGCTTTAAACAAAGCAATGTATGAACACATCAGAAATGTAGATGTGTATATTACATGGGTACACTCAGCTAAGATTGTACATAATACTCTGGCAACTGTATCCTTGGAGGAGAATGTTGGCTTGTTACCCTAAAATGTGTGAAGCTCTCAGGGAATCTAAAATCAGATGTTATTTCTTTAAATAAAATAGAAAACTTAGATATTATACACCCAAATGGAAGGTGGGTGTGATACTTTCAGAACCTTGTGAATGTGCCAATATACCCAGCACCAAGAAAACAAAGGATGCATCAAGAATAAATCATGTAAGTTCAGGACCAACTGAATATTCATATGCTTAACCTGCATTATATTAATCATAGCTGACATATGATTTTAACGGCAGCTTCCAGGAAAAAGAGGAAGAATCAAGAATTCTAAGAATTGGTGAGCAATGCTTTCAAAAGTTCCGTGGCCTAACGTTCTTTGCTAAGGAAATGAAGGGAGAAAACATCATCTGCTACGGAGAGAAAAAGTGGCATCAGGCAACATTATTATTAGTGTTTTGCAATGTTGGGGAGAGGAATGCAAAATATAAGTGAGAGTGGAGAGAAGAGAAGAGGACTGCCAATATTGTTCCTGGGGACCAGCACATCCAAGAGTCTCCATCCCCAGGAGAAAACAGTAATTTTGGAGGGAGGGGAGTAAATAACACTTTGTGCAGTATTATATGGCTAGTAGTTACCACTTTAGATGACATTATTACATGAAGCAAGGATGTACACACTTGCAAACCACTATGTACAAAAGCTGAGTGTGAAAAAAGAACCCCATGTGTTTTAGATGCTATATGTGTACACAGCCTATTTCTTATCATCTGCCCTGCTTACTTCTACTAAGAGGCTGCTTGGAATGGAAGGGTCTTCCATTGAAACCCGTATCCAAAATCAGAGACTTCTGAGTCCCAAATCAGAGTAAATCCCCTTTATCAACTTATTTGGATTCGGTTTAAACATTTGAGAAATATCTCTTGGAATCAAAATACCTAAGTATGTCAAGACCTCTGGATACCAACACAATCACCTATTAGTATACAAAATAGATAATCTGCAATTGCCCACTGGCATTAATTTAGATTTTGACCAATTAATTGTATACCCTAAAACTCTAACAAAACGGTTTTTTTTAATTCTTGTATAGAATCCGTCTGTTTACAATCATGAAACATGAAACGGAAGAGGAAGGGATTAGGAGCACAGGTTGAACTGGGAGGTGTGGCAATTTCTGTGGTTGGATTGGATTTGGAGACTAAGTGGCGCTATTTCCATTTTTAAAGAAGTAACTTTTTTTCCAAACCAATCAATCGTGAGCCAGGGAAAAAGTCTAATGTGGACAAATTCCTCACACCTTTACATCAGTGCATACAATCACTGTACATATGTACACACCCTGTTGATCTGGAATTTAACCACAACCTGTCATTCATTCTTTTAAATATGCCCCATACTGTTGTTGTTTTTTTAGGAGTTAGTCCTTTAACTATTCAGGTGGCTGATTCTTTGCTTGCTTACACTTAAAACAGACCTTTTAAACAGTCAGTAACAACACAGATCATGAACGAGTGCTTAACATTTATTTCTTATCTTTTTGCTAACATAAAATAAAAAAGAAAGAGGGGATTTCTGTAGACCAAAAGCCACTTGCACAATGCTATCAAGATGCCAGCTGATGAGGGGCCCACTCCTTTTCCATAAGAAAAAAATCCCACAGCTTGCACTGTTAGCAAACTATGCCATCATACAGAGATTTCTGGCAAGAAAAATCCCCTGTACTTTACAAATCCAGCTATCAGCAACTAGAGATGGGGCCCTTCACGTTGTGAGTAGCATCTAAAATCCCCCCACCTACATGGGTACACAGAACCAAGCGTCTCTGTCTCCTTCTTGCTTGATACCTGCTTTGTGTGGTGCCAAATATAGTCGAGCTAAACTTTTTATTGTTTCAGGAAATTTGAGCTCAGCTTCCTTCCCGTAGAAAGATATATGTATGTCAGATAAAACACAGAGAGAATTAACCCTTTCCCTAAACCAATATATGCACAGCACTACTGTACAGGGTGAGGGGGGATGAAATCGTTCATGTTTATGTAACTTTGCAATTATAAGTGACCCACAGTGCAATTCATAACATATACTTTGTGTTGTAGATGAGAGCAATCCCTCTCATGGGGATGCGGGTGGCACTGTGATCTAAACCACAGAGCCTAGGGCTTGCCGGTCAGAAGGTCGGTGGTTCGAATCCCCATGACGGGGTAAGCTCCCGTTGTTCAGTCCCAGCTCCTGCCCACCTAGCAGTTCAAAAGCACGTCAAAGTGCAAGTAGATAAATAGGTACCACTCTGGTGGGAAGGTAAACAGCATTTCTGTATGCTGCTCTGGTTCACCAGAAGCGGCTTAGTCATGCTGGCCACATGACCTGGTAGCTGTCTGCGGACAAACCCTGGCTCCCTCAGCCTATAGAGCGAGATGAGTGCGCAACCCCAGAGTTGTCCGCGACTGGACCTAACGGTCAGGGGTACCTTTATCTTTAATCCCTCACATTACACACAGGAGCATTAGACAGAATTGAAATAACTATGCAACTAGGGCCAAATCAGCCATTAATTGTGAAAATTTCAATTAGCCTGTGCATTAAAAAAAAAAAGGAAATAGCAGCTGGACAGTATCAGAACTACAGGGGGAGAGGGAGCTGAAACATTTCCTCTGCTGCTGCAGTCTTGATGAAAGTCCTCACCACCTGCTATTGAATTGGGTAAGAAGCCTCTATAGGTTCCAGTGGTGGATTCCCTTCTGATTCAGATAACTGCCCCTCTGAAGTTACTTTCATCAGGACAACAATGGGGTGGAGAGCTAAACTCTTCCTCCCCAACCCCTGTGTTCTTAATCTACCCTGGCTGCTGTTTGTATTTTTAAAAATGTAGAGTTGCTTTCTTCAATCAGCACATTGCAAAGTAGTGACAGTAGCAAGTTGTGGGGGCACGTGTAGGGAAAGGGGTTCCCCCAGAGACATCTTTCCCAGGAGAATCCTAATGTGAATTTGCAGTGAATGCATGCTATTTGAGCTCCCCGCCCCCCGTGTTTGTTCAGAGAATAGCCAATATCCATGTATGTTGAAGACTTCTTTACTGCTGGTGTCTTGACCCTCACTGCTGGATGAAGAACAGGGACTACGGGCTTGGTTTCTACCAAAGGCTTTAATGCATGGATCGGAATGGTGCATGGATAAGGCTTGGTTCGGCAAGAGCAACAGGTGCAAAAGAGATACAGACACATGGCTAAGCACAAGCTCAGGTGCTGATCCAACATGCAGCCTACACCTTCCTTTTGAAGGATGAGGTGGGCACAGCATCAATGCAGCAGGTGACTTGTATCCCAGGAATGGGCAAGCAAATGGGCATTCCTTCAATGGGTTGGGCTCGCCAGGTTTGTTGGTGCCACTGCTGACATCTCCATGCCCTTGGAGTCAAAGGCAGGGTTGGCGCCGCCTCAGCACCTGACTTACTCTCAGTCACCTCCAAAGACAGAGGATCCTTGCTGGCAGGAGGAGGGGGGGCTGCTCCACAGTAGGAGGTGCTTGACTAGGAGTGTCTGAGGTCTTGGGCTCTCCCACCTCATGGGCTGCCAATAGAGGGTCAGATCACTCTTCCAAGAAGTCTAAGCTGAGCACTTGCATAAGGCTTTTCCCATCCCCTTCTCCTTCCATTACTTTCCCCCCTTCTGCCCCCTTCCCGCCTTTCATTCTCCACCCACCTGCACAAAATTAGGCCATAATCACACCTGACATAAATCAACAGAAAGCTGGAAATGAAAAAGAGTTTAAAGAAAATACCATTATACCCTACAGGAAGAGGAAAATATACAATACAAGTGCACTGTATTTTAGCATTAAACAATGGATAGTAAAGTTCCTGTGGTTTTCCCAGCTTTAAGATGACAGTGCAGGAGGCGAGGGCGATGTTAGTCATTTAGCGTTAATTGGTGTGGTCAAACTCCGTTAAATAAAGGTTTCTACAGCAGCACATGCAAACGACTGCTATGGCAACAAACACAACCCCAAATTAAAAACATATGTTCTACTTTACTAACACCTGCCTGTTGCAGAAGTAACCATTAGATAGATCACAAACAGGAACAATGGTGTTGTCCCTTTTCTCCCTATGAAGACAGAAAATGCTATAACAACAACAACAACAACAACAACAACAACAACTTTATTATTCATCTGTCGCCCATCTGACTGGGTTGCTCCAGCCCACTCTGGACATCTCCCAACAAAATATTAAAAAAACAGTAAAACATCAACCATTAAAAGCTTCCCTGAAAAGGGCTGTCTTCAGATGTCTTTTGAAAGCCAAAGAGTACATCACCTTGAGATGTACACAATCATCTCAAGGTAGGAAAGTCCTGCCCTTTTGCTCAAGGTCTCCCTCCCATTACGTGTATGACATCAGGTGCAAGGTGGGCAGCCGTGCCTTGCCCAAAATGATCTCCTGGATCAAATGGGTGACCTGGCAGGCCAAGTTTGCCCCATGGGGTGGGGGTTCCGCAGCCCCAATCTAGAGATACAAAAATTCACCTCAGGAGCTGAATGTATTCAAGGAACAATACAATGAATTCTTCAAAAGGCTGAAGGCAATAATGAACACAAAATGTAAATGAATTTTTAACATGCGCAGTTCAAAATAAACACCACAAATACATTGGAAATGTAATTATCCTGAAAGAAGGCCCACAAGCAGGAACAACCAGTGAAGTACTGGCCTCATTTGGCAACTTTGTTACTGTTGAGTATGTGAGTGGGAAACTGAAAATAATAAAAAAAAATTGGCCAAGTGATACTATTCATTAGTAAAAAATTCTATTCTAAAAAAAAGTGGGGTTTCTGTGGCATTTGTCTTCCCTGGAAATGATACTAAATGTTAGGTTGAAAAGAAACAAGTCATTAAGGTTTTGCCACAGCTAAGTGTAAATTCCCATGGGCATTCGAACTTCCCACAGACCTGCAACATAGTGAAGTGTCATAAGCACAGGGAGTCTGTCAATGAATTGTCTCATGTTACATCTGCCGTGTTATATTGGTCAGAGACCATTTGCCAGGAAACCTTTTCTCAATAATCACCACCATCAGTTTGATGCTTGCCCGTGTGACATTAGCTCTTTATGTATACTGGTGCATGGTGGGTGGGTGGGGGTCCATACTTATAGAGAAAACATTCATCCAAGTTGCAAATGAATTTTGCAGTTGCAAAACTGTTACACTGGTCACATCTCTTTAAAACACAATAAAAAGAAAGTATTTAAATTACCTCTTGATAGTTTTGAGAATGAAAATCAAACCAGTTAACACAGAAATAGTTTCATGTTAATTGGAGTTCAAATAATATTAGATAAAACACAAAATATGATGGAAATGTTACATTGGTCACTATGGAATTATCCTACTGTGATCTCAATATCCGCTTAAAAGACAGAAGTTCAGAAGGTGAAGCTTTCCTCATCACTCTCTTCTTTCCATTTCGCTGTGATCCCTGCATTGCTGGGGATTGGACTAAATGACTCTTGGGGTACCTTCCAAACCTAGAATTGTGTGATTACCTTTAAGAAGGGAATTGATGTCCTGTAATGCAATTGTTCCAGAACCTTTCACCACGTCCACCCTCAAACAGGCTGATAATCCCAAGAGCAGCATGGTTCAATAAAGTGCTGGTTCAATTTCTTTAAATACTCTTGGGATTTAGGTGGTCTTCATCTGGTGCCTACTTTCAAATGCACATGGGGAAGTTGCAGCTGTCACACTGTCCACCTGTCCCATCACCTACCCTCTTCTCCTCCTCCCTTACAGAGGATACGCTTTAAGGATAGGGAAGCACCATAGCTCAGTCTGCTTGGTATGCAGATGACAGAGGCGGACTTAGGGCAGCACAACCGGTCCCACTGCACTGGGCGTCAAAGGGCGTCACAACTATGATGTAGTTAATTAAGCAGAAGGTGAGAGGCAGGAGGCGCACTGGATTTGGGCCTTGCACAGGGTACCGCTGAAATGTGAAAGACCAAAGTCCATCCCTGCAGAAGATCCCAGGTTCAATGATCCAGAAGATCATTGCAGCATCAATCAAAATCAGACTACTTTCTACACATGTTCTTCATTATCTTAGAAAGTTTGGGATTCCCAAACTAGGCAGAAACTACATCTCCCATAAAATGTACATGATTCAAATTAATAGTCTCATCATAAAGTGGCAGGTGGATTGCCATGGGATGGTTACAGAGAACAGAGAACTCATGGCATTCTAAGCTGAACCAGAGCCATGATGATCATGATGATGATGTTGATGATGTCAAATTCATGCTAGATCAACTAGAACAACTTTCCTCCTTAATCCCCATTTTAACAGCTTATAGGAACAAGATTCTTGCACAGATTAACAAACATTGTAAGAAAACAAATAAAAAAAATCACTGAGTAGTTTATCAGTTGCCTATCAAGAATGGAAATTTGACTGGAAATTAAGATGGAAATTGAAGCCTTAACATCCAATAAAATGGTGAATGTTGTGGAGTAAGTGCATTACCAAGTATCAATTTGATTCCAAATTCTGCTTGTCGCACCAAAACTACAATCCTATGCATGATGACTTGGACACAATCCCAATGGGACTTACTCCCATGCAAAGTGAGCCTTGAATTGTAGCTTCAGTTTTCAATTGCTGAACTGAGGAGCAAAGAGCTCTACAAAAACTCAAGCTTTAACTGATTTGGGGGGGAACCCATCCATGCAAAAGTGACAGATAGTATCACAAGTGGTGGTAAATATTTGGTGCTGAATCTGTGTCCAAGTAAATTGAAACATAAACCAATTAGCATCCTAGCACAATTCAGAAAAGCAGGAAAGGGCCCGCTAGATATATTGGCATTTTAGTATTACCTCCAACAGCCTTGCCAAATTAAACATCACATCATTCTTACGTGTGGCTCAACTTCCTTCTTATTGCAACAATAAATGTTTCATGATTATGGAACCAGATTTAGGATGGATGGATGGATGGATGGATGGATGGATGGATAATTTCTTTCTCTTACATCCCCCACCTTTTCCCTCTTGGAGCCCAAGGTGGCATACTTTCTTTCTGTGTTTTTCTCATTTCTTACCTGGCCTTCACCATAAGGTCCCAGGGTAGGTTACAAAATAAAAAAAATGCAGTATTACAATCCCTTAAACTGTTTTATAATTTTAAGGTAGCACTTCTTCGGTTCGATGGAAGTTCTGATCTAGGGTAGCCAGTTATACATTACAAAAAAATGAAAGGATTTTTGTCACCATGTGTTAATTTGTAAGTATAGACACACATTTAGAAATAATCACTATAAATAGAAATACAATGCACCTCACCATAACAGGGAAGGGTGTGTCCAGGTGACCTGTCTGCTGGCCAAGTGCTGCTAACTGTTGATGAGCAACTTAAAGGCTCCTGTTGTCCTTTTTTTGTTCCCTCATCTTTAACCGTACTTGGACTGGATAGTCCTCAAATAGAGGACACTTTCCAGTAGAGAGCTATCCTCTGACAAACCATCCAATGAGAGGATTATCCTCTGTAAGGTAGGACACATGACCACCTTAGTCATGCATTAGTCCCATTGAAATCAACCCATGACACCTGAAGATGACTTTCCAACCTTCCTCTGTATATTTGCAAGGAAGGCAGCTAATGGGTCAGATCATCTCTTTCAGAGAACCATTAACTATTTAGCGGCTTAGTTTAAGAGGTCAGCGTAAGGCATAAATTATTGGCCCAAACCACCCTTGACATGTGACCAAGTATTATGTCCTTCTGATCTTTGCCCATTTATATTCTTACTTTTGGTTTTATGTACATTGCTTTGAGAATATTTTTTTCCTTTTCTTGATTTAGTGCTTTAGAAATTTATGTATAAAGTAAATAATAAATAGAAGCAACCCATTTGCATTCATTACTCTTTTTAAAAATAGCCTACAGAAATTACATAGTCTACAGAAAGTACACAGTACATTTTCTAACATTGCATGGGATTTTTGTCACACACACACACACACACACACACACACATTCTGAGAAGAGTGAAAAAAGAGGTCAGGGGATTTACTGAAAGCAAGGGGATGAGTCACCTTCATGACTTATAAAATGTCCCAAGGTTGTTAGGGGCTGGCTTTCTTTGCTTAACTTGCTCTACAAGGATGCACAGCACA